>NW_012105808.1:1730476-1731902 GCF_000951045.1 Mandrillus leucophaeus
AAAAAAAAAAAAAAAAAAAAAAAGAGAGACCAGGTCTCCCTATGTTAGCGAGGATAGTCTCAAACCCTTGGCCTCAAGCAATCCTCCTGCCTTGGCCTCCCAAAGTGCTGGGATCACAGGCGTGAGCCACCGTACCTGACCTCAATAGCATTTTCATCTTCTTATTCTCATAGGGTCTTGCTTTGCATTCCTTTCCTGGAAGGCTCAGCTCTCCCAGAAGCAAAGTCTGGACGCAGGGCTTCTGTGGGCCTTTTTTTTTTTTACTTTTTCTTTTTTTTTTTGAGACAGAGTCTCACCCTGTTGCTCAGGCTGGAGTGCAGTGGCATGATCTCAGCTCACTGCAACCTCCGCCTTCTGGGTACAAGCAATTCCTCTGCCTCAGCCTCCTGAGTAGCTGGGATTACAGGTGTGCACCGACACGCCCAGCTAATTTTTTGTATCTTTAGTAGAGACGGGGTTTCACCATGTTGGCCAGGCTGATCTTGAACTTCTGACCTAGTGATCCACCTGCCTCAGCCTCCCAAAGTGCTGGGATTACAGGTGCAAGCCACCACGCCCGGCCTAGGTTTGCTAATTTTGTGAAGAACAGTGTCATCTGAGGGCACTGACTCTGGATGGAGACGACTCAGATTCTGACTCTGACTCCACTGCTGCCTGGCTGTGCCACAGTTTCTTTTCCTGCAAAATGGAAATAAAATGGAGACTCCACCTCCTGGGCTCCTTGTGAGCGTTAAGCCAAGCATGGGGACAGGTGCTTGGCTCCTGGGACAAGCTGCGTACTCATATTCCTTTTTTTGTTTTTTTTGAGACAAAGTCTCACTCTGTCCCCCTGGCTGGAGGGCAGTGGTGCGATCTCAGCTCACTGCAAGCTCCGCCTCCCGGGTTCCCGCCATTCTCCTGCCTCAGCCTCCCGAGTAGCTGCTGGGACTACAGGCGCCGCCACCACGCCCAGCTAGTTTTTTGTATTTTTAGTAGAGACGGGGTTTCACCGTGGTCTCGATCTCCTGACCTTGTGATCCGCCCGCCTCGGCCTTCCAAAGTGGTGAGATTACAGGCGTGAGCCCCGCGCCCGGCCTGTGTACTCATATTCTTATCACTGCCATGACAAACGTGAGGAAGCTACTGAGGCCGTGAGATTCTGCGCCACGTGGAAACTCAGCTGTGACACCCTCCACAGCAGGGTCCTTCCAGCCTCTGGAACACAAAACGCCTGGGTGGGAAACCCCCAGGGGACCCTCAGCATGGACCACTGAGGTGGGAAGTTGAGAACTGTGAGGAGTGCTGGGCAGTGGCCAACTTCCTGCCTCTGCCAGGGCAGCACACCAATTTCATTTGTGTGTCCACCCTACTTGTTCTCAGGGAGAGGTGGCTCCTTTCCTGGGGTGACTTCTAGGCTGGGACATTTAATTGCTAGTGTGAGACCTTC
>NW_012105808.1:1735922-1737479 GCF_000951045.1 Mandrillus leucophaeus
GCTGAGGCATGATAACCCCTTGAACCTGGGAGGTGGAGGTTGCAGTCAGCTGAGATGGTGCCACTGCACTCCAACCTGGGGGACAGAGTGAGACTCCATCTCAAAAAAAAAAAAAAAAGAGGCCGGGTACGGTGACTCACGCCTGTAATCCCAGAAATTTGGGAGGCCGAGGCGGGCGGATCATGAGGTCAGGAGATCGAGACCATCCTGGCCAACATGGTGAAACCCTGTCTCTACTAAAAATACAAAAAAATTAGCTGGCCGCGGTGGCGGGCACCTGTAGTCCCAGCTACTCAGGAGGCTGAGGCAGGAGAATGGTGTGAACCCAGGAGGCAGAGCTTGCAAGAGCTTGCAGTGAGCTCAGATCATGCCACTGCACTCCAGCCTGGGTGACAGAGCGAGACTCTGTCTCAAAAAAAAAAAAAAAAAAAAAAAAAAGAAATATAAGTACAGTAAAGGAAAAAACAGCAACTTGCTTGAGATAAGCCCTGTTTACTTGGGGACCTCGCTTTTCCGTGTGTGTTTGCCCAGTTTGTCCCGAGGTTGGAGGTTGCCTGCACGGCTGTGGGTCCTGCTTTATCACCCAGCAGCAGACGCCTCTGCGGCTTTGTGGCCAAACCCCGGCCTTGCGCAGCCTCCCTGTGGCCTGAGCTTATCACAGGCAGCATGGTGCATATTAAAAATAGTAAGTTCGAGGCCAGGAGTAGTGGCTCACGCCTGTAATCGCAGCACTTTGGGAGGCCAAGGCGGGTGGATCTCGAAGTCAGGGGATCAAGTCCATCCTGGCTAACACAGTGAAACCCAGTTTCTACTAAAAATACAAAAAAATTAGCTGGGCATGGGGGCAGGCGCCTGTAGTCTCAGCTACTGGGGAGGGTGAGGCAGGAGAATGGTGTGAACCCGGGAGGCAGTGCTTGCAGTGAGCCAAGATCGTGCCACTGCACTCCAGCCTGGGCAACAGAGTAAGAGTCCGTCTCAAAAAAAAAGAAAAAGAAAAAGATTGGTTCGGCCAGGCGCGGTGGCTCACGCCTGTAATCCCAGCACTTTGGGAGCTGGAGGCGGACAGACCATGAGATCAAGAGATCGAGACCATCCTGGCCAACATGGTGAAACCCCATCTCTACTAAAAATACAAAAATTAGCCGGGCGTGGTCGTGTGTGCCTGTAGTCCCAGCTACTCAAGAGGCCGAGGCAGGAGAATCGCTTGAACCTGGGAGATGGAGGGTGCAGTGAGCCGGGACTGTGTCATTGCATTCCAGCCCGGGTGACAGAGCAAGACTCCATCTCAAAAAAAAATGGTCAGTTCTCCGGGAGGCAGAGGTTGCAGGGAGTGGCCACTGCACTCCAGCCTGGGCGATGTCTCAAAAAAAAAAAAAAAAAAAAATTCTTCTTCACTTCCCTTTTTCTTCCCCATCCTGTTTGCTGAAAAGAGTTCACGGGCCTTCTGAGTTTTTCTTCAGGAGACAGAGCCAGGCTTGAACGTAATGCCAGGCAGGAACACAGGGAGAAAAGGAGGCCAAGATTCTTCTTTATTTTCCTGTTTTTTTTTTTTTTTTT
>NW_012105808.1:1737529-1738001 GCF_000951045.1 Mandrillus leucophaeus
AGCCAGGATGGTCTCGATCTCCTGACCTCATGATCCGCCCGTCTCGGCCTCCCAAAGTGCTGGGATTACAGGCTTGAGCCACCGCACCCGGCCTCATCTATTTATTTTTGAACGAGGGTCTTGCTGTATTTCCCAGGCAGGTCCTGAACTCCTGGACTCAAGTTATCCTCCCAACTCTGCCTCCCTAAGAGTTGGGTTTATAGATGTCAGCCACCGTGCCTGGCCAGTTTTGTTTTGTTTTTTAAAGAGTTAGAGCTGGGCACAGTGGCTCACACCTGTAATCCCAGCATTTTGGGAGGCCGAGGCAAGTGGATCACTTGAGGCTGGGAGTTCGAGAGCACCCTGGGCAACATAGCAAGACCGTGTCTGTACAAGAAGGAGAAAAAAAAAGAAAAGAAAAACAATAAAAACCAATTTTATGGCTGGGCGCAGTGGCTCACGCCAGTAATCCCAGCACTTTGGGAGGCCGAGG
>NW_012105808.1:1739763-1742563 GCF_000951045.1 Mandrillus leucophaeus
AATAATAATAATAATAATGAGACAAGGTCTGCCTCTGTCACCCAGGTTGCAGTCGGGAGATCACTGCTCACTGCAGCCTTGACTTCCCTGGCTCAGGTGATCCTCCTGCCTCACTGCTGGAGTAGCTGGAACTAGAGGTGTGCACCACCATGCCCTGCTAATTTTTAAATTTGCTGCAGAGATGGGGTCTGGCTATGTTGCCCTGGCGGGTCTTGAACTCCTGACCTCAAGTGATTCTTTTGCCTCTGCGTCCCAAAGTGCATACCAGGCCCACATATCCTTTTTTAAATCAGAGTCAGCTGGGCATGGGGGCTCACGCCTGTAACCCCAGCACTTTGGAAGGGTGAGGTGGGTGGATCACCTGAGGTCAGGAGTTCGAGACCAGCCTGACCAATATGGCGAAATCCCGTCTCTACTAAAAATTCCAAAATTAACTGGGCATGGTGGTGTGAGCCTGTAGTTCCCAGCTACTTGGGAGGCTGAGGCAGGAGAATCACTTGAACCTGGGAAGTGGAGGTTGCAGTGAGCCGCTGAGATCATGCCCTTGCTCTCCAGCCTGGCTGACAGAGCGAGACCCTGTCTCAGAAATCAATCAGCCGGGCGCGGCGGCTCACACTGTAATCCCAGCACTTTGGGAGGCAGGCAGATCATGAGGTCAGGAGTTTGAGATCAACTTGGCCAATATGGTGAAACTTTGTTTCTACTAAAAATACAAAAATTAGCCAGGCATGGTGGTGCATGCCTGTAGTCCCAGCTTCTCGGGAGGCTGAGGCAGGAGAATCGTTTGAATCCTGTAGGTAGAAGTTGCAGTGAGCCAAGGTTATGTCACTGCACTCCAGCCTAGGTTACAGAGCTAGACTCCGTCTCAAAAAAAAAAAAAAAAAAAAAAAAAAAAATCAGTCAGTCAATCAATCAGAGTTACACTCTCTGCCTCCTCTGCCAGCATCCCTATCCCCTCAACCTTGATTTCAGAGGAAAACCCAGGCATGGGCCCTCTATCCTTGACCACCTGACATCCTCTGCTGTCCCTTTCAGACAGTTCAAGCCTCTTGAAAGATATGCCTCTTTCTCTCCGTGCTGTCTGGGGGTCCCTCACCAGTCACAGACTCCCCAGCTCTCAGCAAAGCACCTCCCACCCTGGTTCCCGGGGAGCCCGGCCAGGTGGGCCAGCACGGCACAGTTGCTGACCCTGGCGTTCATCCAGCGTGGCCTGGCCAGTGTGGGGGTGGCCCTTCTAGAAGCCTCACAGCATTGGCAGGCGGCCATCAGAGTTAGAGATGGACAGGAGGAGGAAGTGAGAGCTGTTGCAATCAGGACAGAGGGACGGGGTTCCCTGGTCGTGACTGTTCTGGAAATCGCACTCGTGACCCGTTCATTTCGAGCACCCTCTTGCCTCAGTTCCCAGAGGAAGTCCTCAACTAGGGGGTGTCATTCTGCCCCCAAGGGACATTGGGTGATGTTTGGGACATTTCTGGTTGTCATGACTTGGGGTGCTCCTGGCATGGAGTGAGTGGAGGCCAGGGACGCTGCTCAGTACCCTGCAGTGCCCAGGATGCCCCACCCCAAAGAACAATCCAAGCCCAATGTCCACGGGGCCGAACGAAGAGACCCCGAGTTAATTATTTGAAACAGAGTCTGTTCTCTGCTCACACCAGACACCAGGATAAAATCCCAATGGGGCAAACGGTATAAACCAGGAGGGCCCCAGCACCTGGGATTCTTCTCTCTCCTTCCCCACTCAGGGTGTGGGCCAGGTTTTTTTTTTGTTTGTTTTTTGAGCCGGGCGCGGTGGCTCACCCTGTAATCCCCAAACTTTGGGAGGCCAAGGCAGGTGGATCACCTGAGGTCAGGAGTTCGAGACCAGCCTGGGCCAAAATGGTGAAACCCCATCTCTACTGAAAATACAAAAATTAGCCAGGCGTGGTGGCGGGCACCTGTAATCCCAACTAGTTGGGAGCCTGAGGCAGGAGAATCGCTTGAACCCGGAAGGCGGAAGTTGCAGCGAGCCAAGATTGCACCACTGCACTCCAGCCTGGGTGAGAGCCAGGCCGGTTGCAAACAAAACAAAATTAAAACCATGAACGAAATCGGGATTTGCCAGAAGTAGCATTTTTGCTTGGTAAGAACAAAATTTAGTTTATACATGAAATATAAAATATTTTATTAAACCTCACGCAAAGTGGCAACTTTTTGCGAAATTCATAGTCTACACACAACCTATGTACCAGTATGTAACTGCCAAGAGTTCTATCTTTGCTTACTAAACGCAAACTGCAGTTCATACCTGAGATTTTTTTTCTGGGTTTAACCAGGAGGGGAAGTATTTTTGCTCGATAAGTCCACATTTTAACTCAACAGGCGAAACAGTTTACCGAACTTAACCACCGAAGAAATCGTTTTTTCCTTGGGAGATCCACATTTTAGTTCATACATGAAATGTGTTTCTGAATTTTAACTGCCAGGAGTAGTGTTTTTCCTTAGGGTAAGTGTTAGTTTCCACAGGAAAAATCTGAATGTATCTGCAAGGAGTAAAATTTTTGCTTAAGTCCAAATTGTACACGAAATATTTTACTAAATTTGAGTATCTTTAACATTGGAAGTTCTTTTTTAAAAAAAACTGGAAGAATTTTAAGAACTGCAAGACCAAATTAAAAAAAAATAAAACCAGTATTAGCGATGATTATCAGGAGTTACTGGAAATAATTTTGTCCTATGGGAGGATGGGCGCGTTTGGACACCCCTCCCAATACCCGGGGGCCTACCCAGGGGAGGGGTCCCGCTGCGTGAAGGGACCCTAGGG
>NW_012105808.1:1744743-1748875 GCF_000951045.1 Mandrillus leucophaeus
CGAAGACCGTCCGGGCGCCCTGGAGGGGTCTCCGCCGGGAACCTGGCGCGGCCTGGTGATCGCATCTGCCTTCAGTTCCAGGGTCTCCCTCCGCTGCTGTAGTAACCCGGGTCCGGGGCCTCGGTGGTGCTCCTGATGCCCCTCACCCACCCCTGAAGATCCCAGGTGGGCGAGGGAATAGTCAGAGGGATCACAATCTTTCAGCTAACTTATTCTACTCCGTGAGTACGGCGCTGGGGTGGGCGGGGCTGGGGCTCCTCTGGGGCCGCTGGCACTTGTTGTGCACTTCGCTGCCGGTACCTGTGATTGAATTTAATCCTGGGAACCCTTCTGAGTTTCATCAGAGAGGGCGCACAGTCTCCTGCAGCCCAGGCCTTGCTTGAGCTGAACACGGCTTAGGTCCAAGCCTTAGCGCTGCCGGTCTCTTGCCCGTGGGGTGAGTCCGGGTTCTGAATTACGCTGCACCGTCCCCCGGACAGGATGATCGGCTGAATGTAACAGAGGAACTAACGTCCAACGACAAGACGAGGATTCTCAACGTCCAGTCCAGGCTCACAGACGCCAAACGCATTAACTGGCGAACAGTGCTGAGTGGAGGCAGCCTCTACATCGAGATCCCGGGCGGCGCGCTGCCTGAGGGGAGCAAGGACAGGTGAGGGCGGGGACGGGGTGGGGGTTGCTTACCCAGGGGGCAGGGACAGATGAGGGAGGGCACTGCCTTCAGGCAGCAAATATGGGGGCCACCATCGCTGTATGGGTTGGGATGGGCCCCCCCCCTTTTTTTTTTTTTTTGAGAGGGAGTCTTGCTCTTGTCGCCCAGGCTGGAGTGCAATGGCATGATCTGGGCTCACTGTAACTTCTGCCTTCCGGGTTCGAGTGATTTTCCTGCCTCAACGTCCCGAGTAGCTGGGATTACAGGCGCCGGCCACCCATGCTCAGCTAATTTTTGTGTTTTTAGTAGAGACGAGGTTTCGCTGTGTTGGCCAGGCTGGTCTCAAAACTCCTGACCCCTTGATCCGCCCACCTCGGCCTCCCGAAGTGCTGGGATTACAGGCGTGAGCCACCGCGCCCGTTCGGGGGTCTCTTTTTAAAAAGCGCGTTCCAAGTTTGTACCCTGGGATTCCACCCTCCAGGGGATGCCGGGCAGTGTCTGACAGCCTTTCTGTCCCGGGGCATGCACGTGGGTGGGTGCAGCGGTGCTGCTCACCACTGCTCACCACTGCGGTGTCAGGACGGCCCCACCCAGAGAACGATCTGGGCCCCCGGGGGACCCTGGAGTAGAGCGGGCTTCAGGGTAGCTGCTAAGGCCCAGGAGGTAGGTGGGCGGGTCGGGCTAGCCAAGACATTGACACGCGCTGCAGCTTTGCAGTTCTCCTGGAATTTGCTGAGGAGCAGCTGCGAGCCGACCATGTCTTCATTTGCTTCCACAAGAACCGCGAGGACAGAGGTAGGTGACCCGCATCGCCTGCAGCAGGGTGTGTGGGGGCAGCTGCCATGCACCTTCATTTTCAGCCCGCAGGCGTGGTCTCCCGGCGGGGGTGCGGGGGGCGGGTGGGGGCTCCTGGGTGGTGGGGTTTCTGACGGCTTCTCTCCCCACAGCCGCCTTGCTCCGAACCTTCAGCTTTTTGGGCTTTGAGATTGTGAGACCGGGGCATCCCCTTGTCCCCAAGAGACCCGACGCTTGCTTCATGGCCTACACGTTCGAGAGAGAGTCTTCGGGAGAGGAGGAGGAGTAGGGCCGCCTGGGCGCTGGGCATCCGGCCTCTGGGGCCACCCCTTGTCAGCCGGTTGGGTGGAAACCGTAGACTCGCTCATCTCGCCTGGGTTTGTCCGCATGTTGTAATTGTGCAAATAAATGCTCACTCCAAATTAGCGTATATTTCTTGAAGTTTAATATTGTGTTTGTGATACTGAAGTATTTGCTTTAATTCTAAATAAAAATTTATATTTTACTTTTTTATTGCTGGTTTAAGATGATTCAGATTATCCTTGTACTTTGAGGAGAAGTTTCTTATTTGGAGTCTTTTGGAAACAGTCTTAGTCTTTTAACTTGGAAAGATTAGGTATTAATCCCCTCTATTGCTCTCCAAAAACCAATAAAGTGATTACACCCGATGCACATGGCTCCGTGGTGGTGACGCCGGGGGCTGGTGGGAGGAGTGCCTGGGACCACAGAGGGCCCTGGGTAGAGGGGTCGCAGGGGGACTTGTCACCAGGGCAGCTGCAGGACCCCTCCCACGGAGGAGACCCCCCTGGGCTGGCAGGTCTGGGGCCTGAGCTTGGCGTCAGCCTTGACCCTGTTCGCTTGGAGCCCCTTCCTGCCTCGCGTCCCCTTCCGCCCCAGCCTGGGCCTGCGCATGGGCATGTCTGTTCCCGACTCCTTTGGGTCACCGTGTTACTGGCCGCCCCCGTGGACCTGCAGCGCCGTTCAGGGCAGGAGCACTTCCGGCGGCGTCAAGGCCTGGAGCGCTTCCGGGTCTGCGACCCCCGCCGTTTGCGCGGCGCTGCGCCACCTGCCGGCCGCATCCGGGAGCATCACTCGGAAAGTCAGGGCCAGGCCTGGCCGGGAAACCGGTTGGAAAGAGGAGGAAAGGCGCTGGAAGAGATTGTAGTCTTGGCGAGCGGGGGCAGGGGGATATTCAGCCGTTTGAGCATGGTGGGGTCGGCTGGGAGGATAGATGTGAACACAGACACTCCCAGCTCATTTGGGCAGTGCAAGTGCAGAGAAGGGGCGTTAGAGCTGAGGCGTTGCAGGACGAATAGGAGTCTGAACCTGAGTAGAGGGGGCTGTTTCCGGCGTAAAAAACAACTTGGGCAAAGGCGTAGAGGCCGGAAAGTACCTCCAGGGATAAATGACATGGGGTTGGAGACTGAGGAGACTTTGGAAGAGACCTGTATGTATTCTGAGGCACTGGGGAGCCATGGGAGGTGTTTGAGCTGGAGAGGGACCTCATATCTGGGGTTGGAAAGATCCTCCCAGGACTGCCATGGGGAATGGAATGGAAGGGCAACTGTGAGTCTCCAGGAAGGAGGCCACAGGCAAGTGCAGTGTGGTGTGTCAGAGGCATAAAGACTGCATTCCCCTCCAGTGAGTCTCCTCTGTGCCTGTTTATTCCATCATCCTGCAGTATTAAGTGAGCGCCTACCGTGTGCCAAGCCTGGCCTTTGCCCCCAGGGAACTCACAGCCTTGGGGACAGTAACAGAGGAATAAATGCTCCTGGGAGTGGGCGGAGAACGAAGGGTAAGGAGCTAGCGAGGGCCCAGAGGGGGCACCTTTATTTGTTTAGATCAAGTGGAACTGGAACAGTATGGCAGAGGGAACAGCCTGCACAGATGCTTGGGGGTGGGAAACAAGTTAGTGTGTCATGGAGGAACAGGAAGGGAGGCAGGGTGGGTGCAGAGGGATTGTGGGGAGGTGGCAGGGAACCGCGGGGACTGTTTTAGGGATGGTGAGTCCAGACGCCTCTGAGATGAGCTGGGTGTCTAAGGTCCCAGGGAGCCTTCCCTTCCTGTGTCACCACCAAGCAATTCTCCACTAGGGACATGCCCAAAATCGCTGGCCGTCTTCAGCACAAGGGGGTGCTCCAGGGCCAGGAATGCTCTGGTCCCGGCATTGGCCTCTCAGGGAGACAATGACAGGACCCACCGCAGAAAAGCGCCCTGGCTGCCGGGGAAGGTGGAACACAGAGAGACACTGATCAGCGGGGGTGTCCACACCTGGAAGTGGCCTGGGGGCCCTGGCTTCAGAGAGCTGCTGCCCACACAGGAGGCGCTGGCCAGCCCCCAGCTCTGCAGGGGTAGCTGCACTCCTGGGAAGCCCTTGACCCACATCGCCAGCACGAGAGGGGAGACTCTGGAGGGGGGCGCTGCTCTTTCTGCTGCGTCCCTGGACTCTGCAGGAAGAGGTTGTCTTGGCGATCATAGAGACGCTGACCTCAGCCCCAGCCCTGCCTCCTGGGCAGGCCTGGACCAGGTGTGTTCGCCCTGGGTTGGGTTCAGTCCCACAGCAGCGCCAGGGCCTGGCCCATAGAGGACTCGGTGGCCTCGGCCAGGTATTCGCAACACAGCCAGTCCTCGAGGCTGGGCGCTTCCCCACCTGCGGCCCGCTCTGCCAGGCGCAGGACCAGCAGC
>NW_012105808.1:1749335-1750035 GCF_000951045.1 Mandrillus leucophaeus
TGCCAGCGCCACCGCGCCTCTCCAGGGCGCCCCGGGCAGTGTGCCTTCAGGCACCACGCCACACAACCCCTGCAGATTGAAGTGTGGAGACAGGGAGGCCTGCAGCTCCAGGCCCCACGGGTGGGGCACGTCCGCCCCGGGCTTGGGTACCTGCAAGGCAGAGGGCGTGTCGGGGCCTGAATCACTGGGCCCCCCACCAGCACTGCCCGCCCCAGAGCGACCTGCCACGAAGTCTCCCCCGCACACCCCCAAACTGCCCCCACTATGGCTGGGGGTGGGAGACTGCCTGCATCCCTCCAGCAGCAGGAGGTCGATGTTAATTGGGTAGTCAGTCACCAGTAAGGGCTTTTAGGAAAATTAAGCCAGGGAAGAAGATGGTGGCAGTGTCCCTGGGCAATGAGTTCGAAAGCAGATTCCTGGGCCGGGCACGGTGGCTCACGCCTGTAATCCCAGCACTTTGGGAAGCAGGGGGATCGCTGAGGTCAGGAGTTCGAGACCAGCCTGGTCAACACAGGGAAAGCTCGTCTCTACTAAAAATACAAAACTAGCTGGGCGTGGTGGCGCGCCTGTAATCCTAGCTACTTCGGAGGCTGAGGTGAGAGAATCGCTTGAATCCGGAAGGCGGAGGTTGCAGTGAGCGGAGATGGCACCACTGCACTCCAGCCTGGGCAACAGAGTGAGACTCTGTCTCAAAAAAAAA
>NW_012105808.1:1756365-1758788 GCF_000951045.1 Mandrillus leucophaeus
GCCTCCCAAAGTGCTGGGATTACAGGCTTGAGCCACCGCGCCTGGCCACTAATTTTTGTATTTTTAGCAGAGACTGGTTTTGCCATGTTGGCCAGGCTGGTCTTGAACTCCTGGCCTCAAGTGATCCTCCTCCTTGATCTCCCAAAGTGCTGGGATTAAAGGGTGGGATTACAGGCATGAGTTACCGTGCCCAGCCCCTCTCTCTTTTTAATGGTATATATTTTTTTCTATTTCATGGCTCACTGCAGCCTTGACCTCCTGGGCTCAAGGGATCCTCCTGCCTCAGCCTCCCCAGTAGCTGGGACTGCGGGTGCTTGACACCGTGTCCATATTATTATTTTTTTTTTTTGTAGAGATGGGGGGGGTCTCATTATGTTGCCCAGGCTGGTCTCCTGGACTCAAGGGATCCACCTGCCTCGGCCTCCCAAGGTGTTGGGATTACAGGCGTGAGCCAACACACCCCGCCCACCAACCCACAGGTTATTTTTCAGCCCTCGCCCACTCCGGGCCTTCCTGAGGCCACGGTGTCCTCCACCCCCTGCCACTCCCTGCACGCCCCCGGCCCAGGGCTCCCCGGGGAGCTGCTCACCGAGGTTGCTATACGTGGGCTGAGTCGACCAGGTGGGGTCGTCGGACTCGGGGGACTCTGTGGGAGTCTCCGGGCTGCTCATGTTGCTGGGGGAAGGTCAGACGGGGCGTGGTGGGGTGGCGCACGCACAGGGCGACATGGGAGGGGTCCGTGAGTGCTGCAGCGTGGGAGACCGTTGAGGCCCCCTGCTCCAGGGCCCTTGGTGAGAACAGGGGCACCCACACTCCACTCCCTTGTCCAGTTTTGACCCTGCTGTGTGATCCCGAGTGGGTTTCCTGCCCTCTCTGGGCCTACTTCCTCAATCATGAGGCAGGTGTGTCATCCATCAATCTTCCAGGCAGTGGGAAGGAACCCCCACTGCACATTTGGGATGGGGACAGAATGTTCAGCCTAGAACAGGTCTTTGGGGGTCATTGTGGGGGAGACAGTGTCCAGGGACCCAGGGATCCACGCTCAGGCCTCCTCCCTGGGGGCTCAGCTGTGCGGTTGCTGTCGGCAGCCAGGCCCCAACCCACCCCCGCCCAGATCCCAACCTGAAAAAGTGACCGCGCCTGTCCAGCTCCCCGCTCCAGGAGCCCCCTACCTTCAAGACTGGCGTGCCCTCTGGGGGAGGAGGGGTCCTGGGGGACGAACTCCCAATGGCCACAGCCCCTGGCCTCGCAGGAGGGGTCTGACCTAGTGCCGGCAGCTGACAGGAAAACGTCCGGCCAACCGTCAGACCGCAGCCCGGGGTGGGGCGGGGGCATTTCGGCAACACTTCCCCACCAACTGCGGCCGCCCCCTCCCCTGCCTGCCCTCAGAGGACAGGATGTAACCGGGAACAGCATCCCGGGCGGAGGGAACAGCCCGGACGGAGACCAGGAGGTGGGATCTGAAAGTCAATAGCACCAGGGCTGACAGCCTCAGAGGCCAGGCTGGGGTAGGGGCAGTGAGGAGCCCTGTGAGATGGGCAGAGGGGCAGAGCTGGCCCACCGTAGGGAGGGCACAGAACGTGGTGGCAGCTGTCCCTGGAGAAGGTGAAAGTGGGGTCTGTGGGTTTTACTTGCCCGGGAACCGCCTCCCCTCCTGTGGCAGCATCTTGAGGAGCCCCCAGCGGCCCCCTGCCTGATCCCAGGGCCCCCGAATGCGGAGTGGGGGCGAGGACCCTCCCGGCTCTGCCGCGCCTGGCTGTGTGACTGTGGACAAATCCCCACCCCTCTCCGTGCTCTGGCCAATAAAGAAAAGCGTCTCCCGCATCCCGCCTGGTAACAGTCCCGTCTGCTGGATTTTTCTTTGAAAAAACGGAATCGGCTCACTTTCCCCCTTCCCCCTTCCTCACTGCCTCGATGCATTTATTTAGAAAAGACGTTGTAGATAAAATCACCATAAATGGAAAAATCAAGAATGGAAAAAACCCAAGGAAAAGCAGACGCGGGGTGAAATTCCAGCTGAAGTGTGTGCCTGTCAAAACTGTCTTCTATTTTTTTTTGGAGACAGGGTCTCACACTGTTGCCCAGGCTGGAGCGCAGTGGGGCAATCGCAGCTCACTGCAGCCTGCAATGAACTCCTGGGGCGATCCTCTGGCTAAGGAAGGAGCCCACTACTCCTCCTGCTGCCCTCCTCCCCCCACCTTGCCTAGTTCACAAGACAGGAGGAGAGAGACAAAGCAAACAGTTAGAAAGAAACAAAAGTAAGATAAATAGCCAGACAACCTTGGCACCACCATCCGGCCCTAGGAGTTAAAAAAAGTAATAATAGGCGGGGCGCGGTGGCTCACACCTGTAATCCCAGCACTTTGGGAGGCTGAGGTGGGCGGATCACGAGGTCAGGAGATTGAGACCATCCTGGCTAACAC
>NW_012105808.1:1760618-1761911 GCF_000951045.1 Mandrillus leucophaeus
CAAGCGAAACAAGCCCTAGGTTATGCCTAAGATGGGACACTGGGGACACCTCAGAGAAGGTGGGGCCGTGGGTCTCACCTTGGCGACCAGGATGTGCCAGGCGTCGTCATGCACGCGCACCACGCGGTAGTACAGGGCATCCCCGCTCTCTGCGCAGGGTGAGCTGTCCAGGAGGCGGAAGCCGTGGCCAGGGCGGCAGGGCCCGGGGTGGCCCCCCATGAACCGGGCACGGAGCCGGGCATAGATGGCATGGAGGCCCTGCAGCTGCCGGGCAGCCAATGCGGCGTGCACAGCCTCTGGACTGTGCAGATTGCGGAGAGAGAGGCCCAGCGGGGCATCAGTCAGGCCAAAGGTCAGCTCTGCAGGGGGACAAGCTGGTCCCACCTCAGCCTGGCTCTTGTCCACACTGTGGGACCCCAGAAAGGGCCTCCGAGGCAGCTGTACTTGGATGGAGCTGGCATGGGGGGTCCTGCGGTTGGGCAGTGACTGGGTCCGGGTTAGGATTTTCTTGGGCAGGGGTGGGGGCAGGGGCTGTGGGTCGGTGGAGCGGGACCCAGGGGTCCGGGGGCGGCAGGCCTTGGAGGGCAGCAGGTGGGCACGGATCTCACCTGCAGGGAGAGACAGTGGGGAGGGCTGAAGACAGGCGGAATGGGAACGGGACACATGACTCCACCTCTCAGCCTCGGTTTCCCCATCTCTAACATGGAAGTAATAAGGCTGGGCAGCGGTGGCTCATGCTTGTAATCCCAGTACTTAGGAAGGTGGAAACTGAGGCAGGAGGATCACTGGAACTTAGGGTCTGAGACCAGCCTGGGCAACCTAGTGAGACCCTCTCTCTGCAAAAATTTAAACAAATTTGCCAGACGCGGCCGGGCGCGGTGGCTCACACCTGTAATCCCAGCACTTTGGGAGGCCAAGGCAGGAGGATCACGAGGTCAGGAGATCGAGACCATCCTGGCTAACACGGTGAAACCCCGTCTGTTACTAAAAATACAAAAAACTAGCCGGGCGAGGTGGCGGGCGCCTGTAGTCCCAGCTACTCGGGAGGCTGAAGCAGGAGAATCGCTTGAACCTGGGAGGCGGAGCTTGCAGTGGGCTGAGATTGCGCCACCGCACTCCAGTCTGGGGGACAGAGCTTACAGAAGAGGAAACTGAAGCTCATAGGAGGATGGATCAGTTTCAGAGAATGGTGCCACCCAGCACTCAGCGACTCCTACTCTTACCTCTGTGACTTTGGGCAGGTGTCTCTCTGGCTTTTTTTTTTTTTTTTTTTTTTTGAAGTCTTGCTCTATC
>NW_012105808.1:1767665-1775457 GCF_000951045.1 Mandrillus leucophaeus
GGCTCTTAAGACGCGAGTCTGCTGACGCTCCCGGCCAAATAATCCACTCCCTTCTTTAATCCGGTGTCTGACGACTTTTGTCTGCTGTTCGTCCTGCTGTACCGCCTCGGTCCCACAAAGTGCTAGGATCACAGGTGTGAGCCAACCTGCCCGGCCCCAAAGATGTTCTTGCAGCAAAGATTGAGTATGTTTCATGAGGGGTTCCCGATCCCGTTTCCCTGAGAGGAAATGGGCCCAGAGACAGTATGGGCTCCATCCAGGGTCACACAGCAGCTCGAGGCTGGAAGCAGAGGTCCACAGAGCCACTGCTGAGTCCCCCCTGGCCTCCCCCAATCCCCTGAGAAGGGGGAGGAGGGGAAGGAGACTACCTTTCCCTTATGAACATCCTTCGAGTGGGTCCCATGCCACACTTTTTTTTCTTCGAGACAGGGTCTCGCTCCATCACCTACACTGGAGTGCAGTGGTGTGATCATAGCTCACGGCAGCCTCTGCTTCCTGGGCTCAAGTGATCCTCCCACCTCAGCCTCCTGAGTAGCCGGGACCACCGGCGTGCACCACCATGCCTGGTTAGTTTTTATTTTGTTTATTTATTTTTGAGGCGGAGTCTCACTCTGTCGCCCAGGCTGGAGTGCAGTGGCGCGATCTTGGCTGACTCCAACCTCTGCCTCCCGGGTTCAAGCAATTCTCCTGCCTTAGGCTCCCAAGGTACTACAGCCACCGGCTACGATACCTGGCTAATTTTTGTATTATTATTATTATTATGTTTACTAGCGTTAGGGTTTCACCATGTTGGCCAGGCTGGTCTCAAACTCCTGACCTCAGGTGACCTGCCCACCTCAGCCTCCCAAAGTGCTGGGGTTACAGGCGTGAGCCACTGCGCCTGGCCAGGGCACAGAGTTTAAAATGATGCAAAAGCTGGTCAAATGCCTATACAAAAAATTAGCCAGGCATGGAGGTGGGTACCCATAATCCCAGCTACTCTGGAGGCTGAGGCAGGAGAATCGCCTGAACCTGGGAGGCAGAGGTTGCAGTGAGCTGAGATCCCACCACTGCACTCCAGCCTGGGCGACACAGCAAGACTCCATTAAAAAAAAAAGAAAAAAAAAAAAAAAAAAGGCTGGGCATGGTGGCTCATGCCTGTAATCTCAGCACTTTGGGAGGCCGAGGCGGGCACATCACCTGAGTTTGGGAGTTCGAGACCATCCTGGCCAACATGGTGAAACCCTGTCTCTACTAAAAATACAAAATTAGGCAGACATGGTAGCCTGCGCCTGTTATCCCAGCTACTCGGGAGGCTGAGGCAGGAGAATCGTTTGAACCCGGGAGGCAGAGGTTGCGGTGAGCCAAGATCGTGCCAATGCACTCCAGTCCGGGCGACAAGAGTGAAACTCTGTCTCAAAAAAAAAAAAAAAAAAATGTTCATAGTGTGGTGTGGCCTCTGGATCAGGCCCCGCCAGATCCTACAGTTGTCCCTTCATTTGAGAGGCCCTTATTGAGCCACGGGAGCTGGGACCACATTCTCTCTGGGTCCCCAGCATCGCCCAGCACGGGGCAGGGAGGTCACATGCTGATGGATTTCACATGACATTGGCCTTTCGGAGAAAAATGCCTGTTTGGTGTGACACAGGGTCTCACTCTGTCGCCAGGCTGGAGTGCCGTGGTGCGATCTCGGCTCACTGCAACCTCCGCCTCCCTGGTTCAAGCAATTCTCCTGCCTCAGCCTCCTGAGTAGCTGGGATTACAGGCGCACGTCCACCACGCCCGGGTCATTTTTGTATTTTTAGTAGAGATGGGGTTTCACCATGTTGGCCAGGCTGGTCTTCAACTCCTGACCTTAAGTGATCCCCCTGCCTCAGCCTCCCAAAGTGCTGGGATTACAGGCAGGAGCCACTGCGCCTGACCCATTTTTTGTTTGTTTGTTTGTTTTTATTTTTTTTTAGTAAGCAGAATAACAGCCTCAAAAAGCTCCTGTGTCCTCATCTCCGGAATCTGACGAGGCAGCTGTCTGGTGAGGGGGATCAAGGTTGCAGATGGAATTCGGCTACCTTTCGTCAGATAGGGAGATCTTCATTTCTGGGGGGCTCAGTGTCCACACAGGGGTCCTTGTAAGGAGGAAGGCAGGTGGCTCAGGGTTAGAGAAGGAGATGTGATGACCGAAACAGAGGTCAGAATGACGTGGCCACGAGCCCACGGATGCAGGCGGCTCTGGAGCCAGAAAAGGCAGAAAGTAGATTCTCCCCGGGACGTCTGGAGGAAACAGCCCTGCTAACTGATTTTCGACTTTGGGGCTCCAGATCTGTCAGACCATAATTTTAAGTTATTTTAAGCTACTAGGTTTTTGGCCATTTGTAACTGCAGTTATAGGAAACTCATGCAGTTTTTATCCTGCATACCACAGGACTATTGCAGGATTATTATTATTATTATTATTATTTGAGGTAGTTTCCTTCTTGTTGCTTAGGCTGGAGCACAGTGGCACGATCTTGCCTCACTGCAATCTCCGCCTCCTGGATTCAGGTGGTTCTCCTGCCTCAGCCTCCTGAGTAGCTGGGATTACAGGCGGCCGCCACCACACCCGGCAAATTTTTGTATTTTTCGTTAAGATGGAGTTTCGCCATGTTGGCTAGGCTGGTCTCGAACTCCTGACCGCAGGTGATCCACTCGCCTCGGCCTCCCAAAGTGCTGGGATTACAGATGTGAGCCACCATGCCCAGCCTACTGCAGGATTATTATCTTCCAAATTACAGACAAACAAACCGAGGCACAGAGAGGGGCAGTGACTTGCCCCAGGCCATGCAGCGATGGAAGCCAGAGACCTGAGCCTCCAGCTTCCCTCGGCCCCACGAGCAAAAGCTTGCGTGTGGGAATCGCGTCTCTGTCTTGAGGAGGAAAACAGGAGGGAAGTTAATATGCGGGGCTCAGGGAATCACCTGGAAAAGATGCCGGCTTGCTGGGGGGATGTGGGAGAGAGAGAGAGACACCCCAAACACGCGTCCACGTCCAGAAGATGGGGGTGAGAGACCCATGAGGGTGCAGGCGTGGGCTGGGGCTGGTCCTAGCTCTGTCTGGGAGGGGAAGTCAAGGCAGGCTTGGTCAGAAGCCACCCAGACATGAGGCATGAGGATGGCTTGGCCCCGTCCTGGTTTTAGGGATCCTCTCTTGGGTTTCCAGCCACCAAGGAGATGGGTGTTACTTTAGCTGGGTCTTGGCTGCCTGAGCAGGAAGGGCCTCTTCTGAGGTCTCCCCTGCCCTCCCCGCAGGGCACCCCATAAATGAGACAGGATTCATGGAAAGCTTGGAGGTTGCACCTGGTTCATGTCAGGCACTCAGAGCATTGCACAGGGAACGGGCGGCTCTCCTGGACGGGGACTCTGAGGCCCACAGGACAATAGTTTCACCTGCCTTTGCTGCAGGAGAGAACGGGAGATCAGTCCCCACGGGAGAGTCCCACAGCCTAGAGCCCCCCTCACCCTCCAGCTGCCTTGAAACCAGGCATGGAGAGAGGGCCGCCTCACAGTCCCTGACGGGCCTCTGTTCTGCCCCCGAAGGGCAGGGAAATAAAGGAACCTTAGTCCTAGGTTCAAACGGGGGAACCGGGGTCCAGAGCCCGACACTGGGCTGTGGCGAGTGGGAGGCTGCTCTTGGCTGGGACTTCTGCACTCTGGTTCCGTCCACCTCCTTCCTGAAAGAGCACGAGCTTCTCCCTGTGCCTTCCTGGGTGGGTGGGGTTTGAGCCTTCACGCCCACTGTGCCTCAGTTTCCCCACCTGTCGCCTCTCCGTGCCTTGGCTTCCCCATCTGTTGCCGCTCTGTGCCTCAATCTCCCCATCTGTCAGTGAGGACTGGCGCGGGCTAAAGCATTTTATTAATCTCACTTCCAAAGCCAAGACTCCCTGGTTTTTCTGGGAGCCCTCAGAGACAGGCAGGGCAGACGTGGGACCCTGTCAGCAGCGCCCAGACTCCCCGACAGGCCAATTCCAGGAGGCACAGCGGGGACCCATGTCTTCTTTCTTCCCTGGCCTGAGGCTGGGGAAGGAGTTTCCCAACGGCCCAGCTTTGCCCACTCTTCTCAGCCCCCACCTGTCCCTAGCTGGGGTCTCAGAGCGGCTTCCCTCCATTCTCTGCCCCTCGCTCGACCCAGCTGTAAAATGGGTTCGTTAACAGGATCCACCCAGCTTGCAGGGCTGGCCCTCAGTGTGAAAGGAGGCAACACACACAGCGCCTGGAACAGCGCTGGGAACAGCATGGGTGCTGCAGAAGTGTGGCCTATCACACGTCACTAGTGGCGTGGAATTCTCTCAGGGTTGGCTTCCCCTGGGGACCCCAGCAGCCCCTCATCCCTCAGCCCTGCCCCCTGTTGCTCCCATGGGAGTAAGAACAAAATCTGAAGTTTGTTATTAAATCGGTTCCATTTTTATTGGATTTGAACCAAATACAGCAGGATGAGGGGTGGGAGACTGAGGGGTCTTGGTTCATGTTGGGATGGGCTGGGGAGCTCAGGGGGCTGGGAAATCCTAATATACGGATGCTCTGTGAACCCTAACATGACCGAGAATGCACCCCCTCCTGTCTTTGATAGGCTAAAGGCACTTGGATATCAATTTTGGGGAGGCCCTTGGGGTTGTCATGGTAAGCAGAGTCAGGCAGGTGCGAAGAAAATAATTGGTTGTGCCCAATTCAGGGGTGGCGGTTGGGGTTACAGGAACTTCACCCTCACTCATGTCGAGCCCCCTGGACCATCTGTACACCGTGGTGCAGGCCTGGGCCCTCCGGCCACAGCTCAGGGAGAATGGGCCGGCGTCGCCTTCCAGCTCTGTCTGAAACCTTTGCTCAAACCCTCCAGGGCTGAGCCGGCTTTCTCTCTATTTCTCTCTGACTGATCTCAGAGCAGTCTTGAGGGATCCAGGATCCAAGTCAAGCCATCAGGCCCATCTGCAGGCCTGGCCTCTAAATACAGGGTAATAGGCCGGGCGCGGTGGCTCAAGCCTGTAATCTCAGCACTTTGGGAGGCCGAGACGGGCGGATCACGAGGTCAGGAGATCGAGACCATCCTGGCTAACACGGTGAAACCCCGTCTCTACTAAAAAATACAAAAAACTAGCTGGGCGAGGTGGCGGGCGCCTGTAGTCCCAGCTACTCGGGAGGCTGAGGCAGGAGAATGGCAGGAACCCGGGAGGCGGAGCTTGCAGTGAGCCGAGATCCGGCCACTGCACTCCAGCCTGGGCGACAGAGCGAGACTCCGTCTCAAAAAATAAAAATATTTAAATACAGGGTAATAGGTTTGACCCTCAGACCCATTTCACAGATGAGGACACTGATGGTCTAGGTGATCTTCAGTCACCAGCTGAGATCGTACAGCTGGGCAGCAGCAGAGCTGCTCTTGAGCCCTTCCTGCAAAGTCCTGGAGGATCTGTCCTAACCTCTCGGTTGGCAGCCAAGCCCTTTCTGACTGAGGTTTTGGCCCAACAATGGTTCCTGTCCCTGCCCCCAGCAATGTCCTAACTGTCCTCTGGAGGATGTGGAGGGGGAGGGGCAAGAACTGGCTATGAGGAGGCCGGGTCACAGATGGTCCCTATGGTCCCTGTCTAGTGTCTGAATCCTTCTGCAAAACCTCAGCTCCTCCTTGTTTACCCCCCGTGACGGGGAGCTCACCATCTGCAGAGCAACAGGGCGGTGACTTCGGGGAAGCTTTTCCTTGACCTGAGCTGCAGTCGGCCTGTGACCCCAGCTTTGGTCCTAGATCTGCCCGACCACTGCAGGTGCAGAGACCAAGGTTCTTCCATCACCTTCTTCCAAGGACCCGGGTCCAGGCCTTCCTGCAGGGTGAAGCCCTTGTTTCGGCCTTGTTCTTGTCACTGCCTCTGCAATGCACATAGCAGGGACCCCCCGGGAACCCCCTGTGCTCTTTGGTCTTGTTCCCCACCTGAGCCATGAGTCAGCAGAGCCGGGCATGATGGGGCCACGCTCAGGGCTTGTCTGAGACTGGCTCAGGAGTCAGTGCGTACCTAGAGGGAAAGGTCCCTCCAGTATACCCATTTAGAGGGACACTCAGGACCCCAGAAGCCATGGTCCTGGGCCGGGGCCAGGGTGGCTACCTCTCCCTTGTGGGGTGGCCCTTTCTTGCCAACTGTTCTGAGAAGCAAGTGGCAGCGGAGGGAGGTGGAGGGCTGGGGCAATGGCTCCTCCTTGCGGACAGCCCTGCTGGGCTGTGGGGAGGACAGAAGACAGGGCGTGGGGACCCTGACTGTAACCCCTGTGTGTGCTGGGTCCTCAGCAGACCTGAGCCCAGGCCCTGAGGTCGGCTGGGAGATGCTCAGCTGAGCAGGTGCTGGGGTGGGCTGTGTGTCCCAGGTGTGAGTTGTGTCTCAGTTGTGAGTTGTGCCTGTCTCAGGTGTGAACTGAGCATGTCCCAGGTGTGAGCTGTGCTCTCATGAGAGCCCTGCCTGCCTCTGTGGTCAGTTCTGGTGCCCAGGGCCTGGTTTTAGTGTCGGCCGGGTGTGAGGTGTGTGTCTCAGGTGTGGTGAGCTGTGTGTGTCCCAGGTGTGAGCTCTGTGTTATGGGTGTGAGCTGAGTGTGTCCTGGGTGTCAGCTGTGTGTTCTGGGTGTGAGCTGTGCCTGTCCCAGGTGTGAGCTGTGTCTCGGGTGTGAGCTGAGCATGTCCCAGGTGTAAGCTGTGTGTCCCAGGTGTGAGCTGTGCCTGTCCCAGGTGTGAACTGTGTCTCAGGTGTGAGCTGAGCCTGTCCCAGGTGTGAGCTGTGTCTCAGGTGTGAGCTGAGCATGTCCCAGGTGTAAGCTGTGTGTCCCGGGTGTGAGCTGTGTGTTCCAGTGTGAGCTGTGCCTGTCCCAGGTGTGAACTATGTCTCAGGTGTGAGCTGAGTACATCCCAGGTGTGAGCTGTGTGTTCCAGTGTGAACTGAGTGTGTCCCAGGTGTGAGCTGTGTGTTCTGGGTGTGAGCTGTGTGTCCCGGGTGTGAGCTGTGTGTCCCAGGTGTGAGCTGTGTCTCGAGTGTGAGCTGTGCCTGTCCCAGGTGTAAGCTGTGTGTCCTGGGTGTGAGCTGTGCCTGTCCCAGGTGTGAGCTGTGTCCCAGGTGTGAGCTGTGTCTCAAGTGTGAGCTGTGCCTGTCCCGGGTGAGAACTTTGCTCTCATGAGAGCCCTGCCTGCCCCTGTGGTCAGCTCTGGCACCCCGGGTCTGGTTTTAGTGTCGGCTGGGTGTGAGGTGTGTTTCACCTGTGTGATTGGGTTCCAGGTGTGAGTGTGTCTCTGGGTGTGAGGTGCAGGAGGCCCAGGTGTGAGAAATGTAGACTTTCTGCGCACCCTCCCCTTGGGGCTGTAGGGCCCTTTGTAGGTCTTGGGTGTCCACCGTCTCCCTGGTGTGATCTGTGTGTAAAGGGCCGGGGGAGGGGAAGCCCAGGGCTTGGGGGCAGCAGACTTGTGCCTCCTGGGTGTGAATTGCGGGCCCTGAGGATCTTGGGGTCTCTCAGCACCCCCAGTCATTCCAGGTTGGTAGATGGAAGCCCATCACCCCACCTTGCAGCCCGCACCCCCACCGCCAACTCAGCCACCATAGCAGGGACAGGAAGACGGGTTGAAACCTTTAGAAAACGCTTGAGAAACTGCAAAAAGACGCATGCTGATGAAAAACAGTCCTGCGGTTGGGCGTCTACAAAAAAAGGGGAAGTTCTGCCAGGGGAGCCGCCGTGCAGCCGCCCCCGCCCCCTCCGGAAAATGCATAGGTGGACACGCGAGCGGCCGGCCCGCGAGGGGTGGGAGGGGTGGGAGGGGAGGGCCCGCC
>NW_012105808.1:1776737-1778051 GCF_000951045.1 Mandrillus leucophaeus
CAGGTGGCCCAGCGACTCCCCGGACAGAGCCGTGAGGTTGCAGCGCTCCAGGGTCAGCTCCTCCAGGGCCAGCAGCCCCGCGAAGGCGCGGCGCGAGATGAACACCAGGTCGTTGTCACCCACCTCCAGCCGGCGCAGGCTGTGCAGGTCCTGGAACGTGTAGTCCAGCAGGATGACCAGCTTGTTCTCGCTCAGGTCCAGCAACGTGAGGTTGTCCAGGCGCGTGAAGACCCCGGGCGGGATGAGCTTCAGCTGGTTGCCACGGAGACGCAGGACGCGCAGGCGCGGCAGGTTGGCGAAGGCGCCGGGCTCCACGTGCGCGATGGCGTTCTCGCTCAGGTCCAGCTCCTCCAGCGCGGGCAGCGCGGCCAGGTCGCCCGGGTTCAGGCAGCGGATGCGGTTGCGGCTGAGCTCCAGCAGGCGCGTCTCGGCCGGGATGCCTTCGGGCACGGCGGTCAGGCGGCGGCGCGTGCAGGCCACGGCGCGGGTCTGCGCGGTGCACTCGCAGCGGGCCGGGCAGCCTCCAGCCGGGGGCGGTGCCGCAGGCAGCAGGAGCAGGGGCAGGCTCAGGACGCACAGCCAGCAGGTCATGGTGCGGAGCGTGGGCCTAGGGCCGCGCCACCATCCTCCTGCGCACCTGCGGGCGGGCGAGGAGCGGGCAGCGTTAGCACCGTTAGCACCGGGTTCCCCTCCGCGGCGCCTCCGCACCCAGCCCACCCCTAACCCGCCCCAGCACAGCGGCTGGCGCCTGTAATCCCAGCATTTTGGGAGGCTGAGATGGAATAATTGCTTGAGTTCAAGAGTTCCAGACCAGCCTGCCCAACATAGCAAGACTCCCATCTGCAAAAAAATAAAAGATGAGCCGCATGTGGTGGTGTAGGCCTGTGGTCCCAGTTAGGAGGCTGAGGCAGGAGGATCACTTGGGCCCAGGAGGTGGAGGCTGCTGCAGTGAGCTATGCTCGTGCCACTGCACTCCAGCCTGGGCAACACAGTGAGACCCCTGTCTCTACAAAAAATAATAATAATAATAAAAATTAGCTGGTTTGCACGTAATTGTGAAATATTAAGAAGTTTACCCAGGCATGGTGGCCTGCACCTGTGGTCCCAGCTACTCAGGAGGCTGAGCCAGGAGGATTCCTAGAGCCCGGGGGTCAAGGCCACAGTGAGTTGTGATTGTGCCACTGCGCTCCAGCCTGGGAGACAAGAGGGACAGAGGAAGACCCCCCCCCCAAAAAAAAAAAGCAGCACGATGATCCACCGTGTGGCTGCAATTCCAATCTCCTGGAGTTTTGTTTTGTTTTTGCTTGTTTGTTT
>NW_012105808.1:1779691-1782445 GCF_000951045.1 Mandrillus leucophaeus
CGGTGTTGGCCAGGCTTGTCTTGAACTCCTGATGTTAAGTGATCCACCCGCCTTGACCTCCCAAAGTGTGGGGATTACAGGCTTGAGTCATCGCGCCAGTCCATGTGATCTCATTTCTATGAAATATCCAGGACAGGCCCATCCACAGACAGGGAGATGACATTTGATCTCAGACCCTGTTGTGGGTGGAACTGTGTTCCTGCAAAAGATATGTTCAAGGCCAGGCACGGTGGCTTACACCTGTAATCCCAGCACTTTGGGAGGCCAAGGTGGTGGATCACCTGAGGTCAGGAGTTCGAGACCAGCCTGGGCAACATGGGGAAACTCTGTCTCAACTAAAAACACAAAAATCAGCTGGGCGTGGTGGTGTGCATCTATAGTCCTAACTGGGGGGTCTGGGGTGAGAAGATCACTTGATCCCAGGAGTTGAGGCTTCAGTGAGCCGTGATCACACCACTGCACTCTAGCCCCTGGGCAACAGAGTGACACTGTCTCAAGGGGGGAAAAAAAAAAAGGTATGTTCAAGTCCTACCCTCCATGCCCACTGTGCACGGGACCTCATTTGGAATCAGGGTCTTTACAGATGCACTCAAGTTTAGATGAGACTGTGGTGGGTTACAGTGAGCCTTTTCCAACGACTCCTGTCCTTACAACAACAGGGAGACTTGGCCACACACCTAGCCCCTCACAGGGGAAATACAGCCGTGTGAAGACGGAGGTAGAGGCTAGGGTGACACAGCCACAAGCCAGGGATTGCTGAGAGCCCCGGGAAGCTGGGAGAGGCAGGAAGAACGCTCACCGGAAGCTTCCAGAGGCCCCCAGCCCTGCGGACACCTTGATTTTGGACTTCTGCCTCCAGAGCTGGGAGAGTGTATGTTTCGGTTGTTTTAAGCTCCCTGGGTTTGCGGCGCCTTGTTCTGGCAGGAAACAGGCCGACCCAAAAGTTGAACAGAACAGAGCCCGTGGTTTTCTGGAGGGAGGGTGTGTGGGCTGGGGGAACAGCCAGTGGAAGGGCCCTGAGGTGTGGCGGACATCTGCAGAAACTAAGGGAGAGGGTGGAGCGGGGCGGGGAGCTGGGCCTCTGGGTGGGGGACAGATGGCATGGAGCCATGGTGGCCCAGAGGAACAGGTACCAATGCTCCGTGGGTCCCGATGGCTGTGCGTTCTGGGCTCTTCCCATCTCTCCTGGGAGCCTGCTGCACCCCTACCAACTCTTCTTGGCTGCAGCCCGGATTCTGGGGGCTGGGGTGGCAGGTGGAGGTGGGGTTGGAGGGAGCGGGAGGACGGAGCTGGAGCTACCAGGCGGCACTGCCCAGCCTCTTCTGCTTGGCTGCTTCGCCCGCCAGCCAGCCGGCTATTTTTGGCATCTTAGCAGCTGAGCCCCGCTAGGCATCCCCCCAGGCCCCTTGGCCCAAACCAGGCCTTGTGTCTCTTCACGGTTCCCATTGGCCGTCGATCCTCATCTGCTAAATATCTGCGAAGGCAGCTCCTGCCTTCCCAGCGCCTTTCAAGAATTTAAGCGGAGAGCGAACAGACGCGGAGCCCCGGGAGACTGCTTAATGTCAGAGATGAATCGTACGTAAGTGAGGACAGGTTGTATCTTGCAGCTGTAATTCATTAAGATGAGGTCACGCAGGAGTAGGGGGAGCCCTAATTCAATGACTGGCGTCTTTATAAGAGGGAAATTTGGACACAGAGACACAGGTGAAGGCCAAGTCACCACACAGGCAGAGACCGGAGTGATTCATCCGCAAGTCAAGTGACACCAGGGATGGCCAGCTACCACTGGAAGCTGGAAGAGTCAGAAAGGGTCTCCCCGAAAGCCCCCAAAGGAAGTTGGACCTGCCTGAGCTTGGACTTCCAGACTCCAGAACTGTGAGAGAAGAAGCTCCTCTTGCCAGGGGCGGTGGCTCACGCCCGTCATCCCGGAACTTCGGGAGACTGAGGCGGGCGGATCACTTGAGGCCAGGAGTTCGAGAGCAGCCTGACCAACATGGAGAAACCCTGTCTCTACTAAAAAAAAATACAAAAATTAGCCGGGCGTGGTGATGGGCACCTGTAATCCCAGCTCCTTGGGAGGCTGAGGGAGGAGAATCGCTTGAACCCGGGAGGCGGAGGTTGCGGTGAGCCTAGATCGCGCCACTGCACTCCAGCCTGGGCGACAAGAGGGGAAACTCCGTCTGAATAAATAACTACATAAAGTGAAATGCCAAACTGAATTCTGGATTTAGGTGGACACGGACACGTATATACAGATGCCAAAACTGGGTGTTCACAGGCCGCATGGAACAGCAGGGAGCTTGGCAGGAAGGAAGGTGTCACAGGCGAGAATGTGGTCCCACCGAGAGAAAAGCGAGGGGCCTCTGGTTTCCAGGAGGCCTTGGTCCTCCTGCCCCCAGCTTGGGAACGTAGGGAACCTGAGGGAGGGAGGGAGGGAGGGAGCGAGAGAGGGGGCATGGCCCCCTCCCCCGCTCCCCAGAATCGTGTTTAATCCCAACCTGGACATTTTACAGGGAAGGCAACCCTTCCCTCCAGCAAGCTCCCTCCCAGCGCTGTTTTCTAGGTCATTCTCTCCCGAGCTGCCGCCCTGCCGACAGCACACTCAGGGGCTGTGTCACAGGAGGGGATGAGAGCGCTAGGGCAGTGGTGGCACTATCTGTCCCCCGCCCTGTACCTCCCCCCTTACTGTCCACTCCACAGTGTTTATAAAACCACTGGTGAAATCCTGCCCACGGGCTGGGCGTGGTGGCTCAC
>NW_012105808.1:1785125-1785452 GCF_000951045.1 Mandrillus leucophaeus
GCCCGGCCCAATAATTTTTTTTTAAAGCAGTTCCCACAAAGCACAGATAAGGGCAAAATCAGGAAGTTTCCTAGAGAGATGACAGGTCTGGAATCACCAGGTCACAGTCACACTGATCCAGTGGCAGAAGTGCCGGCGGGAGGCCTCAATTCGGATAAGCTGTGTGACCTCTGTTGAGAAACCTACCCTCTCTGGACCGCGCCTGTCACGGCACAGGCACAAGAGCCCTCCAGGGCACCCTCCAGGCTCTGGCTCTATAATTACTCCTGGGATGAGCGGACAGATGATCCCTCGCGCCCGGCAGGGGCCACTCAAGCGATGACCTAG
>NW_012105808.1:1785502-1786372 GCF_000951045.1 Mandrillus leucophaeus
AAAAAAAAAAAAAGAAACACGGACAAGGCCGGGCACAGTGGCTCACGCCTGTAATCCCAGCACTTTGGGAGGCCGCGGCAGGTGGATCACCTGAGGTCAGGAGTTCGAGACCAGCCTGGCCAACATGGTGAAACCTTGTCTCTACCAAAAATACAAAAAATTAGCCAGGCGTGATGGCAGATGCCTGTAAGCCCAGCTACTTAGGAGGCTGAGGCAGAAGAATCACTTGAACCCAGGAGGCGAAGGTCGCAGTTAGCTGAGATCGTGCCATTGCGCTCCAGCCTGGGCAACAAGAGCGAAAATCCATCTCAAAAAAAAAAAAAAAAAAAAAAAGAGAGAGACACGATGGGAGCCGGGGAGCCCCCAGGCCAGCCTGTACCTGAATTTCCTCAGCCCCAGCCCTGGGCACCCCCTTCCTGGACTGAGGGTGTGGGTCAGTGTGGGGGTTGGGGGTCCTCATCGCCCACAGGAGCCCCGCTGTGTGGCTGCTGATTCCTGGTGAAGGCCTTTGCTGACATGAACAGTGCCTCTAGAATCCCAGGGCCTGCTCTAGACAGCTCATAGACCCAGACCCCCCCAACACACAAAGCCCCTTGCAGGACCAGATGAATGTTTGTGAAAACATGAAAAAAGTAGCCCAGCCTGGTGGTGCACACCTGTGACCTCAACTACTTGGGAAGCTGAGGCAGGAGGATCGCTTGAGCCCAGGAGGTGGAGGCTGCAGTGAGCCACGATCACAATGATCACACCACTGCACTCCAGCCTGGCCAGCAGAACAAGACACTGTCTCAAAAGAAAAGAAGAAAAGAAGAAAAGAGAAAAGAAAGAAAAGGGCCGGGCGCGGTGGCTCAAGCCTGTAATCCCAGCACT
>NW_012105808.1:1788422-1789863 GCF_000951045.1 Mandrillus leucophaeus
TTCACCCTGTTGGCCAGGCTGGTCTGGACCTCCTGAGCTCAGGTGATCCGCCTGCCTCGGCCTCCCAAAGTGCTAGTATGACAGGTGTGAGCCACCGCGCCCGGCCACCAGGCTGATTCTTTAGGAGCCTCTGTCCCCTCCCTTGTCCTCAGGCTGCAGCCCTGGGGGAGGCAACACTTTCAGGGCTCTCTGTCTCCATCCTCACAGGTCCCTCGGACCACTCCTCTCCCAGGAAACGGCCACCCACCTGGAGCATCACCTCCCGCCGTCCCAGCATGGAAACCCCATCTGTTCACAGACACCTCCTGATGGTGTGTCCCGGTCACCTGAACTGCCACCCAGGGACCCGGCCCCATCCCCAACGTCTCCCAGGGCGACCCGCAGAGCCCCAGCGTCACCCCGGCCACACGGAGCCAACCTCAGTTCCACCCTTCCTCTCCCACAGGCCAGACTCCTCCCTTGCCCTGGGCCTCCCGCCACTGCCAGGCCTCTGTCCCCCACCCCAAACTCCCCTCCTTCCAGCCGGGCTCCGGTTCGCCCCCCACATTCAATACGCTCCTCCCGTTCTGGCCTCGGTGTTCCCAGCTGCCAAATGGAAATGGGATGGGGGGTGGATCAGGCCAGCCCCTGCAAACCTGGGCCTCTCTGGGCTCTGTGAATGTTGGGGGCCTGGTCGTTCTCTGGGGTGGGGCTGTCCTGGACCCTGCAGGGTGCTGAGCAGCATTCCTGGCCTCCACCCGCTCCATGCCAGGAGCACCCCCTGTCGAGACAACCACAGATGTCCCCAGACATTACCAAATGTCCCCTAGGAGCAGAATCACCCTGGTTCAGACCCCCTGGGTTAGGGGATTCCACGGACCCCCAAGAGACTCTGCAGCCCACCATCCTCAGCCCTGCTGAGGTCCCAGGAGGCTGCACACGTTGAAATCCATGCCTGAGTAGGAGGGAGAGAGGAGGTGAATCCCAGGAGCTGGGGACCCCTGCTTTACACCATCTGCCCTTCCGGGAGTTGATCCTGGTGTCTGGTGTGAGCAGGGGACAGATTTAGCATTTTTTTAAAATTTAAATAATTAATGCAGGTCTCTCTTGGCACCGTGGACATCTCATGGGGATGATTCTCTGTCCTGGGCACTGCAGGGTGCTGAGCAGCATCCCTGGCCTCCACCCACTCCAAGCCAGGAGCACCCCCTTCCCAGTCGTGACAGGCACAAATGTCCCTGGACACGACTCAGAGTCCCCTGCAGGGCAGAACCTCCCCGAGTGAGTTCTTGCTGTAGAGGATGCTGGCACACAGCCCGCCTCTAGTTCATGCCCCAGGAGGAGCCAGGGTGATTCAGCCTGTTTTACACGGGGAGGTGGAGAGCCAGAGAGGGACGGCAACGTGCTCAGGGCCACACAGCAGGCAGGAAGCAGGTACAAGATGCGACCCCGGGCCTGCACA
>NW_012105808.1:1791708-1797695 GCF_000951045.1 Mandrillus leucophaeus
GGCTCACTGCAACCTCCGCCTCCTGGGTTAAAGTGATTCTCCTGCCTCAGTCTCCCAAGTAGCGGGGATTACAGACATGCGCCACCGCACCTGGCTAATTTTTGGATTTTTAGTAGAGACGGGGTTTTGCCATGTAGCCCAGGCTGGTCTCGAACTCCTGACCTCAGGTGATCCACCCGCCCCGGCCTCCCAAAGTGCTGGGATGACAGGTGTGAGCCACCGCGCCCGGCCCCCTGTCCTTAAGGAGCTTACATTCTGGTGCGGGTGACACCGTGAAATCAGTGTATGTCACATCAGCTGGTAATAAACGCCACGGAGGTGAGAACAGCTGTGTCCTCGGGTGACGTCACCTCCTCAGCTCTGCGCCCCGCTGTCCACAGGCGTGAAGCTGGAGCTGGGGCTGGCCACCGAGAACCTTACTGCCTCCCCTCCCGAGCAAGGGGCACGTCCCACCAAGCCCGGATGGCCCCTCTGCCCCTGCAGGGTCCTCCGCTCTGGTGGTGGGCCTGGTGAGCTCTGCTGCCTGGCCTCGGGAGTCTGGGGGAGCGCGGCGTCGACCCCTGTGGAGGGAGGACTCCTGTTTCAAGGACAGAGCCTCATTACCATGCACGACCAGCCACAGCCGAGGCCGCAGAGGCCTTTGGCAGGGGGGCCGGGCCGGTGGCAGGGACTGTGTTGGCGGTGGTGGACGGGAGTGGGGGTCTGTCCTCAACAGGTGGGGCTGGTCCGTGTGCTGGCCCCTGCCATGCGATTGCACCCAGGACTCTGGTCCTCCTTCTAAGCCCCAGCATGTGCCCGGTGCTGCGCGGGTGCTGGAGGCATGGCAGCCTCCACGCAGACACCCGCAGCATCACAGCCTGTGCGCTGCACATCCACGTCCTGTTACAAATGTTCCATTCAACGCCTTCTAGCACATTCACAGATCGTCCGCCGGCACCTCTGGTTCCAGAACATTCCATCGCCCCCAAAGGGAAGCCCCGTTCCCTTCAGCAGTCACTCCCAGCCCCTCCCCAGCCCGGGCCCGCACGTGTCTGCTTCCTGCCTCTGCGGATTGGCCTGTCCTGGACCTCTCCCATCAATGCAATCGGATCGTCTGTGGCCTCCAGGGACCGGCCTTTCCCTGAACGTCAAGTTGGGGGCACAAACAGGCGAGCATCGCGCAGCCCAGCGAATGGGCAGATCGTCCGAAAAAAGTGCTGAGGAGGGGAGCCAGTAGGGAGCTGTGGGGGGATCTGTTCCCGGCTGTGGCTGTGTTCGACGGGCCCAGGGAAGAGCCCTCTGGGCTGGGACCTTGATGGGGAGCCGGGGTCAGTGGGGTACAGCAAGGCAAGGGGCGATGCTGGCCGGGGATGTGTCTGCGCTTGGTGGGGTGGGAGCCCTGGCTGGCAACGGCAAAACTACCCCCGGGCACTGAACCCTCAGGGAGGTGTCTGGACTTGCGTCCACAGGCAATGGGGAGCCATGGGAGGATAAGGAGCAAGAACATGGTGAGATCTGGGCTGCAGTTGGAAGGTGCGTCCAGCTCTGCACGGTCCAACCCCGGGTCGCCCTGCCTCCCCCAAACCTGGAAAGTCTTGACTCTCAGCTGCACCTCCATCTTGAGAGAGCAGGGCGCTACTACCTCCCTCTGCACCCCGTCACCCACACGCAGAGCTGTGGCCAACGACGGAGCATGGGGAGGCTGAACTGAACACCAGGTGCTGAACCAACAACCCCTTGTCCACTCCAGAGCCAGGACAAGAACTCAGGGGTCCCCACCTGAATCAGCCACTGACCGCCTTGGGCAGAGACATCGAAGTCTCTGAGCCTCAGTTTCCTCTTCTGCAAAAGGGAACCGCAGGGTTCCCAGTCATCTCCCCGGAATGAGCAAGTGAGAGGTCGGGTGAGGAGGTTCCTTCCAGGGAAGTCTCCACTGAGTGCCGGCTGGGGTCAGGAGCCCCAAGTCCTAGGCCCTGGTCTGCTCCTGGCCATGTGTTCACCTCATTTGTTCATTCAACAAGCATTCACAAGCATTCATTCATTCATTCATTCAACAATCCAATCATTCATTCAACAAGCATTCATCCAACAAACATTCATTCCTTCTTTCAACAATCATTCTTTCAACAAGCATTCATTCATTCGTTATCAATCATTCATTCATTCAACAACCACTTAAATACAATACCTGTGTGCCAGGCACTGCTTTTAAGAGAAACAGCAGTGAACAAAACAGACAAATCCCTGCATTCTGTTTATGGGCGAGAAACAGAAGAAACAAGGAAAGCCAGCTGTCACACGGCGGGCCATGGTATGGGAGAAAATAAACAGGGAAGGGGGGCTTGGGGTTGGCAGAATGGGGTTGGCAGAATGAAGGTCTCCCCACAGCCAGCCCGTTCTAATCCCCGGAACTGCAGATAAAGCCACCTTACATGGAAAAAGGGCCTCTGCAGATGGGATTAAGAATTGTGAGATCAGGAGATCATCCCGGATCATCTGGAGGCCCAACATCCTCACAGGGTCCTCACGAGAGGAGGCAGGAGGGTGCAAGTCAGAGACAGATTGGAAGATGCTGCACTGAGGCTATGAAGGGAGAGGGTGGGGCCCTGAGCCAAGGGATGCGGGTGCCTCTGGGCATTGGGAAAGGCAGGAACCGGATTTTTGCCTGGAGCGCACAGGAGGGCCCAGCCTTGCCCGTGTCCTGTGTTTTTTGGTTTTTTTTTTAGACAGAGTCTCACTCTATCACCCAGGCTGGAGTGCAGTGGCACAATCTCGGCTCACTGCAACCTCTGCCTCCCAGGTTCAAGTGATTCTCTTGCCTCAGCCTCCCAAGTAGCTGAAACTACAGGCGCCCACCATCACGCCCAGCTAATTTTTTGTATTTTTAGTAGAGATGGAGTTTCACTATATTGGCCAGGCTGTTCTCAAACTCCTGACCTCAGGTGATCCACCCGCCTCGGCCTCCCAAAGTGCTGGGATTACGGGCGTGAGCCACCGCACCCAGCCTTATGCCCTGGTTTGATGCCAGTGAGGTCCATTTTGGACTCTGGCCTCCAGAACGGTCAGATGATAAATGTGTGTGGTTCTCAGCCACTGCTGTCACAGCAGCCGGAACTCATCGGGGTCATTGCAGTCTTGAAGAGGGAGGTCGCTCGAGGCCTCTGGGATCTGTGCACCTGCCTTCTGGGGCATGTAAGGCGGGGGACATTGACCTCTCCTTGGGGTCTGAGATCTGCAGCGACCACAGTGCAGGCACCGGCCTTGGGGACCCCCCTCCCAAAAACTGCCCCCCACGGCAGGACCTGGGCAATGGAGGCCTCTCTTCCCTGTATCCCCAGCTGTCCTTAGATACGGATCCTGGACTCATGATCCTGGAAGCTCTTAGCCCAAGGAGAAGGCAGAGTGTGGCTGGGAGTGGCCGGGGTCCCTCCCTAGAACAGAGGCGGCCCCACCTGCTTGGTACCTGGTGGGATGGGCAGCTCCCTCCCTCGGCTCCTGGCCAAGTCCCGAAGCCCTTCCAATCCACCTCCTTTATTCTGAGCAGGGCTCTTCCCCTCGGCCCTCTTGCAAGGTTACCTCAAATACATCCTCCCTCCAGTCCCCGCCCAGGGCAAGGGATGCTGACATCTGCCTCGAGAAAGGCCCTCCTGGAGGCTGACCGAACCCAGAGGCGGCAGGGGTGAGATGCTTGGTAGCGGCCCCCTCTGTCCCCAGGCCCACAGCGACCTCCATCTCCCCCTCTCTGCCCCCTACCACAACCGGGGTGGTGGGAGTAAGAGGAGTGTGGTCTGGATGCGATCCCCATTCGAGCTTCTAAGACAGATATGGGAGGAGGGGGCCCAGCCCTTCACAACATGCGTCCCTCCAAGGTCTGCTTTTGGGGACACACTGCCGGTCTCCCAGGACCCCTGCATCCTCTGTCCTAGATCCAGGCCCTCCCGGGGCTTCATCCATGACAATTCATTAAGCCCTAATTAGCTTCCATCTGCTGTTAGTCCCCGTCAACCCCTCGAGGGGCTGGGGGCCTCCCGACCCACTTTCCTTCCCAGCTTGTACACGGGGGCCGTGGACTGCTCTCTGCAGGCGGGGCCTCTAGATCTGGAACCAGTTTTGGAGCACCCACTGTCTACACCGGCCACTTCACCCACTAGCCCAGCCCTGACGGGGGGGAATAATAAAGTTCATTTTGGAGAGAAGGAGACTGAGGGTCAGAGTGGGCCCCAGCTCACCGCATCACTTAGCTGCAGACAGTCGGCATTTGAACCTGAGTCTGACGCCAGCTCCTACCCACAAAATCCCAGCTCTCCCCTAGAGGGTGGAGGGCGCTCTTCGGAGGCCCGAGATTGACATGCGGTGGTGGGCGGCTTGACGGGGCCCACCCGGGGCAAACTTTGCTCGCAGAGTTCTTCGAGAGGCTGTCTACCTGGTGACGAGGTAGTGACTCAGGGGGTGCCGGGGAATGACAGTGCTGTGGGAAGAGACATCAAACTGCCTTCTATTCCCACTCAGCAAGGCACCTTCAGGTCCCAGCTTACCCTGGGGGTGGATGGCTGAGTCTGAGGGGGGCCAGGAAGGGCCCTGAGCATCTGTATTATGGCGGCAGCACGCCACAGCCGAGGTGGGCAGCATCTCATTTAATCCTGTGTGGGGTGAATCTGAGAGAGGGGACGTCATTTGCCAGAAGTCACCGGTGGAGACCGGACAGGCAGGGCAGGGAAGGCTGAGTTGAACTCTCCTAAGCCCCCATCCCACTGCCCGGCTGCCCCTTTCCTGCCACCCCATATCATCCAGGTGGGGATAGGAGCTGGGTCTACAGAGGAAGCCCATTGGGTTCTTCCTGCTCAGATCCTGTCTCCGACGATGGCTGCCGCTTCAGCTCGGAGAGGTGCCAGGGTAAGGCCATGTCCCGGCAGCCCACCCCGCACCAGCCTCCTGATAAAGCCAGCGCCACCCTCCCTGAACCTGTTTCCAGCCTGTGTCCTCCACCTGACCACTCACACCTCACACCTTCTCCATCCTCTCCACGCCACTTGCAGGGAGCCCTCCTGGGTTGCTCTGGTTCTCACAGCTCTGTTGTCCCTGAAGGTTCCCCCCAGCCAAGCCCCACATCGTCCCTCTGCGAATACCACTGCACAGCAGACGCCCGGTCCCCACCCCCGCCAGAGCAAGGGTGTCTGCAGCCTCACTGCGTCCATAGATTAGCCAGGGACTGCCCGCTGGAATACAGCTTCTGGGGCCCATCACCTGAGAAGTTCTGACTCCTCAGAACCGGGGGGGCCGGGACACCAGCACCATTAGTGCCCCAAGTACATGTTGAGAAACCCAGTTATAAGGTGGTCTCCAGTGTAAGGACGCGGGGCTTTTCTTGTGCCCGGACCAAGGCGAAAGGTGCTGCTCCCCAAAACTTGTTGAATGGGGTTCAAGGCCTCCCCTGGCCAGGCCCCAGAGGCCCGGGAGGTGGGGGCACCCAGGCCCAGCCTCAGGGCACAGAGAGAAGCCCCTACCATTTCTGGTGCTATTCAGACGCAGGCCCCCAGAGCAGGGGACTCAGCCCTGTGCCCCTAGGTCCCTCCCCGCCAGGCTGGGCCGTCAGCTTAAGGGACGGAGCAGGCTCCGGTGCGGACCCCAGACACCCTGTGCGTCTTCCAGCTCCGCACCCCGAGGCTGGACCAGACCCGGCTCGGGAGAGACAGGCAGGAAGGCGCGGGCTGCAGGCTCTATTCGGACGTTCCCCACACCCCAGACCCAACCAGTCCCCCGTTCATCTCCTCCTGGAGAGGAGCGCATCCTCCCAGCGTCCCCACTGCTCCGGGGAGATGCCCACCCGGTTCCGCGCTCCTTGGCGCCCCAGGGGAGGGGCGGGGGGACCCCAGGGTGGGGAGTTCGCCCCCAAAGTTTCCAGGGGGAGAGTCGGGGGCCTGGCAAGCAGCGATGCGCCCGGGAGGGGTGCGCGGGGCAATTTCCCCTGGCTGAGGACGGGGTCGCGGGTTGGGGGCTTCGGGCGGCAG
>NW_012105808.1:1803775-1805415 GCF_000951045.1 Mandrillus leucophaeus
CAGTAATTTCTTAATATGCTCAAATATCCAGCCAGTGTCCAATTTCCCTGACTGCCTTCTAAAATTTTTTCACACTTTGTTCAGTTCAGAATCCAAATAGGGTCCATTTATTGCAGTTGGTTGATATGTCTGTCTGTCTGTCTCTCTCTCTCTCTCTCTTTCTCTGTGTCTCATTTTTTTTCTGGAGACAGGGTCTCACTTTGTCACCCAGGCTGGAATGCTGGAATGCAGTGGTGCAGTCATAGCTCACTGTAGCCTTGAACTCTTGGGCTCAGGTGATCCCCCTGTCTCAGCCTCCTGAGTACCTGGGACCCCAGGTGCATGCCACCATGCCCATTAATTTTTTTCTTTCTTTCTTTTTTTTTGGTAGAGACAGGGTCTTGCTGTGTTGCCCAGGCTGGTTTTGAACTCCTGGGTTTAAGTGATCCTCCTGCCTCAGCTTCCAAAAGTGCTGGGATTACAGGCATGAGCCACTGAACCACCACTCCTGGCCTTAGTTATTCCTTACTGCTGTTTGTCTTATATGTTATTTTTCTGTCTTATCACACTGTGTGGAACCTCCAGTACAATGTTGAAAAGAACCAGTGGAACTGGACATCCTTCCCTTGTTTCTGGTCTTAGGGGGAGAGCACTCAGTCCTTCACCACTAAGGATGGCAGCTGTAGGGTTTTTATAGACACTTTTTATCTGGTTGAGGATATTCCATTCTATTCCTAGTTGCTTGCTTTAAATCTGCATGAGTGCTGAATTCTGTCCAAGTGAGAGCTGAATGTTCTGCATCTACTGAGAAGAGCATATGGTTTTCCTCCCTTACGCTAATCATGTTGATTCTTGGGTATTAAACCAACCTTGCATTCCTGGGATAAGCCCCACTTGCTGGTCATGATGGAGAATCCCTTTTATAGATAGCTGGATTCAATTTGTTAATATTAAGGATTTTTGCATTGATATTCGTGAGGGATATTGGCCTATGATTTTCTATAATGTGTTTTGGTTATGCTGGCCTCATAAAACATGTGGGGAAATGTTCCCTCCTCCTCTAGTTTCTGAAAGAGTTTGGGTAGGATTGGTGCTGTTTGTTCTTTAAAAGCTTCAGGATCAATTCTGTTGTTGTTGTTGTTGTTGTTGTTTTCCAGAGAGGAAGTCTCTATGTTGCCCAGGCCGGCCTTGAACTCTTGGGCTCAAGCCATCTTCCTGCCTCAGCCTTCGAAAGCACTGGGATTTCAGGCATGAGCCACTGTGCCTGGCCTGGAAACAATTCTGAAGGTAGAGTTGTCAGCATTTGCTGATGGCTGGGACGTGGGAGGCAAGAGAAACAGGGGGAAAGGGCACCCTAGGGTGTAAGCTTGAATCAAGGAGCTGTTTCCTTGGATGCAGAAAGCTGGAGCGGCACCTGGTGGAAGGAGCATTGATTTGGGGTGTGCATTAATTTTGGAGTGCCTCTTTGGTGCTGGGGCAGAGATGAGGTCAGGGAAATGGAAGTCAGAAGCCTTTTCAGCATAAAAGTGGAACCCACGGGCGTCTCTGTCTCTGACTTCGTGCCCATGACCCCCAGCTTCCTGTTCCCATACTGCTTCCCGTCTGTGTTCACTGGCCAGCGTGCAGGAACTCTGTCCTCTGTCAGGCACTGGAACCCTAGC
>NW_012105808.1:1805465-1807482 GCF_000951045.1 Mandrillus leucophaeus
ATAAACGCAGGGGCACCCCAAGTGCGGCAGGTTGTTCGGTGTGGAATCTTCTGGAAGCTGCCATCGCCTCCTTTGCCCACCGTCCCCCAGCCCTAGTCCAGGCCGCCACCATCTGCACCTGAACACCTGCCACAGCCCAGCCCTCCAGGCCCATTCCTTATGTTGCCCTCGGAGGAAGCCCCTCAGAGGAAGCTTAGCCGCTGGGCTCCAGAACCTGCTATGGTTCCCTATTGCCGTAAGGGTCCCGTGTGCATCCCATCTACGTTAGGATTTGGTTTTTTCTTTCTTTCTTTTTTTCTTGAGATGGAGTCTTGCTCTGTGGCTCAGGCTGGAGTACAGTGGTGCCATCTTGGCACACTGCAACCTCTGCCTCTTGGGTTCGAACCATTCTCCTGCCTCAGCCTCTGGAGTAGCTGGGATTACAGGCTCCCGCCACCATACCCAGCTAATTTTTGTATTTTTAGTACAGCTCGGTTTTCACCATGTTGGCCAGGCTGGTCTCAAACTCTTGACCTCAGGTGATCCACCCACCCTAGCCTCCCAAAGTGCTGGGATGATAGGCGTGAGCCACTGCCCGGCCGCCTGCACTGTTCGGTCTGCCACACTGCCTCCTTCCCCCTCGCCTGTCCTTGCTCACTCTTTCCTGGGCTCCACCCCTTCAGCCTTCCTCAGACAGGCCAAGTCCCTCCAGTCCCAGGCCCTTGCCTTCACTGTGGCCAGTTTGGACGGCCTTTCTCTCCATCCCTCTGTCGAGCAGCTTGGAACCTGTTTGTCTAACGGGCTTGTTCCCCAATGTGCCTTCCGCCTAGCACACACCAAGTGCACCATGAATGCTTGTGGAAAGTTTTTTAACCTTTTTTTGTCTTTTTTTTTTTTTTTTTCTTTTTTGAGATGGATTTTCCCTCTTGTCACCCATGCTGGAGTGCAGTGGTGCAATCTCGGCTCACTGCAATCTCCGCCCCCTGAGTTCAGGCGATTCTCCTGTCTCAGCCTTCCAAGTAGCTGGGATTATAGGCACCTGCCACCATGCCCGGCTAATTTTTGTATTTTTAGGGGAGACGGGGTTTCACCATGTTGAGCAGGCTGGTCTCGAACTCCTGACCTCAGATGATCCACCCACTTCAGCCTCCCAAAGTGCTGGGATTACAGGTGTGAGCTACTATGCCCAGCCCCTTGCTGCATCTTCTAAAAGCCACATTTAGCCTCCCCATCTCACAGATGAGCAAACCAAGGCTGGGAGATGCCATTTCTCCCAAGTGAGGGGCGAGAAGGAGGCCTCGGGAGCCTGTGTGCCTAACCTTGCCCTGTCTGCCCCCTTCACCCACCCCACAGCCCTCCCCACCCGCTGTGTAATCCCAGTGGCTTTGGAGGTGGCCTGGCATTCGCGCAGCCACCTGTGACTCAAGCAGGCTCTGTTCCCAGACTGTCGCGTTGGCTGGAAGCCCAGAAACTGCATCCCTGGAGGCTGCAGGCCAGGCCCCCCCCCCACGGGATGCTGTGGGGGGCAGGTACGGTTCACTTCCTGGCCCCAGAGAGGTCCAGAAGGACTTCATGACCCCCCGTGCTCTCCCCACCAGCTGGCCCTGGGCTACTGCACTTTGTGAACCCAGTCGGGGAGGTCTCCTTCTCTCTCTGATCCTGTTTCTCTCTGTGTAAAGTGACGCTCCTGATAGCTGGCTCTCAGGGCTCTTGTAGGAAGGCATTCATTGAGCACCTACTGTATACCAGGCCAAGGGCTGGAGGGAGGATTCTAGGCTCAAGGGGGATATCTTCGGACAGAGGGAGCAGATGCCTGAAATATGAAATCATCACAAAGTGGTGTGGAAGAGGCAGTAGAGACACCGGGTCCCAAACCGAAGCCGGGATCCAGGGAGGCCTCCCGGAGGAGGGGATGCTTGCTGTGAGTCCTGCAGGGTAAGGGATGCCAGCTGGGGTCCAGTCTAGGCCCTGCCTGTGTAACCGTGGGGTGTGTCCCTCCAGCCTCAGTCTCCACCTCTGCAAAATGGAGATCAGAGCA
>NW_012105808.1:1807532-1810166 GCF_000951045.1 Mandrillus leucophaeus
AAAGCACTGGGATTTCAGGCATGAGCCACTGTGCCTGGCCTGGAAACAATTCTGAAGGTAGAGTTGTCAGCATTTGCTGATGGCTGGGACGTGGGAGGCAAGAGAAACAGGGGGAAAGGGCACCCTAGGGTGTAAGCTTGAATCAAGGAGCTGTTTCCTTGGATGCAGAAAGCTGGAGTGGCACCTGGTGGAAGGAGCATTGATTTGGGATGTGCATTAATTTTGAAGTGCCTCTTTGGTGCTGGGCAGAGATGAGGTCAGGGAAATGGAAGTCAGAAGCCTTTTCAGCATAAAAGTGGAACCCATGGGCATCTCTGTCTCTGACTTCGTGCCCATGACCCCCAGCTTCCTGTTCCCATACTGCTTCCCGTCTGTGTTCACTGGCCAGCGTGCAGGAACTCTGTCCTCTGTCAGGCACTGGAACCCTAGCGGCCTTGGGCCCGTCATTCCTGGGTGAATCCTGACCCCTGCTGGCTCTGGTCAGCACGGCTGAGGCCAGCTCAGCCAAGGTCAGCGTGGCCGCACAGTGGTCGGAGAGTCCACAGAGCCGAGTCCTGAAGGGAGGTAGAGAGTGTGAGGAACTGGAGGCGGAAGGGCCCGGAGTTCAGACAGACCTAGGCCCGCCCGGAAAGCCCCTGTCTAAAGGGCAAGGCGGGGGAGCCGGGACTTATTCCTGTGGACAGTGGGGGCTTTGGGGAGGTGCAGAGTGGGAGGGACCTGGTGAGATCCCCAGAGCTTGAGCCCTGGCCATGGAGCTGGGACCCCCAGGAGTGTTCTTTTTGAGACAGGGTCTCGCTCTGTCACCCAGGCTGCAGTGCAGTGGCACAATCAGATCATCACAGCCTCGGCCTCCTCGGCTCAAGCGATCCTCCCGCCTCCGCCTCCCTAAGTGCTGGGATTATAAGTGTGAGCCACAGCTCCCGGCCCTAGGGGTTTGCTAACCTCTCTCACCCTGGGCGGTCCCCAGGCTCAAACCAGCAATTCCTGAACCCTAGGAGCTCTCCTCGTGGGCACAGCTTCTTCTGGTTACAAACCTTCTTCCCTTCATATCCATGTCCTCGTCTAAGTCCAGGCAGGAAATCGAGACCCAGAAACAGGTGGCGATGGGCAGCATGGGCCTCTGTGGCAGAAGGTCCCACCCTACACAGCACTGTCCGGGTCCTTGCACAGGTGTTCCAGAGGTGCAGGGAGGCCTCTCTTCGGTCGTTCAAGGCAGGCGTGGACCTGCGGCGTGAGGCCGATGGTGACTTGCTTTCTCCCAGCTCCTGGGGCCATGGCGTGTTCATTCCCTTTTCTTTTCTTTCTTTCTTTTATTTTTTTTTTGAGATGGAGTCTTGCTCTGTTGCCCCAGTTGGAGTGCAATGGTGTGATCTCAGCTCACTGCAACCTCTGTCTCCCAGGTTCAAATGATTCTCCTGCCTCAGTCTCCTGAGTAGCTGGGATTACAGGCGCCTGCCACCACGCCCAGATAATTTTTGGACTTTACTAAAAGTCCAAAAGAGATGGGGTTTTGCTATGATGGCCAGGCTGGTCTGGAACTCCTGGCCTCAGGGGATCCGCCCACCTTGGTCTCCCAAAGTGGTGGGATTACAGGCGTGAGCCACCGTGCCCAGCCTCATTCCCTTTTCTCTTTGCCTCTTTTAGGCACTGGGACTTAATATCCGTGCCCACAACATGGGGGTGGCTGGGAGTCCCGGTGGCTTGGGGCAGAGGAAAGGCATGGTGGGGGAGACGGAGCAGCAGGCAGCCCACTTCCTAGGCTAGGATTCTGGCTGTGTTACCCTGTGCAAACTGCTTAACCTCTCTGGGCCTCAGCCACCTCATCCGTGAATGAGAATAAAAAATGACCTGCCTGAGGGTTTGGGGGAGGGTTCTGTGAAGCAGAGCTACCTTGGAGAAGGCAGCGGGGTCGGGGAGGTGCCAGACTGACCATCAGCAATGTCCAGCCCCCGTCCTCCTTTGGAAGCCTCCAGAACCTGCAGTGAGGTGGTGCCCTGAGGATCTCTGGCTGGTGTCGGGGCGAGACGGGCCCATCTGTCTTATCCGCCAATGTCTCCCACAGTGGGGCCTCCCAGGACAAGACCCGAGGGCTCTCGGCCAGCACCTGGAAGCCGTGGGCCGTGGTGACCGTGGGCACAGGCAGCAAAGCTGGTTCCCGGGCCAATGGCCGCGGCCCCCACACTGTGATCCGAGGTCTGCGCTGACCATGGGCAGGGAGTTGAAAGGGTGAGTCTGGGCCAGGGTCAGGGGCAGCCTACAGATGGCATGGCGGGCTGGCTGGCGGGACCCGCTGGGGCTGGGGATTTGTCCGGGGCAGGAGGGCAGAGGCCTGGGGGGATCCAGTGTCTCAAGCCGGGTCGGCCGCTGTGTCCTCATTTCTCTGCCAGTTCCCTCTCTACGTCTCCGCCGCTGTTTCTGCCTCTCCCTGTCTCCAGATCTCTCTGTGCCTCCCTATCTGTAACCGGGTTTTTCTTCTCTGACTCTTTGTAAAATATTAAATTTTCAATGTAATATGGAATGTAAAATATTAAATATTAAATTTCTCCTTTTAAAATATTAAAAGCAGGCCAGGTGCAGTGGCGTGCACCTGTCATCCCAGCACTTTGGAAAGCTGAGGTGGGAGGATTCCTTGAG
>NW_012105808.1:1810216-1811079 GCF_000951045.1 Mandrillus leucophaeus
CACTTCCTAGGCTAGGATTCTGGCTGTGTTACCCTGTGCAAACTGCTTAACCTCTCTGGGCCTCAGCCACCTCATCCGTGAATGAGAATAAAAAAGGACCTGCCTGAGGGTTTGGGGGAGGGTTCTGTGAAGCAGAGCTACCTTGGAGAAGGCAGCAGGGTCGGGGAGGTGCCAGACTGACCATCAGCAATGTCCAGCTTCCGTCCTCCTTTGGAAGCCTCCAGAACCTGCAGTGAGGTGGTGCCCTGAGGATCTCTGGCTGGTGTCGGGGCGAGACGGGCCCAGCTGTCTTATCCGCCAATGTCTCCCACAGTGGGGCCTCCCAGGACAAGACCCGAGGGCTCTCGGCCAGCACCTGGAAGCCGTGGGCCGTGGTGACGGTGGGCACAGGCAGCAAAGCTGGTTCCCGGGCCAATGGCCGCGGCCCCCACACTGTGATCCAAGGGCTGCGCTGACCATGGGCAGGGAGTTGAAAGGGTGAGTCTGGGCCAGGGTCAGGGGCAGCCTACAGATGGCACGGCGGGCTGGCTGGCAGGACCCGCTGGGGCTGGGGATTTGTCCGGGGCAGGAGGGCAGAGGCCTGGGGGGATCCAGTGTCTCAAGCCGGGCTGGCTGCTGTGTCCTCATTTCTCTGCCGGTTCCTTCTCTACGTCTCCGCCGCTGTTTCTGCCTCTCCCTGTCTCCAGATCTCTCTGTGCCTCCCTATCTGTAACCGGGTTTTCCTTCTCTGACTCTTTGTAAAATATTAAATTTTCAATGTAATGTGGAATGTAAAATATTAAATATTAATTTTCTCCTTTTAAAATATTAAAAGCAGGCCAGGTGCAGTGGCGTGCACCTGTCATCCCAGCACTTTGGAAAGC
>NW_012105808.1:1817854-1819062 GCF_000951045.1 Mandrillus leucophaeus
GCGGAGTGGTTACTCAACACCTTTTTCAACACTTAAGAGGGAAGGAATTGGATTTCAGAGAGGTTGGGACACCTTCCCTAAGCCACACAGCATGTGGTAGGAGGAGCCTTGAGCCCAGGGCTTTGTGGCTGCAGAGGGCTTTGCAAACTTCCTCAGCTCACTAGGAAGTGACAGAGTGGGCAGAGAGCAGTCTGCAGTGTGGGGGGCTGTTTTGAGGGGTGCAGCGGTGGGCAGGCCTTGCTTCCTTGGAGAAACCATGGGGCTGGAAGACTGGACTTCCTTCCTCTCCTGCCTCCCTGCCATTCCTGGAGGTTCTAACGAGACCAGTTAGCCTCTAAGGCCTTGACACCTTCTCCCACCGGTGGCTGAGGCCTCTGGGCCACTGGGACCCCGGGTTTCAGCCTTTACATCTGGCTCAGACAGGGCAGGCAGGTGTGCCGCGTGAACAGCCTGTGGGTCTCTGGGGCGGTCGGCTCTCGTGTCAGGGTTGTGTTTCTCCATCGTGTGACCTCTGAGCTCTGAATCTTGATTCCCCCACCTGTCAAAAGGACGTGGGGAACTGGTCCCCTCATTTCAAAGCTTCGTGCCCTGGGCTGGGCATGGTGGCTCACGTCTGTAATCCCAGCAATTGGGGAGGCCGAGGCGGGTGGATCACTTGAGGTCAGGAGTTCGAGACCAGCCTGGCCAACATGACGAAAGCCCGTCTCTACTAAAAATACAAAAATTAGCTGGGTGTGGTGGCGGGTGCCTGTAATCCCAGCTACTCGGGAGGCTGAGGAAGGAGAATTACTTGAGCCAGGAAGGCAGAGGTTGCAGTCAGCTGAGATCGTGCCTCTGCACTCCAGCCTGGGTGACAGAGTGAGACTACATCTTAAAAAATAAAAAAAAAAATAAAAAGCCAAGCCTGGTAGTGGTCACCTGTAATCCCAGCTACTCAGGAGGCTGAGGCAGGAGAATCACTTCAACCTGGGAGGCGGAGGCTGCAGTGAGCTGAGATCGCGACATTGCACTCCAATCTGAGCAACAAAGAATGAAAAAAAGAAAAAAAATATATAAAATATATATATATTTCTCAAAAGAAAAAAATATATACATTTTTTCTAGAGATGGGATCTCCCTATTTTGCCCAGGCTGGTCTTGAACTCCAGGGATCAAAGAGATCCTCCTGCCTCATCCTCCCAAAGTGCTGGGATTCCAGGTGGGAGCCA
>NW_012105808.1:1820833-1821944 GCF_000951045.1 Mandrillus leucophaeus
TGAAGAGGCTGACGGCGATGAAAACTCCTCACTACTGTGGCCGTGTGGTGGTGGGGGCATGGGAGAACCACGGGGTCCAGGTTTTTAACATTTTTGTTTTAGAGACCAGGTCTTGCTCTGTCGCTCAGGCTGGAGTGCAGTAGCGTCATCCCAGCTCACAGCCCCAACCTCCTGGGCTCAAGCAATCCTCCTGCCTTCACCTCCCGAGTAGCTGGGGCCATAGGCACATGCACTGTCATGCCTGGCTAATTCATTTTTTTGTTTGTTTTTTTGTAGAGACAGGGTCCCACTATGTTGCCCAGGCTGGTCTCAAATTCCTGGGCTCAAGTGATCCTCCTGTCCCGGCCTCCCAAAGTGCAGGGATTACAGGCATGAGCCGCCGTGGCCAGCTGCAAGAATAAATCTTGTGTCAGTATCAATGGGTCCGAGGGGTAAGACTGTCTCTTTCTAAGTCCTGGCCTCCCCCGATGCCTGGGCCGGGCTGGGGACTTGCAGCAGGAGCTTCTGGGGGGAGAGTCTGAGGACCTGGCGGCCTCACTGGGGAGGAGAGCGAGCAGGGGCAGGGAAATGAGGGAGGGTTCTCTGGGGAGGGGATGGGGGCCCTGCGTTCATAGTGGGGATTAACAAGGCAGAAGAGGAGAGGGGCCCGAGGGGTCCCACAGCAAGGCTGCTCTCGGCTGGGCGCCACAGCTCACATCTGGAACCCCAGCACTTTGGGAGGCTGAAGCAGGGGGACGGCGTGAGCCCAGGAGTTTGAGACCAGCCTGGGCAACACAGTGAGACCTCAGCTTATCTCTTTTTTTTGGAGACGGAGTCTTACTCTGTTTCTCAGGCTGGAGTGCAGTTGCACCATCTCGGCTCACTGCAGCTTCCGCCTCCCGGGTTCAAGAGATTCTCCTGCCTCAGCCTCCCGAGCAGCTGGGATTACAGGTGTGCGCCACCATGCCCGGCCCCTCGCGACACCAGTTTAACAAAAACTGAAATAATACAACATTTACAAAGCCGGTCCTCTAACTGTGCTGCGAGCATTTTAAGTGCCCTGTCAGTATGTAGAGACCAGTGGGGAAGCATTTTAAGTGCCCTGTCAGTATGTAGAGACCAGTGGGGAAGC
>NW_012105808.1:1822525-1823672 GCF_000951045.1 Mandrillus leucophaeus
ACACCCACCCTCCTGATACACCCACCCTCCTGATGTACCCACCCTCCTGATGCACCCACCCTCCTGATGCACCCGGCTCCTGCTGTCTCAGGGGTTGGCCTGGGGTTCCACAAGCCCCTCATCGGACTGAGGCTCCTGACTCGCCTGTCCCGGCCTTGCCTGTACCTGCCTTGGTCACCTGTGAACCCTCACCCCCAGGAGGGACCATGGCTGGTATTTGATGAGCTCCAGGGTCTGAGTCCAATCTCCAGGAATACAGGTTTCCTCAGAAGGTCAAGGGAAAAGCAAGATTCTGGGGCTCAGACACAATGAGGTTTGCAGTTTTATTAAGAAAACAAAAATTCAACCTATACAAAAAGGAAAGCACTTCCGTTCCAACAGGCGGCACCGTGGTGGGAGCGGCGGCCAAGTCTGTGGGGAACTGAGCTGCTCCGGCCTGTCCTGCAGCCCTGGCCCGGCTAGGCGTCCTGCTGCTGGATGAAGGGGTTGGGGATGGCCTCCATGCCGTCCTGCGGGCAGATCAGCACCACAGACGTGCCCCGGCACACCACGAGGCCTAGCTGCCGGGTGTCCTCCGTGAGCTTGTACTGGTCGTCAGGGTCTGGGAAGGAGCAGACAGAGAGGGCTGAGGGAGCTCCAGGAGGCCTCTGACAATTCCCACCGACACAAGACCCTCGCTCCGCCCTCCCCACCTGCACCCTGCGGGTGCCATGAGCATGTGGGGACCCCAGAGGGGGTGCACTCTGCGGGGCAGGTCCCCGGCTCCCATGGCTCAGACCCACAGCCCCTAGAGACCAGCGACAGCTCCACAGACAGCAGCCACAGCCTGCCCGCACTCCACAAACCACAGGAACAGGGAGGCCTGAGCGACAGCCGGCTACCCTGGGTCTCGGAGCTCACTGGAGCCCAGGCACCAGGGCCGGGGACCAGGTTATCAGATGGCCAGCCAGAATACAGGCACCCCGGGCCTCCTGGTCTCTGCAGGGTTCCTGGAACCCTAGGGGGCCAATTTTCACCCTATAAGAGGCTGGGGGCTGGGTGCGGTGGCTCACGCCTGTAATCCCAGCACTTTGGGAGGCCGAGGCGGGTGGATCACGAGGTCAGGAGATTCAAGACCATCCTGGCTAACACGGTGAAACCCCATCTC
>NW_012105808.1:1826202-1826623 GCF_000951045.1 Mandrillus leucophaeus
TGTAGTCCCAGCTACTCGGGAGGCTGAGGCAGGAGAATCGCTTGAACCCGGGAGGCGGAGATTACAGTGAGCTGAGATGGCGCCACTGCACTCCAGCCTGGTGACAGTGAGATACTGTCTCAAAAAAAAAAAAAAAGAAGAGGCTATTCATGTGGGTGGGACCCACGTGGGGATCATGTGGGCTGGCACCCCAGGGAAGTACCAGCAAGCCCAAGACAAGCTCTGAAGAGGCTGACGGCGATGAAAACTCCTCACTACTGTGGCCGTGTGGTGGTGGGGGCATGGGAGAACCACGGGGTCCAGGTTTTTAACATTTTTGTTTTAGAGACCAGGTCTTGCTCTGTCGCTCAGGCTGGAGTGCAGTAGCGTCATCCCAGCTCACAGCCCCAACCTCCTGGGCTCAAGCAATCCTCCTGCCTTC
>NW_012105808.1:1827743-1831792 GCF_000951045.1 Mandrillus leucophaeus
AGCATTTTAAGTGCCCTGTCAGTATGTAGAGACCAGTGGGGAAGCATTTTAAGTGCCCTGTCAGTATGTAGAGACCAGTGGGGAAGCTTCCCCGTCTCTCCAGGCCCCACAACAATGGAGTTTCCAGCTTTGTGAGGACGTCCAGGACCGGTGAGCGCTCAGCCCGTCCATCGGCCACCACAAGGCTTCACGTTGGCGCCTCAGAGTGAGGTTTTGTGGGTTTCAGAGAGGAAGAGGCAGCAGGCAGCCCCATGGCCACCTCCCTTGCCCTGCTGCCCCCTCACCCCACTGCCCTCCTCATCCCGCTGCCCGCCTCGGCCGCCGCCCCACTCACCTCGCATGTACTCGATGGTGCCATCCAGCACGAGGTTGAGGAGTGGGTCGAAGCCCTTCAGGATTCCACTGGCTTGGAAAAATCACCGGGGGAGAGAAATGAGAAGGCATGAGATCCATCCTGGGTACAGGGCCGGCCCCAGCGTGGCCCAGGCATGGGGCTCACTGCTCCAGGGATGGAGGACTGAGGGTGGGGGAGGGCTCCCGGGAGGGGCTGGTGACAGGCGCCTCCAGAGTGACCCCCACCATGGGCAGCCGACTGTGTCTGCAGGGGGCTAGAGGACAAACACTTCTGGCCGTGTGGGCCACAGGGTGCCGGCCACAGCTGCTGGCTCGGGCTGCCTGGGCGGAAGCAGCTTCGGTGATGAGTCCACGTGTGGCTGAACCGTGGCCAGTCAGCTCGACACACAGGCACTGAAACGGGAATTTCATATCATTTCCACATCGTGAGACAGTCTTCTTTTGATCCCTTTCCAGCTATTTAAAAGTCATAAAAACAATTCTCGGCTCAAAAGCAGTAGCAAAACAGGCCGCGGCACATGCATGCGGTGGAACCACCAGCCGGGAAGAGGAGCGAGGCTGGCGCAGGCTACGGTGCGGATGTGCCTGAGGACGTGCCTGAGGACGCGCTCGGTGAGAGACGCCAGCCACAGAAGGCCGGCAGCGTGTGATCCCGTTTCTATGAAAGGTCCAGGACAGGCCAATCCACAGAGACAGGGAGGGGATGTGTGGGTGCTGGGGAGGCGACAGGCAGTGACAGCTGATGGGGACAGGGCTTCCTCTAGGGGAGACAGAGTGCTCTGCTGTGACAGCGGTGATGACTGCGCTGCCTGACCCGTGCTGGGTCCCTCAGTGAGTTCACGGAATACAGAAGAACAAATCCCAGCCCTGCAGCTCAGGGCTTGCGGGGAGCGGGCAAGAGAGATGCTCTGAGACCCGGGTGCAAAGGCTTTGGGGGCTGAGGCAGTTGCTGTGGCTTCTCTCTCCACGCTGCCTGCACCACCCCTCAAGCCTCGCCGCCTTAGGTCACAACTTGCCACCTTGGGTTAGGGCTCTCTGACCCGGTGGTGACCTCTGCCATCTGATCCTGCTCCGCAGTGTCTGGTGACACTGAGAAGGGTGAAGGGGGAGCTGCGTGTCCTCAGCAGAGGCCAGCCCACCCTCTCTGTCCGGGACTCCCCTCCTCTCCCCCGCAGGCTCCTCCAGCCCAGGCCCAGGAGCGGTTCCGCCTCTGTGCTCACTGAGGGGCGTCCCACAGCCACCCCCTCCCTACCCTGCTTCTTACCCCTGTCATCTTTCAGGTGCTTCCTCCAGACACCAACCCACACCCCTTAGGGTGCTGCCCTCTGCATGCCCCCCACCAATCTCAGGAAGCAGGCACCCCAGGCATTATTGTGCCCGCCTATCTTCTCCCAAGGCAGGGCTGTGAGCCTGTCCATGGCCGTTCTGCGCTGCAAACTACGACCAGAGGCGAAAGTGGCCCGCCGCTCATCTCTGTAGCCAAAGTTTCACTGGCCCACCAGCACACTCGCCCGCTCAGGCACTGACCAGGGCGGCTCTCCTGCTCTGCGGGCATAGCTCACTGGTTGTGACAAGAGACCATCTGGGCTGCAAAGCTGAAGATATTTGCTGTCTGGCCTTCTACAGAGAAGGTCTGCCCGCCTGCATACAGGCTTTAGCTCCTACCTCCACGGCTCCCTCTCTCTGTGCTCAAGTCCCTCCCCTGCAAAATGAAACTCGTCACCTATGAGATGGGGTCAGACGCAGCGGTTCAGGTCCTTGGCACCAGCCTGACCAGTGAGCCAGCCCTCCTCACGGGGACAGATGTGAGCACTGAGGTAGGTAGGCCTCTAACCAAGGTTCCCCTCCCCGGGGTGTGGGCTCGGGCCTGTGACTCTGAGGGGACATGACGTCACTCCTGCACTTAGGTTATGCAGCTGTTTAAGCCCCTGAACCAGCCGACTTTGAGCCAATCTAGAGGGAAACACCCTGGGTGAGCCTGACCGTATCAGGTGAGTCCTTCAGGGAGCAAACCCTTTCTCTGCTGTGTGTGTGCGTGTGTGTGATTTATTTATTTTTAGACGGAGTCTCGCTCTGTCTCCCAGACTGGAGTGCAGTGGCGCGATCTCAGCTCACTGCAACCTCTGCCTCCTGGGTTCAAGAGATTCTCCTGCCTCAGCCTCCTGAGTTGCTGGGATTACAGGTGTGCGCCACCACGCCCAGCTAATTTTTTTGTATTTTTCGTAGAGATGGGGTTTCACGAAACCCCATGTTAGTCAGGCTGGTCTCCATCTCCTGATCGTATGATCTGCCTGCCTCAGCCTCCCAAAGTGCTGGGGTTACAGGCCTGAGTCCCTGCGCCCCGCCAAGAGCTGCAGCATGCATCACCAGCCCACTGCCCATGCGAATGCTTCCTGCCCTCTGAGAGCTCGCCCTGTCTTCACTAGATTCCATGGAAGAGTCGCAGGCAGAGGCAAGCATCAGGTTAACATGCACGAAACTGCAAACGGTGACAGGTGCTACCAGGATCCTAGAACGATGGGGGGCCTGACCCCACGGTCAGGGAGGGCTTCCCAGAGCAAGCGCCTGCGGAACTTATGCTTTTGCCGCCCTTTGCAGTCATGAGCCTCGATGCCTTAATCAGAAGTATGGATTTGGATTTTACTCCAGAACAACGGGGAGCCTCAGAGGTTTTCAGCAGGGAGCAAGAAGCCTCCATTTCTTTCTCATTAGGTGCCTCTGGCCGCTGAGTGGAGACTGACCTTAGTAGCTGTGATTCCCAACCCGGGGGTCGGGGATGGGGGCGGTCCTATCCCCAGAGAACACTAACTAACGTCTGAGGCTATTTAGGTTGTCACAACGTGGTGGAGGCCAGGGATGCTGCTCAGCACCCTGCAGTGCCCCAGGACGGCCCCACTCCAGAGAATCTGGCCCCAAATGTGTCCACACTGCTGTGCGGGAGAGACCTTGACTTAGAGGGAGGAAGAGGAGAAGCCGGGAAATCTGTGGGGATCTGGGGCAGTCCTTGGACACACAGGACTGCTCTGGAGGCCAAGCCAGAAATCCCAATACCGGCTGCGCCACTGTGACTTTGGGTTACGTTTGTTTCCCGCTCCTTGCCCCAGTTTCCCCGCCTGCAAAATGGCCATACCAGTTCCTACCTCCCGGCGTAATTCGGAAGCCTGCACAAGGTAGTCGGCGTCAAGCGTGTAAAGAGGCGCCTCTGCGGCGGCTCACGCCTGTCATCCCAGCACTTTGGGAGGCCGAGACGGGCGAATCACTTGAGGTCAGAAGTTTGAGACCAGTCTGGCCAACATGGTGAAACCCCGTCTCTACTAGAAATACAAAAATTAGCCAGGAGTGGTGGCGCCTGTAGCCCCAGCCACGCAGGAGGCTGAGGCAGGAGAATCGCTTGAACCCGGGAGGCGGAGGTTGCAGTGAGCTGAGATCGCACCACTTGCACTCCAGACTGGGCGACGGAGCGGGACTGCGTCTCAAAATAAATACATAAATAAAAATAAATAAAAGAGGCGCCTTTGCATGCATCCTCATCACCTCTGTTGCTGAGTTTATTTTAAAATTTTAAAGCGGGGGTGCCGACGGCGGGAGCCTCCTCACCTTCGCGTCCTCCCTGGAACTTCACCCGGATCGTCTTGTCGATGTACTTGGACAAGTCCAAGATGCTCTCCTTTTTCTTCTTCTCCTTATCCTGCGGG
>NW_012105808.1:1832482-1834428 GCF_000951045.1 Mandrillus leucophaeus
CCCCTCGTTGTCGGCCGGCGGTGCCGGGTCCCGGCCGTGACCTTGCGGTGCTGTCCCCGGCTTCTCTCCCTTCCCCGCCTCGGAGGCCCTCCGCCGCTGCAGCGCCCTTCACTTCCCACCGGGCCTGAAGTTTGTGCCCCCTCCATCTCCCGGTTCTGCTTGTCCGTTTCGGGGTCTCCAGCCGCCGCGGGGGACGCCTCTCTCCCGCTCTGTGGCCTTGGACAGGCGGCCGCCCACCCCGCTCCGAGCCTCAGTTTCTCTTTAGGCGGAATGGCCCGGTGCTAAGCTAACCTCACCCTAGGGGGTGCGGTGGGGGAACCCAGAGGCGTCCCGCGTGTCCCCCAGTGACTGGCCAGCATCCTGGAGCGGCCAAGAGCCCAGCCCTGCACTGGGGTCGTATCCCCGCTCCATCTTTTACTCCGTGACCTTGGACGAGGGAATTCCCTGCTTTGAGCGTCAGTTGCTCGTCTGGAGAAGGGGGGTCGACTATGGTGTGGATTCTGGAGATGCTGCTACCCAGGGTGACCAGCGCCTAGGGCCAGCACGCCTTCCTTATGTTCATTGTGTATCCTTTGATGTAGAGTGTCAGGTTCTAGCGGGGACAGTCTACGAGATCGCACTGTCGTAACTGCATCTTTTATTTTCTTAATTCCAAATCTTCTCTCTTTCCTGAGTTTGGTGGCTCAGGGAATGGAACCCGGGGCAGCCTCACGAATGCGGCCCTTCACCTTCACTCCTCTCTCAGAGTTCTCTTAAGGTGTCGCTGCCACCAGGCTCCTTCTTAGTCTCCACTCCTCCAGCCCCACCGCCATCCCCCTGCTGTGGCTGCCTTTGTCCCCCACATCCCCAGTCCATCCTCGACACAGCAGGAGTGACCCTTTCAAAGTATGTCAGACCATGTCGCATCTGGATGAACGGGCTGTCCAGTTGTGACCTGGCGCCAGGGAAGCCTGCAGCTCATTGCAGGAGCTTCGTTGTCTAGTCTTTTCTCTTACCCTGAAACGCCCGTGGTCTCTGCAAGGCTGGAGGGCCCCCTCAGAAGCTTTCTGCGAACCGCACCTCCACCCCCAGCTGCCCTGTCAGCCCCCTGGACTCCCCCATTCTGCAGCCAGGGACCTAGAGACCCCAGACATTTGGAAGGAGGAGGAAAGCCAAAGGTGGAAGGAAGATAGAAAGATCACAGAACGCTGTGGAGGGAGGGACTCAGTTTGCCTGGGAAGGCTTTTCCGAAGCAGGTGTTTTTTTTGTTTGTTTGTTTGTTTGTTTGTTTGAGACGGAGTCTTGCTCTGTCTCCCAGGCTGGAGTGCAGTGGCGTGATCTCAGCTCACTGCAACCTCTACCTCCCGGTTCAAGCAATTCTCCCACCTCAGTCTCTCGAATAGCTGAGATTACAGGTGCACGCCACCACACCTGGCTATTTTTTTTTTTTTTTTAAGTAGAGATGAGATTTAACCACATTGGTCAGGCTGGTCTCAAACTTCTGACCTCAGGTGATCCACCTACCTCGGCCTCCCAAAGTATAGGGATGACAGGCGTGAGCCACCATGCCCAGCCCTGAAGTAGGTGTTCTGAGCCATGAGTAGGAGTTTGCCGGGTCGGCAGGAGGGGAAGGGTGTTGGAAGCACCAGAAGCAGCATGAGCGGGGGCTGGGAGGTGTGAGAGCTAGTGGGTTATTTGGGGTTGGCAAGGGGTGGGCTGTGGCTGGAGTCTAGGGTGGAACAATGCTGGAAGGGAGGATTTACATCCTGAAAGATGTCACCACCAAGGAGGTCCTGGGGGATGGGCTGTGGATGGACGCTGGAGCAGGGGCACAGAGGAGGGGGGAGTGGTGCGAGTGGCCCCAGGCAGAGAGTGAAGGCAGAGCATTTGGCCTCTTAGGCTGGATGACAGGCCGCCTGGTGGAAACCAGGTTGTGGAAGGCTCTCTGTGCTGGGGTGCATGGACTT
>NW_012105808.1:1834478-1834976 GCF_000951045.1 Mandrillus leucophaeus
CTCAGGCCCCACCTCTCCTGCTGAGTCCTTCAGGCCCCGCCTCTTTTCCCACTGTGTCCCTCAGACCCTGCCTCCCTCAGGCCCCACCTCCTTTCCCACTGCTTCCCTCAGGCCCCGCATCCTTTGCCACTGTGTCCCGCCCCCTCCTGGATCCCTCGAGGCCTGTCGGCCAAGAGGTGCTAGCGTCTTCCTGTCTGCTTTGTTCATAGTGTGTGCGCGTGTGTAATTGGTACGTGCCTGCACATGCGTACGTGTCTGAGTGCATGTTTATGTGAGTTTGCGTGAGTGTATGTGTGCATATGCCTGAGTGTGTGTGTGTGAGCACATGTGTAATAGACGTGTGCATGGACATGTATGTACCTTAGTGCGTGTGTGGGTGTGTCAGCACGTGTGCATGTGAGCATGTGTAATAGGTGTGTGGGGGCATGTGCATGGGTCTGAGTGTGTATGTGTGCACGTGTGTGTGAGCGTGCATGCAGTAGGTTTCTGTATGGGTGT
>NW_012105808.1:1836911-1841257 GCF_000951045.1 Mandrillus leucophaeus
GTAGTTTTGCTGGGCTCTGTGGCCCACGTGGCCTGTGGTGCGGATGCTTGGTTTCTCCTGTTGTACCTCCAGAGCCAGAGACTCTTCCTTAGGAATGGGCTTGGCTGTGTTCCAATAAAACTTTATTTACAAACACAGACGGTGGGCCGGACTATGGATTCTTGGCCTCTGCCGTGACCCATAACATCCCTCCTGGAGTAGGTGCGAGGGGTTCTGAACACTGCGGGGCTGTGTTGGAAGGGGCACCCTCCGGGCTCGGCACCGGGGCCAGACTAAGGGTTGCTCTCAGGGAAGGCAGTCTGGTGGGCAGAACTGGAAAGAAAGGGCTCCTGACTCTGCCTCGGCTCTGGGGGAGGTCACACGGGAGGTGCTTGGAGTTGGGCTGGGGCAGGTGTAGGAAGGAAGCAGCATTAGCCAAGTGCTATGAGATCCCCAGTCGATTGTGGGGACTGGGGCTCTGTGGGCTTTCACCATGCTGCCACCCCGAGGTCGCCAGGGCCTTGATCAAGATGCTCCCAGACCAGGCCGGAGCCCTTGTGTGATTTCAGTGAGGGCCCGGCTGTTGGAGAACCAGTCTGTGCCCGTGTGCTGGGGTTGGTGTCTGGCATCAGGGACCGTCGGGACCTTTAGCCAAGCCAGAGCTCCCCTTCCCCAGCCCCAGCTTGGCAGAGCTGCTTCTGCATTGTGGGCCCTTGTGGCGTTGTGGCATTGGCCTTCTCGGTGCACGGCTCGGTCCCCCTCCAGATAATGTTGCCATCCTGTTCCTGATGAGGTGAATGGCTGTGGCCTGTTTGTTTCCATGGCAGGTCCCCTGGGGACCAGGGGGTGTGGCTGGCTGTCTGGGAGGTTTACAACCTGGCAGGAGCCCTGCAACTCCGGAAGGCCTGGCCCAGGAGCCTGCAGTGTGCAGAGTGCCCTGGGCACTCCTGAGAACAGGTGGGCCTAGGGCGCGGGGGTGGGTCTCCTTGGTCCCTGGCACATGGCTTTTCTCCTGGGACCCCTCCACCCTGTGCAGGCCGGGCTCCCCTGGGGGCCCATACTGAGGGTCTGCAGTGTGACGCAGCAGCTGGGACCTGGGCCCCGTCCCTGTGGGACCCTCTGGTGGCTGGTGTCCTCACGAGATGGAGATGTCCTTGTCAGCTGCTGGGTGGGGGCCCTGGGCAGGGGAGCAGGAGGAAGGTGGGGATGGTAGGTGTGGGTGGCTGGACTGGACTGGACTCTGCTGGGAGAACTGTGGCTCTGCTTAGGCCAGAGCCCCTCAGTGTCTGCAGTGGTCCCCGCGGTGGGAAGTGTGATGAGCAGCACCAGCTTCCTGCATGTGGAATTGCGTCTTTCCTCATAGCTCCATCCTACTCTGTTAAGCACTGGATTGAGGAGGCGGGGGTCAGCCCTTCTGGTCCAGGCCCGTCTACTCCGTGACCCTCCTGGGAGGCGTCCAGGACTTTAGGGCCCGGTCCTGCCCCTTACTTCATTTTGAGAGCATGGCAGGGGCCTGGGCCCGCTCTGTCCCGGTGCGGTGGGCCACCGCCCCTGCTCCTCTTGGCCGGCTTTGGCCACTCGTCCCTGTTGCATGTGAGGGGCTCCTGCCAGAGGATCCGGACCTTCTCCCTGTGGCCCTCTCTGAGCTGCTGCTGCTGCAGGCTGGAGAGCACGAACTTGAAGTCCTGACTGGCTGTTCCTTCTCCCTCCCGGGAAGGGGGAGCTGCTGTGCTGGACTCTGCTGGTTTGGGGCTTCACGGGGAACACGACGCTGTCTGTCCTGCTGGTGGCAGCGTGACCTGTGGCAAACCTCAGCCTGTCCCACTCATGACCCAGTGCCCGTAGGCCCCTTGGCTCAGCTGCTTGCTGCTGTTCTTCCAGCAGGAGCTGAGGGATGCCGGCCGACCTGGGATCCATCCCCCTGGTCTGGGACCCATTATGTGCCTGGACCCCTTGTGCCCCTGGAGTGCCAGTCGACAGGCAGCGCCCGTGGGGCTGTGGGTCAAAGGCCACCCAGACCTGTTCAGGCCTCCCGCCCAAGCCCAGGGCCAGGTCCGCTCGGGCCCTGCCCTTCTTCCCTGCTGAGGGCTCTGCCTTCGGCTGTCCTTCTCCCACCGTGCCCACTGGTCCTGGGAGGTCCAGGAGGTGATGCGATCCCTGTTTTTTGGTGCAGAAACTCGGGAGCCACAGAGAGGTGACCTGACACACTCCTGGTCACCAGCCTGGGGCCCCCTGAGGAAGGTGAGCTGGTCTGCGTCTTTGCTATAAACCATGTACCGTCACATCCCTGTCTGTCCTGTCGAGACGGGGAGGCATCCCAGACGACCTCGTGAACACGGGCGCCCTTCCTGGAGGCATCCTCGTCTCCTCGGGCCTGTTTCCCGTGGGGCGGTGTAGCCCCATGCGTCCTGTGCTGTGGCTCTGATCGCCGGCCTTGTCCCGCAGGTGGCCTGTGAGTACGGCATGGTGCACGTGGTCTCCGAGGCTGGGGGCCCCAGAGGCAAAGACTACTGCATCCTCTACAACCCGCAGTGGGCCCATCTGCCGCATGACCTCAGCAAGGCGGTAAGTACCCGCCAGCTGGGTACCGCCGCGGGGGGGAATGCGTGGGCCCCAGGGCTCTAGAGACTCATCCAGCCAGGGCTGCAGGAAAGATCCAGAGGCGAGAGGCAGGCCCTGGCCAGGTCTGGGGGACTCTTGGGTAGCCCCTAGTTTCCCTGGGCCTCCCCAACCCTGGTCATCAATGCAGGCTGTCCATAGGGCCTTGGGATGCAAACCTAGAGGCACCGGCTCAGCCTCATGTGGTGGACGAGGGTCTCTGTTGCTCCATGCTGGGCTCCCCGTCTGGTGGGCCCGGACAGAGGGGTCCTTGGAGGAGTGACAGCAGAGGGCACAGTGGGGTCTCGGGGACGAGACCTGTTCCTTTCACCATCTTCCCGACTGGGGCACTAACACCTGCTGCTGGGTGGGTCCCTCCCTCCCTCAGAGGCCCCACCTCCTTTCCCACTGCATCCCTCAGGCCCTGCCCCCTTCTCACTGCATCCTTCAGGCCCCGCCCTCTTTTCCACTGCATCCCTCAGGCCCTGCCCCCTTCTCACTGCATCCTTCAGGCCCCACCCTCTTTTCCACTGCATTCCTCAGGCCCCGCCTCCTTTCCCACCGTGTTCCTCAGGCCCTGCCTCCTTTCCCACTGTGTCCCTCAGGCCCCGCCTCCTTTCCCACTGCATCCTTCAGGCCCCACCTCCTTTCCCACTGAGTCCCTCAGGTCCTGCCTCCTTTCCCACTGCACCCCTCAAGCCCCGCCTCCTTTCCCACTGCATTGCTCAGGCCCCACCTCTCCTGCTGAGTCCTTCAGGCCCCGCCTCTTTTCCCACTGTGTCCCTCAGACCCTGCCTCCCTCAGGCCCCACCTCCTTTCCCACTGCTTCCCTCAGGCCCCGCATCCTTTGCCACTGTGTCCCGCCCCCTCCTGGATCCCTCGAGGCCTGTCGGCCAAGAGGTGCTAGCGTCTTCCTGTCTGCTTTGTTCATAGTGTGTGCGCGTGTGTAATTGGTACGTGCCTGCACATGCGTACGTGTCTGAGTGCATGTTTATGTGAGTTTGCGTGAGTGTATGTGTGCATATGCCTGAGTGTGTGTGTGTGAGCACATGTGTAATAGACGTGTGCATGGACATGTATGTACCTTAGTGCGTGTGTGGGTGTGTCAGCACGTGTGCATGTGAGCATGTGTAATAGGTGTGTGGGGGCATGTGCATGGGTCTGAGTGTGTATGTGTGCACGTGTGTGTGAGCGTGCATGCAGTAGGTTTCTGTATGGGTGTGTGAGTGCGTGTGTGTGTGTGTACAGGTGTGTGTAAGCATGTAACCACGTAATAGGTATGTTTGTGGATATGTGCATGTGTCTGTGCACGCGTGCGTGTGTAATAGGTGTATGTATGTGTGTGTACGTGTGCATAATAGGTTTGTGTGTGGATGTGCCTGTGTATTTGAGTTCGTGTGTGCATGAGTGTGTGTGTGTGAGCTCATGTGTTGTAGGTATGTGCACGTGCCTGAGTGCGTTTGTGTGAATTCGTGTGGTGTGTGTGCATGCGTGTGTGTGTAATAGGTGTGTGTGCCCGAGCAGGAGTGCACAGGTGTGTGCTTGCCTGTGCACGTGTGTGCCGTGTGCTCTGGGCTATGTGTGTGTGCACGTGTATGTGCGTGTGTAATAGGTATGTTAGTGCTTGAGCGTGAGTGCGCATGTGTGTGCTTGCGTCTGCATGTGTGTACCGTGTGCTTCGGCCTGGCTGTGTATGTGTGCACGTGCATGTGTGTGCGCTCCATCCTGGCAGTGGGTGTGTGCATGTGTGTGTGCATGTGTGCGTGTGT
>NW_012105808.1:1841722-1848387 GCF_000951045.1 Mandrillus leucophaeus
GTGTCTTGGCTTCCTTCCTGGGCTGTGAGGTCGCTGAGAGTCGGGGCCTTGTTCTCCGCACACTGGAACCCCTCCCGTTTCTCACAGATGCCTGGCCGTGGTGGGGCTGTGGTGGGGACCCACTTGGTCTTGCTGAGTGAGCTGTGATGGCTCGCAGGGTGGCTCAGGTGTCAGGGGACAGCCTTGTCTGTGAGGACTCCAGCCCTGCTCAGATGAGGCAGCCCAACCCGTCGCCCAGCGCCCTGCTGTGGGAACCACCGTAGGGATGGCTCTGCCTAGGTGTGGCCGAGGCCATGCGGGGCTTTAGGCGAGAGCCGAGATCTAACTCAGCGCAGGCTTCGGGTGGGAGAAGGGGCAGCTGGGTCCTCCTGGTGACTCACATCACGTGAGACGAAACCGTGCCCTGGCCTTTCCAGTCTTTCCTGCAGTTGCGCAACTGGACGGCCTCCCTGCTCTGCTCCGCAGCGGACCTCCCTGCCCACGGCTTTGGCAACCAGATCCCGCTGGTGGCCCGGGGGAACTGCACCTTCTATGAGAAAGTGAGGCTGGCCCAGGGCAGCGGAGCACGCGGGCTGCTCATCGTCAGCAGGGAGAGGCTGGTACGGCCCTGCGCCCCCACCGCCGAGCCAGCTCTCAGGGGCAGGAGGGGGGTGCAGGAGGCAGCAGCGGCAGGGGCTGGTCTTCTTATTTCTCGCCAAAGGCAGGCCCTCTGTGGGGAGGATCCGGGCTGAGTGTGGCTGTGGGGAGGATCCGGGCTGAGTGTGGCTGTGGGGAGGATCCGGGCTGAGTGTGGCTGTGGGGAGGATCCGGGCTGAGTGTGGCTGTGGGGAGGGCAGAGATGAATCTGTTCTTTCTGTGCTGCTGGCCGGGGCTGTGGAACTGTGGCTGTGGTCTTGTTGGGTGCCTGTGCTAGAGCAGCCCCTGGGGTGAGGGAAACCACACTCTCCATAGGGATGGGATTGGGGTGTCTTCTGCGGAGCAGATGGCCTGGCCCTGAACTGGCCCCTTCTGGGGACCCTGGTGCCCTGGCTCTCGAGCCGGTGGGGCTGTGCTCACCTGTGTGGTCCTATCCAGGTGGCCTGACGCCCAGCCCCTTTTCCATCTGCTGTGAAACGGGCTGTGGTTGAGAACTGGGGGCCTGGCAAGGCTGGTCACAGCAGGGGACACGCTGACTGCTGGGCTGGGCAGGGTGCACAGCGCCCCTGAAGTGTAGTTTTGGGGTAAGAAGAAAATGGAGTGCAGGAATTCCCTCACAGCCCTGCCCGTGGCTCTGGGCTGCCCCCGCCAGCGTTGCAGCCTGAGCCTGGCCACCTAGGGAGGCCTGGGGCAGGGTCTCAGGGCTGAGGCCAGAGCAGGCTGGGCAGAGCCGAGGGTGTCATCCCCGTCTGCACGTGCTGCCGTCGTCATTGAGAGAGGCCCTCAGTGGGTGCGGGGCTCAAGGTGGCCTAGTGGGCAGGCGTGGGCTGTGACAAGTGTCACTCAGGACGTGTGTGTGCGGTTAGGGAGTCCCACGGCTGAGGGAGGGATTGGCTGTCTTAGGCCCGGGGCCCTGTTGTCGGGTGAAGTCTTGATGCCCTTGGGCCTCCCTGTCCTTGGGTCCTCCTGGGAGGCCGGAGGCTGTCAGGTGCAGAGGGGGAGCAGACAGGCGCCCCCAGCCTGGCCTGAGCCTCGAGTGAGGGTCCCAGGAGAGGAGGCAATGGGCACAGAGCTGGGGGCCCACCCATTGCTGCGGGTGATGCCTGCCGCTCCCTCCTCTGGGCCCCCAGGTCCCCCCGGGGGGCAATAAGACGCAATATGATGAGATTGGCATTCCTGTGGCCCTGCTCAGCTACAAAGACACGTTGGACATCTTCAGGGTAGGTCTGCCGCTGCTCAGACGCGCGCTCCCGAGGAGATGGGGCGGGGGCTTCGGGCTGGCTGCTGGGGGGGTTTGTGCCGGGGTGGTGGGTGAGGCGTGGCCCCTGCAGGCCAGGGTCTCCAGCCCCAGCCCCATAGCCCACCGCTGCACGCCACCTGTGGCTGGCGGGTGGCTCTGATGCCTGCCCCTGGTGTGTTCCTTGAGGCAGCGTTTCGGCCGCATGGTGAGGGTGGCACTGTACGCGCCTCATGAGCCAGTGCTGGACTACAACATGGTCATCATCTTCATCATGGCCGTGGGCACTGTCGCCATCGGCGGCTACTGGGCCGGGAGTCGGGACGTGAAGAAGTGAGTTTTGCACCGTGCATGGGCTGTGATGGGTGGGCGGTGGGCGGGCGGCTCTGACGCGGCCTGGGACGGCCAGTCTTCCCGTCCGGAACAGCAGTGAGCGCTTTGGCCTGGGCAGGCACGGCTCGCCCCGTGGAGCCCTTGCTTTCTTCCTCAGGAGGTCCTGGGACAGAATCAGGCTCTTTTCCTGCTGGGGTGGGCTCCGGGGACCCGGTGGGTGTGCGGGGCTGGGCAGGTGTGGATGTGGCAGGTGCAGGGCGGGCAGGGGGCTGGGGCTAGCTCCCCTCTCCTGCCCAGCCGCCCGGGTCTGGAAAGGCCCCATGTCCAGGGCTCTTTATGCAGAGCCCGCACAGCAGCCTCTGGCCCGGCCTAGTGGCCGCCCCAGCCCAACCCAGGGACGGGAGCCCGGCCACCCTCTGCTGTGTGGTCTCCTCTGCCCTGGGGACGTTTGGGGCAGTTCCTTGCACTTCAGTCCCCCCCGGGTCCCCTCCTGCTCCCGGGTTTTCTGCCGCATTCCCCTGGGTGGCTGTGGACGCCTGGGCCCCGTGTAGGCCAGCCGGCCCCAGCGCCCCGTGACCCCATGGTGTCTCCCAAGAAGGTACATGAAGCACAAGCGCGACGACGGGCCCGAGAAGCAGGAGGACGAGGCGGTGGACGTGACGCCAGTGATGACCTGCGTGTTCGTGGTGATGTGCTGCTCCATGCTGGTGCTGCTCTACTACTTCTATGACCTCCTCGGTGCGCGGCCCCGGGCGGGTGGGCCGCGGCGTGGAGATGCAGCCGGCCCTGAGGGAGGGAGGGTGGTGTGTGGGCCTGGCCCCTGGCCTCACGGCCCTGCCCCTGCAGTGTACGTGGTCATCGGGATCTTCTGCCTGGCCTCCGCCACCGGCCTGTACAGCTGCCTGGCGCCCTGTGTGCGGCGGCTGCCCTTCGGCAAGTGCAGGTGAGGCTGCCTCGCTGGCCCCGACGTGCCTGACTCTGTGCGGTGATGACCACGGCCCCTTTGCCGCCCCATAGCCCCCCATGGTGCAGTGTAGCTCAGAGTCTACAGCAGGCGCTTCCTCAGCGCTTGCCTGTGGTTCCAAGGCCCAGGAGCAGGGCAGAGTCCGGGCGAGCTATCAACGGAGCCCGCCAGCAGCCAGGCACCGGGGTGGCGGGGGGAGGGTGCTCTTGTCCCCAGAACGCTGCCCCAGGTGGCAGGCTGGCCGGGGCATGGGAGGGCGCCAGGGTTCTCCAGGGAACCCAGAAGGTTTCCCACAGCGCAGAGCTGGGCCTGGCTCTTACGGGTAAAGGGAGCTCCGGGGCGTCTCCAGCAAGATCAGACCTGGGTCTAGGAAGCGGGGCTCGCCCAGGGGAGACCTTTGTGGGTTGCTGTCCCTGGGTGCGTCGGGTGAGGGGTGCAGCGCAGGTGAGGGGGCTCTGTGGGTGCAGCCAGTGGCCCCCCAGCACCTGTCTGGGCCAGGCTCTGCCCCGCCCTTGGGGTGCCTACTGTTGTCATCGTGCGGGGATGTGGAGTTTAATAAGGAGGACAGAGTGGGGGCTGCCACTCTGGAGGGGGTGCCTGGGCAGGGCCCGAGGGTGGTGGGCAGTGGAATGAGGCCGGGGGCTGGTGGGCTTGGCTCTGACTGCCCCATGCCCCCCAGGATCCCCAACAACAGCCTGCCCTACTTCCACAAGCGCCCGCAGGCCCGCATGCTGCTCCTGGCGCTCTTCTGCGTGGCTGTCAGCGTAGTGTGGGGTGTCTTCCGCAATGAGGACCAGTAAGTGCTGCCTCCCCCGGGCCCCGGCGGGCGGTGGCATCCTCAGATGCTCCCTCCCACGGGGCTCCTGGGGCCCTGACTCTCTGCCCTCCCTGGAGGCTGCCCCAGCCTGGAGCCGCTTCAGGACCATGTTATGAAAAGCCCTGGCCCCAGGCTGCCCTGATGGGGCCGTGGGGTCGTTTCACCTGGGTTTGTCCGGGTGCCATGGGAACCCTGACTGGAATCTGGGAGGAGAGGCCAGAGCCTCTGTGACCGGGAGCCATGTCCTCCAGCAGGCCTGGATGGGACTCCTGTGCAGGGCATCACTGCCCAGAGCCAGTCTGTCCCCCGCTGTCCCCGTCTCTGGCACCAACGTGCGCACTGCAGGCCTGAGGACTAGGGTGTGGGCTCCAGGGCAGCCGATCCTCTTGGTCATGCCTGCCATGGCCTCTGAGCAGTGACGGAGGTGGGGCAGGCACTGCTCCCTCCTTGCTCAGCTCCCACGCGGCCTGGACTTGTGGCTGCCTCCTGCCGTCCGGGCCTCCTTGACGAGGCCGAGCGCCTGGCACTGTGTTGGGAGGACAGAGCTGGCCTGTCCCCGCCTGGCTCCCGCCACCGTCACTGATACCGTCTGGCGCTTCCTCTCGGCTTTTTCCCGAGGCAGCCAAGTGCGCTTGGCTTTGGTGTGTATTGGAGCCGCGGCACGTTTAACTGGCAGAAGGAAGACGTGAAAATATTTTGAATCCTTTGTACACAAAGGGAAAATGAATCCTTTCAGTTATTTCCAAGCCAGGAAACTCATTCCGTCACATGAAGTTAGAGCAGGCCGCAGTCAGCTGGGCGCAGGGGCTCATGGCTGGGATCCCAACATTTGGGAGGCCAAGGCAGGACCATCACTTTACCCAGGAGTTCAAGACCAGCCTGGGCAACAAGCGAGAGCCCCTCTCTTATTTAAAAAATAACATAAAATCAGAAAAAATAACTGGCCACAGTTCTCTGGGTGCTTGTGGCGTGTGGCGCCTGGAATTGACTGTTCCAGCGTCTCCATGGAGGCCTCTGTTCTTAGCAGCCGCCCTGCCCGGGGGATGTTTTTATCCCATTTTCAAATGAACCTTTGATGTTTGAGACGCTGAGGAACGCTGGGCAGCTCGTCCAGCAAGTGGCAGGCAGAGCCTCGATGGGGGCAGGGGCCAGCGAGACGCTGGGGCTTCATGGGGCCGGGAGAGAGTCAAGGTTGCGGCTGGCTGCAGGGCTGTGGCCTTGTTCAGGAGGCGGTTCTGTGCTTTGCTCCAGGGCACCAACTGCATGGCAGCCCCACCCACTGTGGACCCAGAGGTTCTGCAAGGAAACTTGGTGTGGCACAAGTTTTACTTTAATAAACAGTTTGGGCGCGATGGCTCGTGCCTGTAATCCCAGCACTTTGGGAGGCCAAGGCGGGCAGATCACTTGAGGTCAGGAGTTTGAGACCAACCTGGCCAACATGACAACCCCATCTCTACCAAAAATGCAAAAAAAATCTGCCTGGCATTGTGGTGGGCGCCTGTGATCCCAGCTCCTCAGGAGGCTGAAGCAGAATTGTTGAACCTGGAAGGTGGAGGCTGCAGTGAGTCAAGATTGTGTCACCAAACTCCAGCCTGGGCGACCGAGTGAGACTTCATCTCAAAAACAAAAACAGTTTGGAGGGGGTCAGTGCCCGAGCCCTGCTGCACATGCACCCTCTGCCTGGCCGCTGCCTCCAGCCTGGCACCCACCATCCGGGGACAGTGACTGAGGGGACGCAGCTGGCCAGGCCTGTGTCCACCGTCCTGGCTGCAGAGTGGTGGGCTCCTCTACCTGCTTCTGCAGGGGGGCCCTGGGGTGGGGCCTGTGCCGCCCGCCCTGCTGGAGTTGTAACAGCAGGGGTCCTCCCACAGGTCTGGGGTCCTCAGGGTCGCCCCCTGGGCAGGTGGAAGTGCAGCAGGGCCGCCTGCTGCCTGAGAGCGAAGGCCCTGTGTGTGGCTCGTGGGAGGCGGCGTCCTGGGTGGTCAGCCGGCCTCCACCCCAGCAGGGATGCTGCTGTGTCTTGCAGGTGGGCCTGGGTCCTCCAGGACGCCCTGGGCATCGCCTTCTGCCTCTACATGCTGAAGACCATCCGTCTGCCCACCTTCAAGGTGAGCGCGGGGAGGGTGCGGCTATGGGGCAGCGTGGGTGGCAGGGGGCCTTCCCCCCAGCCTGGCCCATGTGGGGCTGTGGTCCTTGCAGGTCTGTGCTCCTGCTCACTGCCCTGGCTACGGGCACCTAGGCCTGTTGTGAAGGGTGGGGCTTGAAGATTGGGTCCCAAAGCCCCTGCCGAGGCGGCCTGGGTGGGTGACTGCGGGGCGGTGGTCCCGGCAGGGGCAACTCATATGTCTGCATGAGGTGGTGGGGAGAGCGGTGGAATAGGGCTGAAGGAACTGGCCTCCGTGGTCAAGCCCCAGGCGGCCACATTCCCGTGAGGGCCCCACGGGACCCAAAGCGAGCGGCATTTGATGCTTGGGACGGCCCCCTGTATCCCCAGAGCCGGCCCGGCGTGGCATGGGCCTCCACCCTCTGCCCCTCCTTCCTGTTACATGGAGACTCTGAAAGCCTAACTTTTGTCTTTAAATCCCGACCTGATGTTGCTTCCAGAGCTGCTCCTGCATGGTGCGGCCCAGCACTGGCGCTCTGCGGGGTTCCTTTAAAGGCTTCCTCCCGGGAGGAGG
>NW_012105808.1:1849962-1852571 GCF_000951045.1 Mandrillus leucophaeus
TCGAGGCCTGTTTGCCTGGGCAGCGAGGGCATTGTCCGCGTGGGGTAGGGACCGCTTTGGGTCCTAGGGAGCAGGGAAGGCCTCCCGATGGCAGACAGCCTCACCCCATCCTGCTCAGGGTTGCGCAGGGGTCCTTGCTGGGGCCTGGGTCCCAGTGAGCTCATGTTGCTCTGAAGGCAGAGACTGTACCCTCTCAGCCTCAGTGTCCCCAGGGTCCTGCCAGGTGTGTCTGCCTGGGCTTTGCTCTCACTGTGATCTCAGTTTACCCACAGAGTCATGGCAGCCCTGTCCTGAGCAAGCGTGTGGCCTGTCTGTGAAATGACAGCAGCCACTGGGCAGCGAGAGGCCCATGGCGCCCACAAGTGCTCAGGCGCCCGCCTGCTCCCAGGGAGCGCCCACTCCGAGGCTCTGTGGGCCCAGGTGAGCCTCCTCTGTGTGCCTCCCCCAGGGTTGCTGGTGGCCTACTGCCACAGGTTCGACATCCAGGTACAGTCCTCCAGAGTATACTTCGTGGCCTGCACCATCGGTAAGTGCCTCGGTCGAGCCCATGCTGGCCACTCCGGCTCCAGCCCGCCCCGACTCAGCCTCTGTCCTGACCCTGACCCCAACCCCAACCCTAACTCCAACTCTAACACCATAACCATGACACCCTAATCCTAAACCGTAACACCCTAACCCTAACCTCCGGCCGCTCTGGGAGCTGGTCTCGCGTGGCTGGGCCTGTGCCTGGGTCTGTGCCTGCATCCCCCTCTTTCTCATTCTCCCTGGGCCTGTGCCTCCTTCCCCCTCTTTCTCATTCTCCCTGGCTTCCGTTGTTCTGTTCTGTTCTTTTCCTTTTCTTTCCTGTTTTCCTCTTTTTGTCTTTTTCTTCTTTGCTTTGTCTTCTACTGTTTCGGTTGTTATGAAAGTGTTTATACAAAGTGCCGTTTTCTGTTGACCGACATTGTTTTAAGAAATGTCCCCCCACCACAGCCGGCCCTAAGAAGCTGTGGTGCTTTCTGGTTCACGGGCACGAGGGTGAGCCACTTCTGCCGAGCCATGCCCTTGACCCAGCCCTCCACATGGCTCCCTAACGTCCACTCCCAGGGCCAGGAGAGCTCAGGCTGGCCTGCAGTGCCCTTTGGTTGGTGGTGGTCCCCTCACCCCTGCTTCCTGCAGCTGCAGGTGACCCTGGCTTTCCCCTCGCCCTATTTTACCGTCTTCATGATTATCCTTTAAAATCATGGCTGAGGCCGGGCCCAGGGGCTCATGTCTGTGATCCCAGCACTCTGGGAGGCTGAGGTGGGGGGATTGCTTGAGCCCAGGAGTTCAAGACCAGCCTGGGCAACATAGTAAGACCCTGTGTCTGCAGAAGAATACAAAAATTAGCCAGGCATGGTGACATGTGCCTGTAGCCCCAGCTACTCGGGAGGCTGAGGTGGGAGGATCACTTGAGCCTGGGAGTTCAAGGCTGCAGTGAGTCATGATCGGGCCACTGCACTCCAGCCTGGGCAACAGAGTGAGACCCTGTCTCGAAAAAATAATAATAAAATGAAAGAAAAAATAAAAACACAGCAGCAGAGATTTCTCTCTCCTGAAGCATAATTTGTCAAGTTGTCCCTGTAATTCCTGAGATCGAAGCCACTGAGATTTTATAGGCGCCAGACCTCTCCGTTTGTCTCTGCGTCTGTCGATGATGGCTGATGGACACGTGGATGGTCTAAAATGGACCAATAGGGACGCTCCCTGTGGCATGGCGTGAGAAATACAGAGATGAGTGTTAGAAAAAGTGCCAGGAGCAGTGTGCTTGCTGGACACAGCGGCTCTTTTTTAAGAATGTTCTAGTAAAAAGTTAATTTTCTCAGAGCTTTATTTTGAAATTTTAAATGACAGTTGCAGGGTTGGTACAGAGAACTCCTGTGTGCCCCGTTCTCAGAGGGCCTGGTCATTTCCTCACATTCGCTTGATTCCGTTCTCTCTCTCTCTCTCCACACACTCACGCGCTCTCCCATGTACTCCACTTGGCCCTCCCTAGCCATGGGTTCCGCAGCTGTGGATTCCACCAGCTGTGGGTTGAAAATATTTGGGGAGAAGAAATTGCATCTGTACTGAACATACCCGGATTTTTTGGGCCGGTATTCCCTAAGCAGTGCCGTGGGACAGCCACTGCCCGTAGTGACGTCGTGTTTGTATTTGTAGGAACCTACAGGGATTTATGGTTCGGCAGGACGTGTGTGGGTTCTAGGCAGACACTGCACCAGTTTACGTCAGGGACGTGAGCAAGGGGGGTCCTGGCAGCCCTCCCCTGCGGGTGCCAAGGGTGGCCATGTGCGCGTTTGTGTACTTACACACATATATAAATCACAGGCTGTGTTCTCAGGGGACTGGGGCACCGCGCCGGTGGGGGGACACTGTGCCCCTTGACCCCAGACCTTTCACCGGGTGTCTCCTGAGAACATACTTGATGCGCCCCCAGCTCGGTGTCCAAGGGTTTTCTGGTCAGGCACAGGTTCACCTTTGGCTGATTTTCTCATTAGAGGTTCATAGAAACTGCATCCTGGACATGCCTTGCAGCCCCGTCCGCTATCACGTCTGCCTCCCGCTGTCCTGCAGCTGCCCGAGGCCTGCCC
>NW_012105808.1:1852876-1854490 GCF_000951045.1 Mandrillus leucophaeus
GTGGCCCCGGCCTGCCTGGCTGAGGTGATGCCTCCTCTGTCCCCACAGCCTATGGCGTTGGCCTCCTGGTGACGTTCGTGGCGTTGGCCCTGATGCAGCGTGGCCAGCCCGCTCTCCTCTACCTGGTGCCCTGCACGCTGGTGACAAGCTGCGCCGTGGCACTCTGGCGCCGGGAGCTGGGCGTGTTCTGGACGGGCAGCGGCTTTGCGGTGAATACCCGTTTGCTCTGACTGTGAGAAATAGTCGCCTAGTGAGCCGTAACTAGAGTTCAAGTTGAGTGAGGCCTCCAGCCACAGCAGCCCCGCGGCCGCGACGGGGTCAGGGTCCCGGCAGCGTCTGCTTTGGGTGTCGTGTGTGTGTGGCGCCGGTGGGCGGACATGCTGGTTGGGACCCGGGGGTGCCCTGTCCTTGCTTCCCCCAAAACAGTCACTGGCGCCCCACTTGTGTGGGCATTGGGCATCCGTCGTCTCTCCTGCTGAGCGCAAGGCGCCCGACTGGGAGTGGGGCCGCAGAGCCCTGTGCGAGGGGAGCAGGCTGGCCCTGGCTGTGGAAGCCCTGTCCCCTGTCCCCTGTCCCCCTCCGCGAGGCAGGGGGCGGCTGGCGAGGGTTAACCGTGCGCGTTGCAGGGAGGGCTTAACGCCACGTCCATTCTGCTTTTGTGATTTTTGTAAACGAGAAGTGGGTGGGACCCCCCTTCTAATGGGCTGTGGGGCGCTTAACCAAGAGGGGTGACTTCCTGGGTTCCCGAGACTCAGGCACATTGCGCCCGAGAGCTGCCCCCACCCCTCCGGGCAGTGCCTCTCGGAGGCCATGACCACCCAGGGAGCAGCCCCACGCTGCAGGGCGATCCTCAGGCTGTTGGGCATCGGTGCAGCTCCTCCCGTAGCCGGCCTCCCTCTGCGGGTGATGCCGCGCTTCTCAGTGGTGCCCGCCGTGCGTGGCGGTCCTGCATCGTGTTTTTGTGGAAGTTAAACCACACCCATCCTGCCGCACTGGTGTGATGCATTGGGTCAAGCTGTGGTTCCAGGGCCAAGCCGGGCTCATGGGTCCCACAGATGGGACCATGGCCTGAGACCAGGCCCGAGGGAGAGGTCTCCTGGGGCCAGCACCCCCACCCCAAAGGTTTCCCCATTCTGATGGGTATTTCAGAAAGTTCAGGAGAAGCCGAGGACCAGGCCCCAGGGCCGAGAGACGGAGAGTCCGGGCTTCTTTTTGGAGGGGCTTTGCACAGCTCCCAGCCTCTGCTGGCCTTGGGTTCCCCTCCCGCGGCCCCTGTGCAGATGGACGGGGTCCTGGGTGCCCATGGGCCATGGAGCCGGCCCCCTCCTTGGGACACCTCTGCTTGTCCCAAGCCTGGGTCCAGAGCCCCTGGGGATGGCGCTGCATTTTAACTCTGCCCCCGTGGCCTGCGGGTGCTGGGTGTCGTGGCCCCTACCAGGGCCCTCCTCTGGGTCCCTGTCTTCTCACCTCTGCCTCCCTTCTCCTGTAGAAAGTCCTACCTCCATCTCCGTGGGCCCCAGCGCCAGCCGACAGCCCGCAGCCTCCCAAAGACTCGGCCACACCGCTGTCCCCGCAGCCACCCGGCAAAGAACCAGCCACGCCTCCCCAGCCTGC
>NW_012105808.1:1855062-1857332 GCF_000951045.1 Mandrillus leucophaeus
GAGGAGCAGCTTTGTCTCCCAGAAGGCATCGCTTTTCCCTCTCGAGCAGATTGGAGCCCCTGGGAGGTTTGGAAGCCACCTCCAAGCCTAGGACACGGCCTGGTGGCCGGGGCGGCATCTGGACCCTGGACCCTGACGCTGACTGAGACAGGCCTGTGGGGCAGGGTTTCGGGGCGTGAACGAGGCTGGCAGTGAGTGGACAAGCCGTTCCCCTGGCTCAGGCCCCGCCCTGCCCTCAGCCGGAGGCACCTGGCCGTGCCTGCACACTCCTCCCCGTTTTAATAAACAGTCGCAACTTCTAGAAGTCCTGCTGGTGCCACCTGGTGGGGTGGACATCTCAGACTGCCCTTCTGACAAGCAGGAGTAGGCGCCAGGCAGGCTGGGTCAGGCCCTCGGGGGTCCCTGGGGCCCTGGGAGGGAGGGACTGGGCTTCGGGAGGTCCTGGCTGCTCCTGGCACCCAACCTCGCTCCCCGCGCGGGCCCTGTGTTGCTTTTCCGCCGAGAGGGGCTTGGGCGTGGGTTCTCCCTGTGGCAGCGGCATTGGTGCGTGGTTCTTAACCCTCTGGACCCAGCATCTAGGAGCTTCTGGAACCCACGAGGACATCTGCCACTGGCGTGGTCTACTCACTGAGGAGGTTCTCCTGACTCGGGGGCAGAGACGTCCATGCAGGAACTGACTGAGGCGTGGCCCCAGGCCCTGGCATCCTCCCCTCGCTGCACGTGGTCACTTCCGAAGCAGCACTCCCTGTGGCCGCAGCGACAGAGCCTGCACCCTGGCTGTCTGCGGCGCCAGGGCCCCAGCTCCCGTCTGCCACCCGCCCTGTCCACACAGCCTCCAGACTCGAGTCCAGAATCTGTTTCTGTCAAGTCAGTCACCCCCAGCTGCACACGGGGACTGCTGAGCGCTGCGCTCTCACGGGTCTGTTCCCGTCAGAGGGTGGCAGGGGTGAGCCCCGATCCCTTCCAGAAAATACCAGCTTCCCAGGGAGTAACGGCACCTTCACTGAAGCCATTTTGTACATGGGCACAGGGTGGGGACCTCTCTTTTTTGGTGTTGGACGTTGGACCAGTGGGGAGGGGTTCAGAGGCGGCGGTCCTGTCCTTGACTCTGTCTGTCTGTGTGGCCTTGCTGCCGTTCAGTCTGATCATTAAACACAGCTTTTGATACACGTGGCCCGGCCTCTGCCTCTGCAGTGCGTGGCTTGGAACATCTGCTCCGTGCAGGTCCCGGTGAACAGAACTGAGAGCTGGCAGGCCGCCTGGCTGTCCTGCAGAGGACGGATGGGAATGGCCACCGCAGGGTCGGCCAGTGCTGTGAGGTGCCCAGTGTCCCTCCCGTGGGCTCTGCGGGCCGCGTGGTCCCCGTCACGCGTCTCAGCTCCGCCACTGTTGCTGGAAAGCATCACAGATCATATGTAAAATGGGCCAAAATGCTTTTTAAAAATTAAAATAGAGATGGGGTCTTGCAGTGATGCTGAGGCTGGTCTCGAACTGCTGGGCTCAGGTGAACCTCCCGCCTCGGCCTCCCAAAGCGCTGCAGTGACAGGCGTGAGCCACCACGCCTGGTCCCCAGATGGTTTTGTTGCCAGACCCTGTAACTGGAATTGTATAGCATTTTCACATCTCAGAATAGTTTATTATTATTTTTTTCTCTTTAAAAATGCAAAGAGCTGTCTTAGCCGCTTCGGGGCAAGGTTTGGTTTCCAGCTGCTGCTCGCTGGCCCTGGGCCTGTGGAAATGTGGGTGATGGATGCGGGTTTGTGTGTGGGCCGAGGAGCTCGTGAGCCCTGAGCATCTGCCCGGCATCAGGGACTGTGTGTGTGTGCTGTTCTAGTCTCACCAAATTCTCCACTACATTAGAGAAAGTGAGTCCCAGGCTGGGCACGGTGGCTCACGCCTGTCACCCCAGCACTTCGGGAGGCTGAGGCTGGAGGATTGCTTGAGCCTAGGAGTTTAAGACCAGCCTGGCCAACGTAGCAAGACCCCCTCTCTACAAAAATTACCTGGGTATGGTGGCACACACCGGTGGTCCCAGCTGTTCTGGAGGCTGGGGTGGGAGAATTACTTGAGCCCAGGAGGTCAAGGCTGCAGTGAGCTGTGATCACACCACCGCACTCCAGCCTGGGCGACAGAGCGAGACCCTGTCTCAAAAAAAAAAACCAAAAAAACCCAGCAAGCCTCTGAGACTGCGTGACTGTAAGGGATCAGAGACGTGGATTCCTGCAGGCCCTGAGCCAAGCCACGACTGCCTGGCAGTGTGACGCCCTTGG
>NW_012105808.1:1857382-1860377 GCF_000951045.1 Mandrillus leucophaeus
CCGGCATCAGGGACTGTGTGTGTGCTGTTCTAGTCTCACCAAATTCTCCACTACATTAGAGAAAGTGAGTCCCAGGCTGGGCACGGTGGCTCACGCCTGTCACCCCAGCACTTCGGGAGGCTGAGGCTGGAGGATTGCTTGAGCCTAGGAGTTTAAGACCAGCCTGGCCAACGTAGCAAGACCCCCTCTCTACAAAAATTACCTGGGTATGGTGGCACACACCGGTGGTCCCAGCTGTTCTGGAGGCTGGGGTGGGAGAATTACTTGAGCCCAGGAGGTCAAGGCCGCAGTGAGCTGTGATCACACCACCGCACTCCAGCCTGGGCGACAGAGCGAGACCCTGTCTCAAAAAAAAAAACCAAAAAAACCCAGCAAGCCTCTGAGACTGCGTGACTGTAAGGGATCAGAGACGTGGATTCCTGCAGGCCCTGAGCCAAGCCACGACTGCCTGGCAGTGTGACGCCCTTGGGCTTAATGTGAAACTGGGTAAGGACGCAGTGGGAGATGGAGGCTCAGGCCTTACCACTCACAGCAAAGCTGAATTCAAACCCACTGGGGACGGGACGGCTTAATCACGGAAAGAATTCCAGAATACTTGAAGTCACAAGTATGTTTCGGTTTTTTGACCTGAGCAGTTCATCGATGCACTCCAGAAGGAGCACCCCGGATGGCCTTTCCACAGGGGAAGTCACTGCTCAGAGACCACCTAGCAATGGCTCTGAACACTCCTCCCCTGCGTGCCTCTAGTGGTGATTCGTCCTGTCCAGGAAAAGAAAAACTCGCTATGTCATTAGCTCCGGTGGACTTGAGCCCCAGGGCTGAAGCTTACAGTCGGGACTCAGTGCCTGGAGCCCTGGGCTGACACCACCTCCACCTGTGACCGCCTGTGGTCGTGGGCAAGTCGCTCCGCCTCCAACTCCCTGTCGTCTGGAAAGTGGGTTAGTCATTTGTACCCACTGCAAGGCACGGCGGCCGGAATGCCACCAAATCAGCCGTCTGGTTGGACGCTTAGAAGCAGTCGTGACTTTTGTGTTAGTGACACACTTGGTTCGGGAAGACAGAGAGCTCCTGCCAGGCTCAGCAGGTGTCCAAGCCCGGGGGTGTGTACACACCCTGACTGTCCGGGTCACACCCCCGGGATGTCGGGTAGAGCTGGGGAAATGGAAACAGCCTGCTCCTTGGCACTGGGGCCCCGGGATGTCGGGTAGAGCTGGGGAAATGGAAACAGCCTGCTCCTTGGCACTGGGGAGGATATTTTGTTTCTTTTCAGGGGGAGCACACCTCTGTCTTGCAGTTTAAGTTACAAAGTGGAACAATATGGTAACAATAGTGATCTTCTTTCACTAAGCTGACCAGAGCTTACAAATTTTTTATCCACCCACCTATCCATCCATTTATCCAACCAGCCATCTACCCATCCATACATCCATCCACCCACCCACCCATTTATCTAACCATCCACCCATCCATACATCCACCTACCCACCCACCCATTTATCTAACCATCCATCCATCCATCCACCCACCCACCCATTTATCCAACCATCTGTCCATCCATCCATCCACCCACCCACCCATTTATCCAACCATCTGTCCATCCATCCACCCACCCACCCATTTATCCAACCATGTGTCCACACACCTGTCCACTTATTTATCCATCTGTTCATCCAAACACCCACCCATTCACCCACCTATCTGCTCAGTTATCCATCCATCCACATACCCTCCATCCACCCATTTATCTGACCATCTATCCACACACCCATCCACCCATTTATCCACCCATCCATCTACCCATTCACCTGTCCACCCACTCATCCATTTATGTACCCATCCATCCACTCATCATCCACCCATCCATTTATCCAACATCCATCCACACACACACCCATCCATCCATCCATCCACCCATCCATCCACACACTTATCCATTTATCCAACCATCCATCCACCTATCCACATACCCATCCACCCAGTTATCCAACTATCCATCCACCCACCCACCCATTCATCCATCTATCCACACACCCATCCATCTATCTACCTACTCATCCGCCCATCCGTCTCCATCCATTGATCCACCATCCATTTGTCCATCCATTTACCCATCCACACATCCATCCATCCATCCATCCATCCATCCATCCATCCATCCATCCATCCACCCATCCATCCATCCATCCACCCATCCATCCATCCATCCATCCATCCATCCATCTACTCACCCACAAACCCACCCATCTACACACCCATTCATCCATTTACCCATCCACACATCCATCCACCCATCCATCCATCCATCCATCCATCCATCTACTCACCCACAAACCCACTCATCTACACACCCATTCATCCATTTACCCATCCATCCATCCACCCATTCATCTACTCATCCATCCATTTGCCCATCCATTCACCTACCCACTCACCCATCTATCCACCCATCCACCCGTCTACCCATTCATCCACCCACCCACCCATTTACCCATCCATCCACCTATTCATCTGCCCACCAATCCATCCATCCACGTGCCCATCTAGCCATTCATCCATCCACCCACCCATCCACTCATCCATCCATTTACCCATCTATCCACCCATTATTTACCCCCCACCATCCGTCTACCCATCCATCCATCCATCTACCCATCCATTCACCCAGCCATCCAACCACCCACCCACTCATCCATTTACCCATCCACCCATCTACTCACCTACCCATCCATCTATCCATCCACCCATCCATTCGTCTACCCACTCACCCACCCATCCACACATACACCCATCTATCCATCCACTCATGTACCATCCATCCGTCTGTCCATCCATCCATCCCTCCCTCCCTTTCTCCCTCCCTCCCTCCCTCCATCACCGAACCACCCATCCACCCATCCACATACACTCATTCACCCACCAGTCATCACTGCCGTGTGCCAGGTCCTCTACTAAGCACCCCCTCTGGCCCAGGCAGACAGCTGCTATAGCTGCACAA
>NW_012105808.1:1860427-1861797 GCF_000951045.1 Mandrillus leucophaeus
ACCCATTTATCCAACCATCTGTCCATCCATCCACCCACCCACCCATTTATCCAACCATCTGTCTACACACTTGTCCACTTATGTATCCATCTGTTCATCCACACACCCACCCATTCACCCACCTATCTGTTCAGTTATCCATCCATCCACATACCCTCCATCCACCCATTTGTCCAACCATCTATCCACACACCCATCCACCCATTTATCCACCCATCCATCTACCCATTCACCTGTCCACCCACTCATCCATTTATCTATCCGTCCATCCACTCATCATCCACCCATCCATTTATCCAACATCCATCCACACACACACACCCATCCATCCATCTTTCCATCCACACACCTATCCATTTATCCAACCATCCATCCACCTATTCACCTGCCCACCAATCCATCCATCCACCTGCCCATCCACTCATCCATTTACCCATCCATCTACCCATTATTTACCCCCCCACCATCCGTCTGCCCACCCACCCATCCATCCATTTGCCCATCCATTCACCCATCCATCCACCCATCCACTCATCCATTTACCCATCTACTCACCTACCCATCCATCTATCCATCCATTCATCCACCCACTCACCCACCCATCCACCCCCACACCCATCTATCCACTCATTTACCCTCCGTCTGTCTGTCCATCCATCCATCCATCCTTCCCTCCCTCCATCACTGAACCACTCATCCACTCATTCACCCACCAGTCATCACTGCCGTGTGCCAGGTCCTCTACTAAGCACCCCCTCTGGCCCAGGCAGACAGCTGCTATAGCTGCACAAGGAACCAGGACTCAGTGTTTGGGGCCAGGTGGGAAGTCATCAGAAGGTGAGAGGGTGGAATTCTGGAAAGAGTCCACCAATGGCCCTGAGAAATAGAGGAGGGGGTTCCCGTGGGGTCACAGACTCCTCCACACAGCTCAGAGCAGGTTAGAAATGCCTCTTGGGAACCAGCCGCAGCCCGCCGCCCAACAGGAGGGTGGGCAGGAGAATGCAGCAATGGGAGGTCCTGGATGTGGAGCCCCAGCTTGCATCCCAGGGGCTGGATGACGGGCTCTCAGGGCTGTAGCCACCTCTTCTGCCTAAAAGGAGGTGACAACTACTTTTGTGAGGCCATCATGAGAACCTAGTGGAGTCCCTGCTGAGTGCCGGGCACACAGCACATACTCAATAGACTGGATCATTCTGCAGGCGGCTGGGGAAATGGGGACCCAGGAGGTGGATCCTCCAGGATTGCTCTCCCTCCATAACCAGGCTTGGCTCCCCAGGGCTTGCAGCACTTCTCAAAAGCAAATCACCACTTAAGGCACAAAGACGTTGCTGCCAATGGTAATAAAATGGGGCTGGTCGCTCAAGGCAGTT
>NW_012105808.1:1864212-1864667 GCF_000951045.1 Mandrillus leucophaeus
GGATTGTATGGACTGACCGGGGTCGCGTGGGCGCAGGTGCGGTGTGTAGATGCCGCTGGGGTTGCGTGGGCGCAGGTGCGGTGTGTAGATGCCGCCGGGGTTGCGTGGGCGCAGGTGCGGTGTGTAGATGCCGCCGGGTTGCGTGGGCGCAGGTGCGGTGTGTAGATGCCGCCGGGGTCGCGTGGATGTATCTAACCTGTGTAGATGTGGCTGAGGATTGTAGATGAGGTCAGCCTGGGTAGATGCGGCCGGGGTGTGTGGACGCAGCTGGGATTGTGTGGATGCAGCTTGGTTCGTGGAGGGACCTGGGACGACCAAAGCCCTCCCCATCCGCACCCAGAGTCCTCCTTTCTTTTCTACCCGTGAACTTCACCTAAAGCAAGAATCAAGCATCAGCCTGGAGCCCTCTGGGGTCAGGAGCAGCAGGAAAGCGGCTGACAGCTACTGGGGTGGGG
>NW_012105808.1:1865052-1870065 GCF_000951045.1 Mandrillus leucophaeus
GGGTGCGGGGCTGGGATAGGGTACTGGGGTGGGAGTGAGTCTGGGGTGGGGTGCCGGGCATCTGACTGGAGCGTCTCCTCCTGCTCCAGTTCTCACCCTGGGAGCACTTCTCAGTAAACACACACAGGGACGTTTCAGGTAACAATTGGAGAGTGAAGGGCCTGAGATGAGGTTGGTTATCGGCATTTGCCCTGGGGGAGGGTCCTCCTGGTTTCAGTTAGCCCGGCAGGAACCCAGGCTGGGGACCTTGGCGTTATCCCCGAGTGACCAGGAGTGACCCACATTCTGGGAACTGGGAAGGGGTCCCAGGACAGGGTCTGTGCTCAAGGGTCTTCTGTGGCCTGGGGACTTTCGGTTTCCCTCCCTCATTTTATAGGGGGTCAAACCAGGCTTCAGACCCAGGCATGGGCTCCCGGGGTTGCCAAAGGTTTTGGGGACTTGCCAACGGGTTCGGGCACTGCCCCGCGGGACTTCATGGCCCCAAACACCTTGTGGTCTGCGTGGTGGCCACCGCCTTGCAGGTCAGGGATGCCCTGCAGGACAGCTGTGGTCCTGACTTCCTGACCTTTCCTAGGGCTCGGCCGGGCGGGGCTGTGTGAGATTCTGGGTGAGGTGGCTGTGTGTGATTGTGTGTGGTCTTGTGATTGTGTGTGATGTGTGGTTGTGTGTGGCAATATATATAATTGTGTCTGTGGTTGCGTATGGTCGTGTGTGATTTGTGTGTGATTGTGTATTATGTGTGTGGTCATGCGTGATTGTTTATGTTGTGTAATTGTGTGATTGTGTATGGTGTGGTCGTGTGTCGTGGTCATGCGTGGTTGTTATGGTGGTGTAATTGTGTGGTTGTGTGTCCATGGCTGTATAACTGAGTTGTACAGTTGTGTGGTCATGTGTGGTTGTGTATAGTTATGTCATGATGTTTGTGTCATTGCATAGGATTGTGTGTGGTTGTGTGAGATCGTGTGGCTGTGTGCGGCAATGTGTGTCATTGTGCCTTGTGATTGTGGCGGAGGGGTGATTGTATGGGTGTGTGACTGCATGTGTGAGACCGTGTGTCGTTGCGTGTTGCGTGGGAGGTTTCTGCAGCTGTGTGGTTATAGCATATGGTTGTGTGTGTGATTGCATGATGAGATTTGTATGATTTTACGGATGACTTTGTGTGGTTGTGTATGGTTGTATAATTGTGTGTGATTGCATATGATTGTGGCAATGTGTGTAACCGTGTCTGTGTGTGACTGTGTATGGTTGAGTTGTGACTGTATCAGTGTATGACCAAATGTGTGAAGTTGTTTGGCTGTATGGTCATTGTATGTGAGATTTGTGCAGTTGTGTTGTAATGTGTGGTGTGTGGTTGTGTTTGGTTGTGTGAGGTTGTGTGTGGTTATGTGTTGTGTGTGGTTGTGTGGTTGTGTTGTGTAAGGTGGTGGTTGTGTGTGGAAATCCCCCCTTCCTAGTCTTCTCATCTGGGCATGGGGATGAGGGTCCCAGTGCTCAGGCTGGCCTGACCAGGGGGTAATTGGGCCCTGCAGAGCGTCACGGGGCCTGCTTGTCCTGCCACACGGAATGGGAGTCCGTGTGTGCCCCGCTGCGCACAGCGTGTGAATGTGAACCGGGGACCGTGCGACCCACTGCACTTTGGGTCCCATCCCTAAAGAGCATTCATGCACTCTCGAAAGTTCCCTTTGCAGAATTTGGGATGTTTAGGGTGTAAAATATGGAGCTTGGAGAGTCCTTAGGCAAAAGGTGTTGGTGGTCGGTTGCCCAGGCTGGGCACTCTGTCTGCTGGTGCATGGGCTTGCAGGAACGCTGGAACGTCGGAGTTCAAACCCTGTTGTCACTGTGGTTGGTTAAGGGCTTTGCGGTGACGTGGAGCCATCGTAGACGGATCCCAAGTGAGGGCAGAATGAAGGCAAAGGCGTTGCTTCTCTGACAGTGGACACATGGGTGCAGATTTGACGTAGGAGCTGTTGGGGAGGGGTGGGGGGACAGGCGAGTGTGTGGGAGGGAGTGAAGTCGTGTGATTTCCCCGTGCATCTGTGCGTGCAACTGTGGGTGGTGGAGCTGGTGCCTGGGGAGGCAGGACTGGACCCTGGGCGCCAACACTGGGGCAGGGTTTAGAGCTCCTGGCCCTGCGTCCCTCGGTCCCCAAGGCTCACCTGGCTTAGCTGGGGAGCATAACAGAGAAGCTGCTCAGCAACGTGGAAGAGTCACTGGAATTCCAAGAACTGTGTGTATGTGTGTGTGTGTGAGAGAGAGAGAGAGAGAGAGAGCGCACCTCAATCTCCTCTGTAAATGGGCATACTGATATTAGCTGGACTTGTGTACCCTGGATTATTGGGATGGATCAGCCTGTGAGCCCTACACCAACAGGACGCTGTTCGCATAAGCACATCTCAGCCTCCCAGGAGTCCTGTAGACCCAGCACCTGTAGTCCCAGCTACTCAGGAGGCTGAGATGGGAGGATTGTTTGAGCCCGGGAGTTGGAGGCTGCAGTGAGCTGTGATTGCACCACTGTACTCCAGCCTGGGTGACGGAGTGAGACCCTGTCTCAAATAAATAAATAAATAATGAAAGATGAAGAAAGAGAAGAAATTTAGGAGCCCAAGAATGAAGCTGAGGCGAACCTTGGGGTTTAATTGAAGTTGATGGTTGAGGCAGCCCCGCAGGCTGTTCTGAACCACTGATGTTTCTATATGTGGCTCTGAAATGGACGCAGAGGATAACATATTCTGGGTAATCCGCTCATAACTGCATAAGGCTTTCTTCGCTTTTGTTGCTTTGTAGAGATGGGGTCTCACTATGTTGCCCAGGCTGGTCTTGAATTCCTGGGTCAAGGAATCCACCTTGACCTCCCAAAGTGCTGAGATTACAGGCGGGAGCCACAGCACCCAGCCCTTTGTTGTTTTGTTTACGCGTTACCTTTATTAAAAAAAATTTGGGGGGATAATTTTAGTTGCGAAGATGGTGCAGAGTCCCCGCACACACACCATCCACCCGGTGTCCCCTTGCGTTGATACCTTTGACCATAGAACAAAGAGCAAAACTAAGGCATCCCCGTAGGTGCCGCACTCAGTCTTCCCCCCGATATTTCTGTTCTACGTTGGAATCCAGGATCCCACATTGCATTTAGGAGCTGTGTTAATTTTAAATGATACAACTCGTAAGCGCTTGGAAGGTTATTTTTTAATCTCTGCGTTTTTCTCTGTTTCCCTTGGTATCACTCATGTTTATCAGCGTTTTCCCTCCCACACGATTACTGACTCCCTTCTCCTCTGTCCACGTTATAAAGCTGAGAGAACACAAGATATCATTGCTGCAGATAGTTTTCTCACAAACACCTCTTCCCATGAAAGCTAACAAAAAGACCATAGACAAAATGAAAAAAAAAAGACCAAGCTTATTAAATTTCCTGTAGGCTTGCTGAGTGATTTATTTCATGATGTTGGGGCGATGGAGGAGGGGCAGTTTTCCCGGCTAGATTCAGACCTGAGGACAGGGGACAGACAACAGCTGCCTGTTCCATAAACAGGCTTTCACTGCCGTGGGACCAAAGATGGGGAATCGAATGGGATGGAGGTGTCCGAAAACTGTGATCATCTTGGATTAGGTGAAGGAAAAAACAAACAAACCAACAAAAACAAAACAAAACAAAAAACTACACAGACAGGTGGGCAAGACAGTCAAAGCGCTGAGACAGAGGCTGGGGGTGTGATGGTGCAGGCTTGTAGTCCCAGTTATTTGGGAGGCTGAGGCAGGAGAATCACTTGAGCACAGGAAGTTGAAACCAGCTAGGCGAGATAGCAAGACCCCATCTGTACAAAAATTTTAAAAATCAGCCAGGCATGGTGGTGTGCACCCGTAGCCCCAGCTACTTAGGAAGCTGAGGTGGGAGGATCGCTTCAACCCAGGAATTGGAGGCTGTGGTGAGCTGTGATAACACCACTGCACTCCAGACTCTGTCTCAAAATAAATAAATAAATAAATAATTTTAAAAAAAGAGATGGAGAAAGAGAAGAAGTTTAGAAGCTCAAGAATGAAGCTGAGGTGAACCTTTGGGTTTTATTGAAGCTGCTTGGAAAAAAAGGGAACCCAAGGGCCCAAATTTCTCCTTGGGGAGGTTGAACCGTGGTTTTGAGTGACTAGAAAACATTAAAAGCAGAGAGGGAGACCCTGTCTCTACTAAAAATTTAAAAAATTAGCCGCGTGTGGTGGCATGCGCCTGTAGTCCTAGCTACTCAGGAGGCTGAGATGGGAGGATTGCTTGAGCCCAGGAGGTTGAGGCTTCAGTGAGCTGTGATTGCATCACTGCACTCCTGCCTGGGTGACAGAGTGAAACCCTATCTCAAAAAACAAAAAAGTAAATAAAAAAGAACACCAGACAGAAGATCCCTGGGACCTGCAGTCCTGTGTATTGGTTATTGGTTACTGCATAACAAACGTCTCCCAAAGTTAGCCAACTAAAAAAACAGACATTTATTATGTCACAGTTTTTGTGGGGCAAGGATTTGGGAGGGATTTATCTGGGTGGTTCTGGCCCAGAGTCTCTCATGACGTTGCAGTTAAGACATGGGCCAGGGGCCGGGCACAGTGGCTCACGCCTGTAATCCCAGCACTTTGGGATGCCAAGGTGGGTAGATCACAAGGTCAGGAGATTGGGGCTAACACGGTGAAACCCCATCTCTACTAAAAATTCAAAAAATTAGCCGGGCGTGGTGGCAGGTGCCTGTAGTCCCAGCTACTGGGGAGGCTGAGGCAGGAGAATGGTGTAAACCCGGGGGGTGGAGCTTGCAGTGAGCCGAGATCGTGCCACTGCACTCCAGCCTGGGAGACAGAGTGAGACTCCCTCTCAAAAAAATAAATAAATAAATAAATAAACCAGTCGTGGTGGCATGTGCCTGTAATCCCAGCTACTAAAAATACAAAAAATTAGCTGGGCATAGTGGTGGATGCCTGTAGTCCCAGCTGCTCAGGAGGCTGAGGAGGAGAATGGCATGAACCCAGGAGGTGGAGCTT
>NW_012105808.1:1870925-1872261 GCF_000951045.1 Mandrillus leucophaeus
GGAGTGCAGTGACACGATCTCGGCTCACTGCAAGCTCCGCCCTCCAGGTTTACACCATTCTCCTGCCTCAGCCTCCCGAGTAGCTGGGACTACAGGCGCCCGCCACCACGCCCAGCTAATTTTTTGTATTTTTAGTAGAGATGGGGTTTTACCATGTTAGCCAGGATGGTCTTGATCTCCTGACCTCGTGATCTGCCCGCCTTGACCTCCCAAAGTGCTGGGATTACAGGTGTGAGCCACCGCGCCCGGCCCATGACTGGCTCATTTTTGTATTTTTAGTGAAGACAGGGTTTCACCATGTTGGCCAGGCTGGTCTCAAACACCCGACCTCAAGTGATCCACCTGCCTCAGCCTCCCAAAATGTTGGGGTTACAGGCATGAGCCACCATGCCTGGCCTTATCCACTTATTTTTATTAAAGGCACATTTTTCCGTGTTATAGCTCTTGAGGAATGATGTACCAGCTATAGTTATCAAAGTGTCACCCTCTGGATTTGTGGGGCTGGAGGTGCAGAGGGAAATAACTTGCTCTTTCCGGAAGCATTAGGCTACGGAATGGAGAGACAGCACGTGGCGGTTGCGCTTTTCCTGGCTCCCCTTTCCCAATGGTTAAGGGAAGACGAATGGGAATTAAGCAGCTCCAGGCTCTGCATGTGGCAGAAACCATCCTACCATCTACTCGAATTTTGCAGTTTGCACAATTCGAGAGACAATAAAAATAAAAATAAAGCAGAGAATGTGAAAGGCACAGTAGGGTGACTGCCAGGAGGATATAGCTGAGTATGTCAGGCAGGAGACACAGCCTGTGCAAAGGCCCTGAGGCTGGACCATGCTGTGTGTGTTTGGGGATCAGCGAGGGGGCCAGTGCAGCTGGGGCTGAGGGAGGGAGGGGTTGGAGATGAGGACGGTTAGACCCGGTCGCTGTGGGGAGGTTTGGGCAGAGGTGGGACGGCATCTGACACGGGTCTTAGCTGTTTCCCTGAGGCTCCCCATTGAGAACAGACCCAGGAAGGGGAAGATGGAAATGGCATTTTGGGAGCCTGGGCAATGCTCTGCTTAGACCGGGCTAAACATGGCGTAGGGGCCCAATTCTAGATCTACCCTGCAGACGGCCCGACAATGTTTTTGGATGGACTGGGTTTGGGATGTGCCAGGGCATCAAGGATAAACACAGTTTATTTTTTATTTTATTTATTTTATTTTTATTTTATTTTTATTTTTTGAGACAGAGTCTTGCTCTGTTGCCCAGGCTGGGGTGCAGTGGCCGGATCTCAGCTCACTGCAAGCTCCGCCTCCCGGGTTTATGCCATTCTCCTGCCTCAGCCTCCCGAGTAACT
>NW_012105808.1:1877381-1881556 GCF_000951045.1 Mandrillus leucophaeus
GAAGCTCACTCCTGTTTGAAAACAGACACTGGCAGGTCTCAGAGTGGCATTAAGGACACGCTGGCCCTGAACCAAGACTCTCCCCAGCTGGTCTCATCTGGAGGCTGGAAACAGACATTGCTTCTGCCTCGTTCACAGTCACTCATGGCTCTGCTCACAAAGTCCTTGCTTGTCCCTCCTTGGGGGCCCCCATATGGCTCCAGATGGTTCCTGACAGATGAAGACAGAAGTGGGTAGGTTGACCAGATGTCCCAGGTTCCAGGTTAAAACTGGAATAGCTGCTGGGCGCAGTGGCTCACGCCTGTAACCCCAGCACTTTGGGAGGCTGAGGCAGGCGGATTGCCTGAGCTCAGGCGTTTGTGACTACCCTGGGAAACACGGCAAAACCCCGTCTCTACTGAAATACAAAAGAAAAAAAAATTAGTCGGATGTGGTGTTGGGCACCTATAATCTCAGCTACCTGGGAGGCTGAGGCAGGAGAATCGCTCAGACCCAGGAGGTGGAGGTTGCAGTGAGCCGAGATCATGCCACTGCACTCCAGCCTGGGTGACAGAGCAAGACTCCCTCTCAACAACAACAAAACCAAAAAAACAAAAATCAAAAAACATAAAACTAGCCTTGAGCAAACCAGGACCAGGACAACTGGTCACCCCAAAGCAAACTGAGTCACTGGGTGACAGGGACTCTCACCCCATTACCACCATGTTGAGATGAGAGTAGGACCTCCTGCCTCCCAACTGGGCCAGAGGATGCCGGGAGAGTGGCATCTGTTGGGCTAGAGGCTGGTTGAGCCACAGGCTCAATTTGGAGACATCGATGCTGATGGTTCATTATTTTGGTGCGATCTCAGTTCACTGCAACCTCCGCCTCCTGGGTTCAAGCTGGGATTATAGGCGCCCGCCACCATGCCCGGCTAATTTTTGTATTTTTAGTAGAGATGGGGGCCAGGGTGGTCTCAGACTCTTGACCTCAAGTGATCCACCTGCCTTGACCTCCCAAAGTCCTGGGATTACAGGCATGAGCCACCATGCCCGGCCCATTCTTTTTTTCTTCCCTGTATCTTGGTGCACAGTTCAGATCTGAGACCCCACGTCCATCCTTCTCGAAGCTTTTTCCTGTAACGCGGGTGGGCGAGTCTCCTACTGATCTCTTTGGTTTTAAAGTGACACATTTTTCTTTTTGGTTTGCCTGGGAGCATTCTCACGTATCTCTCAAACCTGGCCGGTAACTTACCCTCCTACATTGCTTTAAAAAAAATATAAATGATACCTCCTTTTGTCAAGGGCTTCCTCCCACTTCAAGGTCACCGGTGAACCTCCGCGCCCACTCTTGTTTCTCAAAATGGGCTATCTTCCCTCCTTCTACCTGTGTATTTCATTCTCTCCCACCCCCAGTCTTTGGAAAAAAAGATAATAAAACTCTAGAAGATATTTTGTACTCTGAGATTAGCAGTGTGAAGGACCTTCCAGAACTTTCTCTCTCTGCCTTTCTCTGAATTAAAATGCCCGCTTGTCTGAGACCGGCTGTCTCCACTGCATCTGAGTGATAAGATAAAGATTCATCGAAACGGGCAGGTTTTATTTTTGGTCTGCCCAGCACTAAATGATTTTGTTTTGGCTGACTTTTTTGTTTATTTTTTTTAAAACCCTAAATGGACTTTGCAGCTTAGTAAGAATTTATTTCAGTTTAGAAATGTGGGTGTTCTAAACTCTTTTTTTTTTTTAATTTAAAAAAAATTTATTTTTTCCTGAGACAAGGTCTTGCTCTATCACCCAGGCTGGAGTGCAGTGGCACAATCGCAGCTCACTGCAGCCTCGACCTCCTGGGTATAAGTGATCTTCCTGCGTCAGCCTCCAAAGTAGCTGGAACCACAGATGTGCACCACCACGCCTGGCTAATTATTTTTATTTTTTGTGGAGATGGGAATCTCGCTATGTTGCTCACGCTGGTCTAAACTCCTGGCCTCAAGTGATCCTCCCTCCTTGGCCTCCCAAGGTGCTGGGATGACAGGTGTGAGCCACTGCGCCCAGTCAGAAACTTGGGTTTTAAATGGACTTTGCATTATAATGAGATGGGCAATTCACCCAGGATGAATTCAGCCTTCAGCTTTTGCTTTCTTTTTTTATTTTTATATATTTATTGATTTTTGAGACACAGTCTCACTCTGTTGCCCAGGGCTGGAGTGCAGTGGAGCAGTCTGGGCTCACTTCAACCTCCACCTCCCAGGTTCAAATGATTCTCGTGCCTCAGCCTCCCAGGTAGCTGGGATTACCGGTGCAAGCTTGGCTAATTTTTTTGTATTTTTAGTAGAGATGGGGTTTTGTTATGTTGGCAGGTTGGTCTCAAACCTGGCCTGAAGTGATCCTCCCACTTTGGCCTCCCACAGTGCCGGGATTACAGGTGTGCACCACCACGCCCAGCTAATTTTTGTATTTTTAGTAGAGACGGGGTTTCGCCGTGTTGGCCAGGGTGGTCTTGAACTCCTGACCTCAAACGATCCACCTGCCTCAGCCTCTCAAGGTGCTGGGATTACAGGCATGAGCCACAGTGCCCGGCCAGCTTTTGCTTTCTTTGCCGTACACGTGGCCTAGGGAGGTTGCAGCTTGGAGGTTTTTAGCCAGCGTTTTGCTGATTTATTCTTGGGTAAACTCGTCAGCTTTTCACTGAAGCAACAAATGCTTTTGTGTGCACCAACTGCAAAGTATTTTACAGGGAGATTTGAGCAAGGCAGAGAGGTAAACAAGGCTTGTGTCTATCCTTGAGGAGTTGAGAGGAGTCTAGAAGGTTGTGTACATTGGGGACATCTGGGCAGTGCCTTATAACATTTTCCCAAGCTATGGAACTCTGACCCCTCCGCGGCTTCACTGCTTCTCAAGTTACTGCATCAGCACCAAAGACTCCTTTTTCTTGTATTCACGGTGACAAGGAGAGGCTCAAAATCCTGCCTGTCCATTAATTTCTTGCTGATTTCTCTCAACAATCTTTTTTTTTTTTTTTTAAATAAGAGAGGTAGGGCGCAGTGGCTCACACCTGTAATCCCAGCACTTTGGGAGGCCAAGGCCGGTGGATCACCTGAGATCAGGAGTTTGAGACCAGCCAACCCATATGGTGAAACCCTGTCTCTACTAAAAATACAAAAATTAGCTGGGTGTGGTGGTGGACACCTGTAGTCCCAGTAACTTGGGAGGCTGAGGCGAGAAGATCGCTTGAACCCGGGAGGCGGAGGTTGCAGTGAGCTGAGGTTGCGCCACTGCACTCCAGCCTGGAGACAGAGTGAGACTCCGTCTCAAGAAAACAAAACAAAACAAACAAACACCCCTCAAAAACCCAAAGACCCTGTTTGAGGCCCCTGCGTTGTTCTGGTTGTCTCTGGGGAGCCCCTAACCAGGCCTGGAAGAAGTTTTTGGAGGAAGGTTTCTTCTCTGACCACCGGCTGGCTCTGGCCTCTTGCCCATGAGCCTCTACGGCCTTGGTGGGATGGACGCTGGGTGCCTAAGCCTGAGGTTGTGTTGGTTGTGCTGTGTTGATTTTCTCTAGACAGCAGCAAAGAAGGCGAAGAGCGTTTCCTTTAGGGACCATCCTTGTAGCAGCTCCTGCTCTCTGCCTTGGTTTGTTCACAACCTACATATCCTGGCACCAGCTGGTGCAGAACTTGGCTCCATGACTAAACAGGTCCCGTGGAGGAGATGGCGCTGGGCGGGGCTGTGCCAGAGGCACTCTGGTGTCCGCTGAGGCCTTCCCTGGTGGAGACTCCTGCCCTCCACTCTGTCCCCTTCTGGTCTCTTCCTCCACGGCACTGACCTCTTCCTTCTGTTGGCCACCAAGAGGGTGGCCAATGACCCCACGTGGCAGTTTAGGAGCCCCACTGGGAAGAAGGCGTCTCCGTCTCTGCTTCTGTTAGTTGAACCATAAGAAACTGATCTTGTTCTATAGACTTTGGTCTTAAAAAGTGGCAGTTTTATAAAGTTGAAACTCAAGGATCCAAAAGAACTTGCTGGCCTGCTTGGGTCATATGCAACCTCTTGGGTCCATCACTGATGGGGATGGAGGGGTGAGCACTGTGATTGCCAGGTCAGGGTCCAGTGTGGACCAATCACTGATGGGGATGCAGGGGCGGATACTGTGATTGGCAGGCCAGGGTCTAGTGTGGACCAATCACTGGGTGGAGATGGAGG
>NW_012105808.1:1883902-1884900 GCF_000951045.1 Mandrillus leucophaeus
TTTTTTCCTGAGACAGAGTCTCGGTCTGTCACCCAAGCTGGAGTGCAGTGGTGTGATCATAGCTCACTGCAGCCTCGACCTCTCAGGCTCAAGTGATCCTCGTGCCTCAGCCTCCCAAGTAGCTGGGACTACAGATATGTTCCACTATGCCTGGCTAATTTTTAACATTTTTTTGCAGAGACAGGGTCACACTCTGCCACCCAGGCTGGCAGAATCATAGCTCATTACAACCTCGATCTCCTGGGCCCATGTGATTGACCCTCCTGCCTCAGCCTCCTGAGTAGCTGAGACTACTGGCATGCACCACCATGAAAGGTCAATTTTAAAATTTTATATTTTGTAGAGATGGGGTCTCACTATGTTGCCCAGGCTGGCCTCAAACTCCTGGCCTAAAGCGATTCTCTTCCCTTGGCTTCCCAAAGTGTTGGAATGACAGGCGTGAGCTGCCACACCTGACCCCCCTTTTCCTTATAAATTAGCCAGTCTCAGGTATTAATTTACAGCAGGACAAAAATGGACTCAGACAACTGTGTTTAGGCATTAGTTATAGGGTGACAACTGTCCTGGTTTGATTGGAATTGAGTGGTTTCCTGAGACATGAGACTTTCAGTGCTGAATAGGGACAGTCCTGGGCAAACTGGGACCATTGGTCCCTGTAAATGTTGGTGGGATACTGTGTCAGTCTGTTCCCATGCTGCTAATGAAAGCATACGCAAGGCTGGGCGTGGTGGCTCACGCCTGTAATCCCAGCACTTTGGGAGGCTGAGGCAAGTGGATCACGAGGTCAGGAGTTCAAGACCAGCCTGTCCAATATGGTGAAACCCTGTCTCTACTAAAAATTAAAAAATTACCCAGGCGTGGTGGTGCACGCCTGTAGTCCCAGCTACTCGGGAGGCTGAGGCAGAATTACTTGAACCCGGGAGACAGATGTTGCAGTGAGCCAAGATTGTGCCACTGCACTCCAGCCTGGGTGACAGAGCAAGACTCCATCTAAAAAA
>NW_012105808.1:1887630-1889516 GCF_000951045.1 Mandrillus leucophaeus
GGATACTGTGATTGGCAGGCCAGGGTCTAGTGTGGACCAATCACTGGGTGGAGATGGAGGGGTGGAAGCTGTGATTGGCAGGCTTGTGTTCAGTGTGGACCAATCACTGATGGAGAGAGAGGGAGTAAACATTGTGATTGGCAGACCTGGTGGCTAGCACCATGATTGGCCACCCCACCAGGACAGCAGGGATGAGGTGGACCTTCACTGAAGAAAGGGATGCTGGGCAGACAAAAATGACATTGCCACCACACATACCCTAGAAAATTACAACTGAAGAGATAAAGTCGATCAATGACCTGGGGAAACTGAGGCCTGGAGAATTTCATTGCCTTGCTGGGAGTCCTGGAAGTCTCAGGGTGAAGTGAGGATCTGGATATTATGAGTTGGACAGCTCCCATTTGCAGGGTGCTCCTCCTATAAAGATGCCAGATGCGCAGTAAACCATTCGGCTGTCTCCAAAGTCAGCATCGAGGAGCGCTGCCCCAGGGAGCCTGTGTGGGCTTCCTGATGCTGCTGGAATAAGACGGGTCTCCCAGGGGCAAAGTCAAGGTGTGGGCAGGGCTGGTCCCTCCTGGGGGCTCCAGGCGAGAATCTGTTCCCGCCTTTCCCAGCGTCTAGAGGCACCTACATCCCTTGCTCGGGGACCCTTCCTCTCCCTTCATAGCCACAGCACAACCTCTTCCAGTCTCCCTCTGACCGTCCCCTCCTACCTCCTCTCGTGAGGACACTATGGGGATATCAGGCCCCCCAGATCATCAGGATTATCTCTCGTCTCCATGTCCTTCACTCAGTCCCACCTGCAGAGTCATTATGACCATGGAAGGCACCATATTTACAGATTCTGTGATTAGGAACTGGATGTCAGAGTCATTATTCTGCAGCCACAGAACCCACCCAAGATGTCATTTCTCTTTTTTTCTTTTTGAGACAGTCTTGCTCTGTTGCCCAGGCTGCAGTGCAGTGGCACAACCTTGGCTCACTGAAACCTCCGCCTCCCAGGTTCAAGCGATTCTCCTGCCTCAGCCTCTTGGGTAGCTGGGATTACAGGCATGCACCACCATGCCCGGCTAATTTTTGTATTTTTAGTAGAGATGGGGTTTCGTCATGTTGGCCGGGCCGGTCTCAAACTGACCTCAAATGATCCACTGTCCTTGGCCTCCCAAAGTGCTGAGATGACAGGCATGAGTCCAAGATGCGTTTCTAGGAATGTACCCGGAGACACTGTCAGATTCTCTGGACCGAGGAGTCAAGGCTCTTTCTGAGCTGTGGTTCAAAGGAAGATTCTGCTGCCCGATTTCTGCCCGCTCTCCACCAGGCCTGCCAGCTGCCAGGATGCAATTAATCTGGCTTCTGAGGAGGGCCAGGCAGGGTCGCGCCGGGCAGAGGCTCAGCAACGCGTGTCTGACCCAGTGTGCCCAGAGCCCGAGAAGCTGGAGTGGCCGCAGGCTGGCTTCTCCTGAGTCCCTTTCAGTTCACAGATCCCCACTCCTGGCTATCTGCATGTGGTCATTTCTGCATGGAGACAGTTTAGGTGTGCCCCACAGTGGATGTCCCTGGGGCTCTTGGCTCTATTGTGACTGGCCACCGGCTCTCACAGCTCACATTTCAGTCCTGCATATGTCAGTTCCTCGTACTTTCTTTCTTTCTTTTTTATTGTGTGTATGTATGTATTTATTTATTTGAGATGGGGTCTCACTATATTGCCCAGGCTGGTCTCAACCTCCTGGACTCAAGCAGTGCTTCTGCCTCAGCCTCCCAAAGTGCTGGTATTACAGGCATGAGCCACCACACCTGGTCTTCCTTTCTTTCCTTCTTCCTTTCCATCCCCTTCCCCCCTCCTTTCCCCCTTCTTCCTCCCCTCCCCTCCCCTCCCTCCCTCCCTT
>NW_012105808.1:1890529-1891630 GCF_000951045.1 Mandrillus leucophaeus
CAAGACTCCATCTAAAAAAAAAAAAAAAAAACAAAACAAAACAAAACAAAAAAAAAACCCTACCTCAGACTAGGTAATTTATAAATGAAAAAGGGGTTTAATTGACTCACAGTTCAGCATGGCTGGGGAGGCCTCAGGAAACACAATCATGGCGGAAGGGGAAGCAAACATGTCCTTCTTCACATGGTGGCAGGAGAGAGAAGAATGAAAGCCCAGCAAAGGGGAAGCCCTTTATAAAACCATCAGATCTTGTGAGAACTCACTACTATGAGAACAGGATCGGGGAAAGCAGCCCTGTGATTTAATGATCTCCACCTGGTCCCTCCCATGACACGTAGGGATTATGGGAACTACAACTGAAGATGAGATTTGGGTGGGGACACAGCCAAACCCTATCAGATACCTGGAGGGAGAAATCAAGAATGTAGGTGGCAAAGCTTTCTAAATGTGCTCGATGTGGAACAGCTCTCCAGCAACTGTGTCCTCAGACCAAACCTGAGCTTCTGTTGGGGCTGTTGGGCCTTCCTGCCTCCCCTCTCACAGTTCTCCTACACCCTGCCCCACACTAGGCCCTGATGTTCCCTAAACTCTTCCCTCCCTCTTTCTCTTTCTTTTCTCTCTCTCTCTTTTTTTTTCTCTTGCCCATCTCAAGTGCAGTGGCACAATCATGCCTCACTGCATTCTCAACCTCCTTGGCTCACAGATCCTCAGCCTCCTGAGTAGCTGGGACTACAGGTGCATGCCACCACACCCAGCTAATTTTTCTATTTTTTTTATAGAGATGGGGTCTTACTATGTTGCCCAGGCTGATCTCGAACTCCCATAGTGCTCAGCCTCCCATAGTGCCTCAGCCTCCCGTGGTGCTGGGATTACAGGCATGAGCCACTGCACCTGGCCGGTTGTAATTAACTTTAGTTTTAATAGCCACATGGGGCCAGTGGCTGCCATTTTGGACCTTGCTGGTGTAGTTGTATGACTGTTTATGCTCTCAGCTCCCACTTAGTGGGAGAATCATGCAGAGAGTCATGAGACTGACGCAAGAGGATCATTTAAGCCCAAGAATTTGAGACTGCAATGAGCTACAATTGTGCCACTGCACTC
>NW_012105808.1:1891860-1895235 GCF_000951045.1 Mandrillus leucophaeus
GGCATGTGCCTGTAATCCCAGCTACTGGGGAGGCTGAGGCAGTAGAATTGCTTGAACCTAAGAGGCAGAGGTTGCAGTGAGCCAAGGTTGTGCCACTGCAGTCCAACCTGGGTGACAGAGCAAGACTCCACCAAAAAAACAAAACAAAACAAAACAAAAAACAGTGGATTCTTCCCCAGTCGAGCCTCAGATGAGAATGCAGCCCAGCTAACACCTGGGTTGCAGCCTTATGAGACCCTGAGCAGAAGGCCCAGCTAAACCCTGTCAGAATCCTGACCCCAGGAAATGAGGAGGTAACAAGTGCATGTTGTTGGCAGCTGCTAAGTTTGTGCTGATTTGTTACACAGCAGTAGCTGACTGATACACTTTCTCTACATTAGTGTTGACTTCTTTGCTCCTGCCACAGGGATTCTAGATACTTTATCCCTGCCATGTAGAATCCGTTCCCTCCACGGGATGCTTACTCAATTCCTATTTATCCTTCCGAACTTGGATAACTCATCACTCTCTCAGAAAACCGTCCCCTGACCGCCTGTCTAAATCAAAGACCCCTGTACACAGATTTGAAGTTCCTGGTTGTGCTTCTAGTTTTAACCCATCCTTGGAGCATCGTGTTAATGGATCTGGGCCTCTTCCACTCAGATGTAAACTCTCTGAGCTCAGAGAATCGTATCTGTCTCATTCAGGATACAACGCAGCCAGACCTGGCCCATCGTAAAGGTTGGCTCGATGGAGACCGAAATGAATGGCCCTTCTATATTTGATGCTAAATAGCTGTGGAGTCCTTTCTGTGAAGCAATGATGGTGATGACAAGACCATTTAGAGAACATAGGAATCCTCAGAAAACCCACGGGGCAGGGTCAGCAGAGGCAGCTGGGGTTGAATGAACACAGTGTGTGGGTGTGTGTGTGTTGGGGAGTGAGATCATGCTCTAAATGTGCCTTTTCCAGCTCGAATCACAGAAAGGAATCTTGGTGTCTTTTGTTTCTAAACCATCCATCAAGTGATTCTTGGAGATTCTCTGGCTCCTCTGAAGGCCGTTCAACTCAAGTGTAAGAGTAAACGGGAAAGTGTGGTGCGGCCTCTCTCCCCGCCACCCCTGCCTCTTTCCGTGCTACCCCTGCCTCTCTCTCCACTGCCCCTGCCTCGCTCCATGCTACCCCTGCCTCGCTCCCCACCACCCCTGCCTCGCTCCCCACCGCCCCTGCCTCGCTCCCCACCGGTGGCCCCTGCCTCGATCCCTGCCGCCCCTACCTCACTCCCCATCAATCCCGCTACATCTCTCCTTTCTTGTTGGCTCTGGATGGTGGCGGCCAGGCATGGAGTGGCCCTTCCCAGAGGGACACGTTCCCCTGAGGAGGGAAGATTCTGGCTGGGCCCCAGCATAGGATTGCCAGACTCAACAGTAAAACATTCAGCACACTCGGAGACATTAGAATTTCAGACATGTATTTATTCATTCATTCATTATTTTGAGATGGAGTCTCACCCTGTCACCCAGGCTTGAGTGCAGTGGCGCAATCTCGGCTCACTGCAACCTCTGCCTCCCAGCTTCAAGAGACCTGTCTCAGGCTCCCGTGTAGCTGGGACTACAGGTGTGCAACATCATGCCTGGCTAATTTTTATATTATTATTTTTTTTTTAGATGGAGTTTTGCTCTCTTTGCTCAGGCTGGAGTGCAATGGCACGATCTCAACTCACCGCAACCTCCTGCTCCCGGGTTCAAGTGATTCTCCTGCCTCAGCCTCCTGAGTAGCTGGGATTACAGGCATGTGCCACCACGCCCAGCTAATTTTGTATTTTTAGTAGAGATGGAGTTACTAGAGACGGGGTTTCACTGTTGGTCAGGCTGGTCTCAAACTCCTGACCTCAGGTGATCCACCTGCCTCAACCTCCCAGACTGTTGGGATAACAGGGATGAGCCACAGCACCCAGCCAGAATTTCAGATTAACAACCAAAACATTTCTTTTTCAAACAGGGTCTCACTCTGTGTCGCCCAGGCTGGAGTGCTCACTGCAGCCTCTACCTCTGGGGTTCAAGTGATTTTCCTGCCTCATCCTCCCAAGAAGCTGGAATTACAGGCATGCGTCAACACGCCCGGCTAATTTTTGTAGTTATGTTAGAGATGGATTTTCACCATGTTGGCCAGGCTAGTCTCAAACTCCTGATGTCAGGGGATCTGCCCGCCTCGGCCTCCCAAAGTGCTGGGATTACAGGCGTGAGCCAGCACACCTGGCCAAAACATTTTTTTAGTAGGAGAATGTCCCAAATTTCGTACGGGAGAGACATACTTATACTAAAATACAGATTAGGTACAGAATTCTCCAGAGACAGGACCAGATGAGTGGATACACAGACACATACACACAGATGCATACACGCACACAGACACGACGCACACATGCACACACACGCACACACACGCACACACAGATGCACACACACAGACCCCACACATGCACCCACACCCACACATGCACACACATAGATGCACACATGCATGCACACAGACCCACATGTACACACACACATGCACACACAGACCCACACATGCACACACAAACACAGATGCACACATATACAGACGCACACACACACATACAGACGCACACATGCACACAGACCCACACATGGGCACACACACACAGATGCACACATACACATACACAAATGCACACAGACACACATGCACACACACACAGATACAGACCCACACATACACACACAGATCAACACGCACACACACAGGCACGCACAGATGCACACACATGCACACACACACGCACGCACAGATGCACACACAGATGCACGCACAGATGCACACATGCACACACACAGATTGAGATTTATTTTAAAGATTTGGCTCACACCACCGAGGGGCTGCAGGTCTGGAATCTGCAGGGCAGGCTGGAGACCTTGGGAAGAGCCGATGCTGCAGTCTCAAGCCCAAAGGCCATCTGGAGGCAGATTTCCCTCCTTCTGGGGAACCTCAGTCTTTTAAGGCCTTCAACTGATTGGGTGAGGCCCACCACATTACTGCTTTATTCAATATCTACGGATTTAAATGTTAATTGGGCCAGGTATGGTGGCTCATGCCTCTAATCCCAGCACTTTGGGAGGCCAAGGCAGGTGGATCACCTGAGGTCAGGAATTCCAGACCAGCCTGGCCAACATGGTGAAACCTCATCTCTACCAAAAATACAAAAATTAGCCAGGCATGGTGGCAGGCACCTGTAATTCCAGCTACTTGGGAAGCTGAGGCAGGAGAATTGCTTGAACCTGGGAGGCGGAGGTTGTAGTGAGCCGAGCTTATGCCACTGCACTCCAGCCTGGTGACAGAGCAAGAATCTGTCTCAAAAAAAAAAAAAAAAAA
>NW_012105808.1:1899367-1901477 GCF_000951045.1 Mandrillus leucophaeus
CGCGGTGGCCCACACCTGTAATCCTATAATCCCAGCACTTTGGGAGGCCGAGGCAGGTGGATTACCTGAGGCCACCGTGGCTACCTTGGCCCATCCCTTGATGAAAAGGGGTCACAGAGGGCGTGAATCCCAGGAGGTGGGATCCCGGTGCTCCCGATGGAATCCACCTGCCCCAGATGTCCCGTTACATCCCTCAGGGGCCGGCAGCTGCCCAGTTCTGCTTAGGGATCCATGTGACACAGAGGCAGTTTCTTGTGGAAACCCTGGATGAATCCCCTGCTCCAACGAGACTGAAAGCGGCAGGAGCACAGACGAAGGTCATGGTGTCGCCGTTGCACACGGCTGCCATCTGGCCGTGTTCTGGGACTCATGTTCGTAAATCCTCTTACATTTCAAAGCCTTAGTGATAACCCATCAGTGGGAGATCGCCCAGAACGGTGATAGGCAAATGATTATAAACACCAGAGAGGTGGCCGGGTTCAGCGGCTCACACCTAGAGGCCGAGGCAGGAGGATCACTGGAGGCCAGGAGTTCAAGGCCAGACTGGACAACATAGTGAGACCCCATCTCTACAAAGAAAAAAAAATTAACCAGCTGTGGTGGCACACCTGTGGGCCCAGCTACTCTGGAGTCTAAGGCAGGAGGATTGTTGGAGCCTGGGAGGTCAAGGCTGCAGTGAGCTATGATCACACCACTGCACTCCAGCCTGGGTGACAGAGCAAGACCTTGTGTCTAAAAAATAAAAAATAATAAAAAAGATTAGATATCTATTCCAGGGGTCAGGAAGCGACATCCTGTGGACCAGAGCCAGATCTGGTCCTCCCCCTGTTTTCATACAGCCCACCAATCTAAGAATTATTTTTGTATTTTATTATTATTACTGGAGACTGGGTGTCGCTCTGTCACCCAGCCTGGAGTGCCGTGGTGTGACCACAGGTCCTTGCAGCCTCAACCTCCTGGGCTCAAGCAGTCCTCCCACCTCAGCCTCCTGAGTAGCTGGGATCACAGATACGCGCCCCACCACGCCCGGCTAATTTAATTTTTATTTTCTGTCGACATGGGGTCTTGCTATGTTGCCCAGGCTGGTCTCAAACTCCTGGACTCAAGCAATTATCCTGCCACAGCCTGCCAAAGAGATGGGATTACAGGCGTGAGCCACCACGCCCAGCCAGGATTTGAATTTTAGTGTCCATAAAGTGTGACGGGAACATAGTTGTGTCTAATTCTTTACATGTGGTTGGCTGCTTCAGTGTGATAATGGCAGAGTTAAGGGACACAGTCCTGACTGCCTTGTGAGTATGCAAATATTTACTGCCGGCCGGGCGCCATGGCTCACGCCTGTCATCCCAGCACTTTAGGAGGCCAAGGCAGGAGGCCAGGAGTTTGAGAACAGCCTTTCCAATATAGTGAAACCCTGTCTCTACTAAAAATACAAAAATTACCCAGGTGTGATGGCATGCGCCTGTGGTCCCAGCTACTTGGGAAACTGAGGCATGAGAATCACTTGAACCTGAGAGGCGGAGGTTGTAGTGAGCCGAGATCGTGCCACTGCACAGCACACCTGTGGTCCCAGCACTTTGGGAGGCCGAGGAGGGAAGGTTGCCTGAGGTCGGGAGTTCAAAACCAGCCCGGGCAATATAGCAAGATCCCCTCTCTACAAAAAATAGAAGTGGGACCGGGCGCAGTGGCTCACGCCTGTAATCCCAGCACTTTGGGAGGCCGAGGAGGGTGGATCACCTGAGGTCAGGAGTTCAAGACCAGCCTGGCCAACATGGCGAAACCCCCTCTCTACTAAAAATATAAAAATTAGCTGAGCGTGGTACTGGGCACCTGTAATCCCAGCTATTGAGGAGGCTGAGGCAGGAGACTCGCTTGAACCCGGGAGGCAGAGGTTGCAGCGAACCGAGATTGTGCCACTGCACGACAGCCTGGGCGACAAGAGCGAGACTCCATCTAGATAGATAGATAGATAGATAGATAGGCAGGCAGGCAGGCAGGCAGGCAGGCAGGCAGGTACATAGATAGATAGATAGACAGACAGACTGACAGACAGATAGATAGATAGACAGGTTAGGTAGGTAGGTAGGTAGGTAGGTAGGTAGGTAGGTAG
>NW_012105808.1:1903263-1904902 GCF_000951045.1 Mandrillus leucophaeus
GGAAAAGGCTGCACTGTGGCTGTGAAGGGGGAGGAAGGGGCCCTGAGCCTCTGGACGCTGGGAAAGGTGGGAAACGGATTCTCCCCTGAGCCCCCAGGAGGGCCCAGGCCTGCCCACAGCTTGATGATGAGCCCTGTAAGATGGATCTCAGGCTTCTGACTTTCAGAACTGTGAGATAATAAATCTATTCCGTTTTTAAATTTTTTGAGACAGGGTCTGGCTCTGTCACCCAGGCTGGAGTACAGTGGTGCGACCACAGCTCACTGCAGCCTCCACCTCTTGGGCTCAAGCAATCCTCCTGCCTCAGCCTCCTGAGTGGCTAGGATTACAGGCGTGAGCCACCACATCTGGCTAATTTTTGTTTGTTTTCTGTGGAGATGGGGTCTCACTATATTGCCCAGGCTGGTCTCAAATGCTCAAATGCTAGGATTACAGGTGTGAGCCACCATGCCTGGCCAATAACTCAGTGTTCCTCTAAGGCCCCAAGTGTGGGGTCCTTTTTTACAGCAGCTATGGGAACCTCAGGCTTATTCTTTCTAGCAGTGGACCCCAGCGACCTACGGGAACCCCTCGCCCTCACACAGCGGCCCAGCCAGCAGTCACTTTCTACCTTGTTGTTTTTTTGAGACAGTCTCGCTCTGTCACCAGGCTGGAGTGCAGTGGTGCACTCTCAGCTCACTGCAACCTTTGCCTCCCGGGTTCAAGCGATTCTCCTGCCTCAGCCTCCTGAGTAGCTGGGATTACAGGCTCGTGCCATAATGCCTGACCAATTTTTTGTATTTTTAGTAGAGACAGGGTTTCACTATGTTGGCCAGGCTGGTCTCAAACTCTTGACCTCAAGTGATTCACCCACTTCGGCTGCCCAAAGTGCTGGGATTACAGGCATGAGCCACCGCATCCGGTCTTTTTTTTTTTGGAAACGGAGTCTCGCTCTGTCACCCAGGCTGGAGTGCAGTAGTGCGATCTCCGTTCACTGCAGCCTCTGCCTCCCGGGTTCAAGCAATTCTCCTGCCTCAGCCTCCCAAGTAACTGGGATTACTGGCGTGCACCAACATGCCTGGCTAATTTTGTATTTTTAGTAGAGATGGGGTTTCACCATGTTGGCTGGGCTGGTCTGGAATTCCTGACCTCAAATGATCCGCCCACCTCAGCCTCCCAAAGTGCTGGGATTACAGGCGTAAGCCACCGTGCCCGGCCATTTTTAAGGGCATAGTTGCAACCCTTGCTTATGGGAAGAGAAGTACCTTCAGCCTCTGACCCCATGTTTCTGTCTTGCTGTGTGGCATCCAGCTTACTGTCTGCGTGTCTCTGAGCCATGGAGTCTACTGTGGCTGACGTACACCTCGTGCCCAGGACAACCAAGGAAGTCCCCACTCCGGACGCTGCATGCTGTCGAGTGACCACCATTGGTGTGGTGGCCACCAGCCTTGTCATCCTCACCCTGGGAGTCCTTTTGGGTAAGTGACTATGGGATTGGCTGGGTTCACAAAACAAGGGGACGTGGCCGGGCGCGGTGGCTCAAGCCTGTAATCCCAGCACTTTGGGAGGCCGAGTCGGGTGGATCACGAGGTCAGGAGATCGAGACCATCCTGGTTAACACAGTGAAACTCCATCTCTACTAAAAAAATACAAAAAAACT
>NW_012105808.1:1909492-1910073 GCF_000951045.1 Mandrillus leucophaeus
AAAAAAAAAAAAATCAGGGATGATGTGTGAAGGTCAGGAGGAGAACTCTGGGTTTTAGGCTGCTGGAGGGATTTAATGTGTGTGTGGCCAGGGATGATGTAATCTGACGAACATTTCAAAGGCACCTTAACCGCTGTGACCGGCTCACAGAGGGGCAAGGGAGGGAGGAAAGAGGCCAGTCGCTGCAGAGGGGATGCTGGTGACCGTGCTGGTGGCCTGTCCAGAGCCGTAGCTGCACACGTGGTGAGGAATGACTGGATTAGGAATCTGTTTTGAACGCTGAGCCAACAGGAGTTGTTGATGAGTGTGACAGAAAAAGAGTCTGTGGTCACAAATTCTTTGATTCTCCTCCCTTCGAAAGATGGCACTCAGGCTGGGCGCGGTGGCTCACGCCTGTAATCCCAGCGCTTTGGGCGGCCGAGATGGGAGGATCGCGTGAGGTCAGGAGTTTGAGACCAGCTTGGGCAACATAGGAAGACTCCCTCTCTACAAAAAAATAAATTAGCCGGGCGTAGTGGCACACACATGTGGTCCCAGCTACTAGGAGGCTGAGGCGGGAGGATCGCTTGAGCACAGGAGGT
>NW_012105808.1:1912283-1917317 GCF_000951045.1 Mandrillus leucophaeus
AAAAAAAAAAAAAACAAGGGGACGTGTGCAAAGTCACCAGGAAGTGACCTGATGGTGTCTCCATGACCATCTTAGAATCAAAGGGCAGTGTCTAGGCGTGGAAATGAAGACTGCCCTAGGTCAGGCGGGTGGGCGGGGAGTGGAGCGGGTGAGTTTTCCCAACTAAAGCTCCCGAAGGAGGTTTTCACAGCTGGGATGACAGAGAAACGCAGACAGGGAAATGATCTTGTTTTAAATTTTGGCAAATCAGCAAAATACCCAAAAGCATTTTTATAAAACCGAGCAATTGGGTTGGGCGTGGTGGCTCCCGCCTGTAATCCCAGCACTTTGGGAGGCTGAGGCGGAAGGACCATGGGAGCCCAGGAGTTTGAGACCAGTCTGGGCAACGTGATAAAGCCCTGCCTCTACAGAAAATACAAAAAAGTACCCAGGCGTGGTGGCGCCTGTAGTCCCAGCTGCTCAGGAGGCTGAGGCAGGAGAATCACTTGAACCCGGGAGGCAGCGGTTGCAGTGAGCTGAGATCGCACCACTGCACTCCAGCCTGGGTGACAGAGTGAGACCTTATCTCAAAAAATAATAATAAAAAATAAGGCCAGACGCAGTGGCTCACACCTGTAATCTCAACATTTTGGGAGGCCGAGATGAGCAGGTCATGAGGTCAGGAGTTCGAGACCAGCCTGACCAACATGGTGAAACCCCATCTCTACTAAAAATACAAAATAAAAGAGAAAGAGAGAGAGGACGGGAGGGGAGGGGAGGAAAATAAATAGCTGGGCATGGTGGTGCATGCCTGTAATCCCAGCTACTTGGGAGGCTGAGGCAGGAGAATTGCTTGAACCCAGAAGGCAGAGGTTGCAGTGAGCCGAGATCATGCTCTTGCATTTCAGCCTGGGTGACAGAGCAACTCTAGCTTTAAAAAAAAAAAAAGTTTTAACATTTAAATGATTATAATAAACAGTAATTTGTGGAGAAATGCTCTTGTGTGGCAAAATAGTAAGTTGGAGATCCTTTGAGAATCCTCCTAATTTTTTTTTTTTAATATTTGTGGAACTTCTCAAACTCCCAGAGCCAGACACGTTTGACTGAGGCCCTCTAGTGGCCATGGGTACCAAGTGCAATATAATTTGGGTTCCTCCTGTGAGTATATTTGTGTGCATGAGGGTGTGCATGAGGGTGTGCACGGTGCACACGTGTTCATCGGCATGCGTTTGTGTGTGCATGTATGTGTGTGTCTGCGTGTGTATGTGTGCATGGATGTGTGTGCGTGTGTTCATCCTCACACTAGTAAGAGGCAGGGGCAGGGCAGAGTTTCTCATCTACATTCTAACAAATACGTTTTGGGAAAAACGGATAGATATAATTCCCATCAGGACCCCCCGAAACCACAGGAAGTCTTTTGTTTTGTTTTGTTTTGAGATGGAGTCTCATTCTCTGTCTCCCAGGCGTTGACAGAGTACAATGGCACTATCTCAGCTCACCGCAACCTCCACCACCCGGGTTCAAGCAATTCTCCTGCCTCAGCCTCCCAGGTAGCTGAGATTACAGGTACGCGCCACCATGCCCAGGTAATTTTTGTATTTTTAGTAGAGACGGGGTTTTGCCATGTTGGCCAGTGCTGGAAGTCTTTTAAGAACCACTTAAGGCCGGGTGTGGTGTCTCACACCTGTAATCCCAGCACTCTGGGAGGCTGAAGCAGGAGGATCACCTGAGCCCAGGAGTCCGAGAGCAGCCTGGGCAACATAGCGAGACCCCGTCTCCACAAAAAATTAAATAATAAAAACAAGAAGTATTTAAAATTAAAATTTTAAAATGTTTTAAACGAAAATGAGTGGTTGTACGTGCCTGTAGTCCCTGCTACTCAGGAGACTGAGGAGAGAGGATTACTTGAGCCCAGCAGTTTGAGCCTGCAGTGAGCTATGATCACACCACTGCACTCCAGCTTGGCAGACAGAGTAACACTCTGATAAAAAAATAAAAAATAGCCGGCCGCGGTGTCTCACGCCTGTAATCCCAGCACTTTGGTAGGCCGAGGCAGGTGGATCACATGAGGTCAGGAGTTCGAGACCAGCCTGGCCAACATGGTGAAACCCCGTTTTTACTAAAAATCCAAAAAATTAGCCAGGCGTGGTGGTGGGCACCAGTAATCCCAGCAACTTGGGAGGCTGAGGCAGGAGAATCACTTGAACCCGGGAAGCAGAGGTTGCAGTGAGCTGAGATGGCGCCATTGCACTCCAACCTGGGCAATAAGAGAAAAACACCATCTCAAAAAATAAACATAAATAAATAAATGAGAGAGAAAAAGAAAATGATGCCAGGCGTAGTGGCTCACACCTGTAATCCCAGGACTCTGGGAAGCTGAAACGGGAGGATTGCTTGAGCCCAGGAGTTCCAGATCAACCTGGGCAACATGGCGAAACCCTGTCTCTACAAAAAATACAAAAAATTAGCCAGGGCCAGGCGCGGTGGCTCACACCTGTAATCCTACCACTTTGGGAGCCTGAGGTGGGCAGATCACGAGGTCAGGAGTTCGAGACCAGCCTGGCCAACATGGTGAAACCCCGTCTCTACTAAAAATACAAAAATTAGCTGGGTGTAGTGGCACGCGCCTCAAATACCAGCTACTCGGGAAGCTGAGGCTGGAGAATTGCTTGAACCCAGGAAGTGGAGGTTGCAGTGAGCCAAGATCCTGCCACTGCACTTTAGCCTGGGCAACAGAGTGAGACTCTGTCTCAAAAAAAAAAAAAAAAAAAGGGCCAAGCACGGTGGCTCACGCCTGTAATTCCAGCACTCTGGGAGGCTGAGGCGGGCAGATCATGAGGTCAGGAGATCAAGACCATGCTGGCCAACATGGTGAAACCCCGTCTGTACTAAAATACAAAAAAAATTAGCCGGGCGTGGCGGCGTGCGCCTGTAATCCCAGCTACTCAGGAGGTGGAGGCAGGGGAATTGCTTGAACCTGGGAGGCGGAGGATGCAGTGAGCCAAGATCATGCCATTGCACTCCAGCCTGGCAACAGAGTGAGACTCTGTCAAGAAAGAGAGAGAGAGAGAGAGAGAGAGAGAGAGAGAGAAAGCAAGCCAGCCAACTAGGCGGATGGCGGGCGCCTGTGGTCCCAGCTACTTGGGAGGCTGAGGCAGGAGGATCACCTGAGACCAGGAGGTCGAGGCTGCTGTGAGCTGTGATTGCACCACCGCACTGAAGCCCGAACAATAGAGACCCTGTCTTAAAGAAATAAGACATTTTAAAAAATAAAAATGAGAATTCAGCCCTTCCCGAACAGCTCACCGTTTTAGCTGGAGATGTCAGGAGAGGCTGAGTGGAGAGTGGGGGACATTCTGAACTATTTCTGCAGCTTCCTGAATCTGCAGTTGTTTCAGAGTGAAGACTTACAGAGTGAGGTTGGGACACAGAGGCGGGGCAATTCAGTCCACCCACCAGGGTGCTCGTGTTTCTTTATTTTTAGTTTCTTGAACGAGAAAGCATACCGTTTTTAGAATTGGTTCAGAATATTCTATCTACTGAATATATGACTATGTAAATAGCCATCTAGCATATCTATCCATTTAGGATAATCGGAAGTGGGCCCCAGCTTTCACAGATCACGTGGTTGCTATTTGCATCTTTTAAGTGTTGTAATTATGGCCATTTTTTTTTTTTTTTATTTGGCTGGTGTGCACTTCTGGTAGTTTTAACGTATTTTTGACCAAAACTCGTGCTCTCATGGTTTCTGTGGTTGCTCTCGTAGTTTTTATTTAGAATTTTTTCTGCTGCTTGACTCAGCATAGGAATTTTTTTATGACATTATTTTTGCTATACTTTGTATTTTGGGCACAACATAGGCAACAGCTAAAACCCAGTGCTTTCTGCCAGGCGCAGGGGCTACTGCCTGTCATCCTAGCACTTTGGGAGGCCGAGGAAGGCAGATCACCTGAGGTCAGGAGTTCCAGACCAGCCTGGCCAACATGGAGAAACCTCATCTCTACTAAAAATACAAAAATTAAGGCTGGGTGCAGTGGCTCACACCTGTCATCTCAGCACTTTGTGAGGCTGAGGTGGGCGGATCCCCTGAGGTCAGGAATTCCAGACCAGCCTGGCCAACATGGTGAAACCCAGTCTCTACTAAAAATGCAAAAAAACTAGCCAGGTGTGGTGGTGCCTGCCTGTAATCCCAGCTACTCAGGAGGCTGAGGCAGGAGGATTGCTTGAACCCAAGAGACAGAGGTTGCAGTGAGCCGAGATCACATCACTGCACTCCAGCCTGGGCGACAGAGCGAGACCCTATCTCAAAACAAACAAGGTTGGGCGCAGTGGCTCATGCCTGTAATCCCAGCACTTTGAGAAGCCAAGGCTGGCGGATCATCTGAGGTCAGGAGTTCAAGACCAGCCTGACCAACATGGAGAAACCCCGTCTCTACTAAAAATACAAAAATTAGCTGGGCATGGTGGTACATGCCTGTAGTCCCAGGCACTACTTAGGAGGCTGAGGCAGGAGAATCACTTGAACCCGGGAGGCGGAGGTTGCAGTGAGCTGAGATGGCGCCACTGCACTCCAGCCTGGGCAACAAGAGCAAAACTCTGTCTCAAAACAAACAAACAAACCAGTGGTTTCTAAAGATGACCTCATGGAACTGTGGCCGGACAGTCCTGATGGCCTCTGGCTGTGCTCATGTCCCTGCAGCAGGAGGTGGGATCTGCCATTTCACCATCTCCTGATGCCATTCCAGCGGTTACTCCCTGAAGTCAGCTCAGATCCTGGGCCAGGCACTACATGGGAGACAGGCATGAGCAGGACCTCTTCCTGCCTTTGAGGAAAACGCGGGGGGCATCTGGGGCTCACCTGGCTGTCACCCACCTTGTACTGTACCTGGGAACCTCCGGGGGGGTGGCTGTAGAATTCAGCTCCAAACCAGAATGCTTTTGGGAGTTGAGGGAGAGCCCCGTGAGTACCTATTCAGGGCAGCCACAGGGGCGTTGGCCACCCCACTGCGAGTCGGGAGTGACCACCAGGTTGTGTGGGCAGAGACAGGGCGGGTC
>NW_012105808.1:1917367-1918186 GCF_000951045.1 Mandrillus leucophaeus
AGGCAGGAGAATCGCTTGAACCTGGGAGGCGGAGATTGCCGTGAGCCGAGATTGCGCCACTGCACTCCCACTTGGGTGACAGAGTGAGACTCCGTCTCAAAAAACCCAAACCAAACAAGAAATGTATGTCCACATGAAAACCCGTGTGTGGATGTTCATGGCAGCATGGCTCATAACAGGTAATGATGGAAACTCAGATATCATGAACGGATGAACGGGGAAGCAGCGTGGCCATCCACACACTGGAATGTGACTCAGCCAGGAAAAGGAGCCAGGCTCGGACACAGGACATAGCAAATTATATCTCAATGGAAAAAAAAAAAGTTTTCCATTTTATTCTAAGAGAAACAGACGTGTGGCCACATCAGCAATCGTGTATTAAAAAGAGCACTCCAGGCGGGCATGGTGGGTGCCTCACATTTGTAATCCCAGCACTTTGGGAGGCTGAGGCGGGTGCATCACCTGAGGTCAGGAGTTCGAGACCAGCCTGAGCAACATGGCAAAATCCCATCATTACTAAAAACACAAAAATTAGCCAGGTGTGGTGGTGTGTGCCTGTAATCCCAGCTACTCGGGAGGCTGAGGTGGGAGGATTGCTTGAGCCCAGGAGATGGAAGTTGCAGTGAGCCGAGATCGCGCCATTGCACTCCAGCCTGGGTGACAGAGCGAGACTCCATCTCAAAAAATAATAATTTAAAAAAAACAGGCTGGGCACAGTGGCTTACGCCTGTAACCCCAGCAATTTGGGAGGCCGAGGTGGGTGGATCACGAGGTCAGGAGTTCAAGACCAGCCTGGCCAACATAGTGAAACCCTGTCTA
>NW_012105808.1:1923591-1924865 GCF_000951045.1 Mandrillus leucophaeus
AACATGTGCCGTTCTTGTTTCTATTGCAGTTTGTAAGTAGTTTTCAGAAGACAGAGTTAGAGGCAAGCTGCGTGGGTTGCACGGTGCTGAATTACAGGTGAGTCGAAGCTTCCATTGGGTGACGGAAACTTGGTGGACATCTGGGAGTTTCTGGAGGACTCCAGAAAAGTCTGGAAAATTCTAGAAGATTCCAGCAGGGAGGAGTCCCTCCCTCTCCAAGGGCCTCTTCTCCATACCTGTAGGGATGGGAACTCCAGCGTCCTCGTACATTTCCAGTTGCGCTTTCTGCTGCGACCCCTCCAGACGCTGAGCCTGGGCCTGGAGGAGGAGCTATTGCAGAGAGGAATCCAGGCAAGGCTGCGAGAGCGTGGCATCTCCCTGGCTGCCTATGGCACAATCGTGTCAGCCGAGCTCACAGGTGAGAGGGCAGCCGAGACCGAAACCCCATCACGAGGAGGCTGGAGGGGGGCAGGCGTTGCAAGATACATTTTGATAATCACCTCTTCCCATAAAAATAAAACAAACTGGCCAGGCGCAGTGGCTCACGCCTGTAATCCCAGCACTTTGGGAGGCCAAGGCGGGCGGATCACTTGAGGTCAGGAGTTGAGACCAGACTGGCCAATATGGTGAAACCCCATCTCTACTAAAAATACAAAGATTAGTTGAGCATGGTGGCGTGGACCTGTCATCCCAGTTACACGGAATTCTCCTGAGGCAGGAGAATCGCTTGAACCCGGGAGGTGGAGGTTGCAGTGAGCCGAGATCGTGCCATTTTTTCCCACTCCAGCCTGGGAGAAAAAAGTGAAACTTCGTCTCAAAAGCAAACAAACGTAAAAACTGACATTGCCTTTCCTTAATGGTGTGGACCAGGGGTCAGCGATCTTGTTCTATAAAGAGAGTGTAAATCTTTTCTTTTCTTTTTTTTTTTCTGGGACAGGGTCTCACTCTGTTGCCCAGGTTGGAGTGCTGTGGTTTTAAAAACTAAAAAATTGTACAGTGCAGCAGGTCATGACTGGAGAGTCAGATGCAAGTTCAGACTGTTTGTTGCTGGGCGCGGTGGCTCACGCCTGTAATCCCAGCACTTTGGGAGGCTGAGGCGGGTGGATCACAAGGTCAGGAGTTCAAGACTAGCCTGCCCAAGATGGTAAAACCCCATCTCTACTAAAAATACAAAAATTAGCCAGGTGCAGTGGTAGGCGCTTGTAATCCCAGCTACTCGGGAGTCTGAGGCAAGAGAATTGCTTGAACCTGGTGGGGCGGAGGTTGCAGGGAGC
>NW_012105808.1:1925710-1926764 GCF_000951045.1 Mandrillus leucophaeus
CGGGGTTTCACCGTGTTAGCCAGGATGGTCTCGATCTCCTGACCTCGCGATCCACCTGTCTCGGCCTCCCAAAGTGCTGGGATTACAGGCTTGAGCCACCGCACTCGGCCTGTTCTTTCTTTTTTCTTTCTTTTCCTTCCTTCCTTCCTCCCTTCCTCCCTTCCTCCCTTCCTTCCCTTTCTTCCCTTCCTTCCCTTTCTTCCCTTCCCTTCCTCCCTTTCTCCCTTTCTTTCCTTTCTCCCTTTCTCTCTCTCTCTCTCTCTCTCTCTCTTTCTCTCTTTCTCTCTTGCTTTTCTTTCTTTCTTAGATGGAGTCTTGCTCTGTCGCCCAGGATGGAGTGCAGTGGCGCGATCTCAACTCACTGCAACCTCCGCCTCCTGGGTTCAAGTGATTCTCCTGCCTCAGCCTCCCAAGTACCTGGGATTACAAATGTCCGGCACCACACCCAGCTAATTTTTGTATTTTTAGTAGAGACGGGGTTTCACCGTGTTGGCCAGGCTGGTCTTGATACTCCTGACCTCAAGTGATCTGCCTGCCTCGGCCTCCCACAGTGCTGGAATTACAGGTGTGAGCCACCGCGCCCGGCCAATAGGACGTGTTCAGAGGGTTTTACCGCTTATTCAATGAACTTCTATCTTCTCTGTTTTGTTGCAGGAAGACATAAGGGACCCGTGGCAGAAAGAGACTTAAAATCAGGTATGTTTTTCTCCCTGGCCTTTTCTCTGATTGCAGTTACTGACAGAGGTTTCCTAAGATTCCTTTCAAGGAAGTGAAAGAATCTCTGGAACAAGGCCGGGCGCAGCGGCTCACGCCTTCATCCCAGCACTTTGGGAGGCTGAGGCAGGAGGATCACTTGAGGCCAGGAGTTTGAGACCAGCCTGGGCAACATAGCAAGACCCTATCTCTACAAAAATAGTAATTAAGGCCTGGCGCGGTGGCTCACACCTGTAATCTCAGCACTTTGGGAGGCCGAGGCGGGCGGATCACAAGGTCAGGAGATCGAGACCATCCTGGCTAATGCAGTGAAACCCCATCTCTACTAAACAATACAAAA
>NW_012105808.1:1927379-1930861 GCF_000951045.1 Mandrillus leucophaeus
CAAAAACAAAAACAAAAGGAAAAAAAAAGAGAGAGAGAATTTCCGTGTTTCCATACCCTGGGGGTACTAAGTGTAGAGTGGTGCCTTACTGCAACCAGGAGATGTAGCATGAGGTCAGAAAGTTCATTCTTTTCTGTCCTCAGGCCGCTGTCCAGGGAACTCCTTTTCCTGCCAGAACAGCCAGTGTGTGACCAAGGTGAACCCGGAGTGTGACGACCAGGAGGACTGCTCCGATGGGTCCGATGAGGTGCACTGTGGTCAGTCTGCCTGTCCGGCCTGGTCTCTGGGCCCTTTCCCTTTTCCAGGGTCAGCTGCTGGCTCTGGTCTCTGGTCACTGTGCTTATGTCACTCAGGCACACAGGCCTGGCATTTACGGGGGCTGGGCAGAGAACAGAAAGGGGCACCCATGGTATGGAGAGAAATGTGAGCAAACAGCAGGGAAACGGAAAAGCGCAGGTGTGTGATGGGGAGAAGCCTGGGGGGAGGAGGGAGAAGATATCAGGCTAAAAACAGAGGTTCTGGCCAAAGCCTGGGAAGTCTTGAATACCAGGAATTGGAGCTCTGTCCTGTAAGTAGTGGGATGTGGCCACAAGGATTTGAGCAATGGAAAGAGACAATTAAAATGCTGGAAGAGATTAGCTGGGCATGGTGCCTTACACCTGTAATTCCAGCATTTTGGGAGGCCAAGGCAGGAGGATCACTTGAGGCCAGGAGTTTGAGACCAGCCTGGACAACATAGTGAGACCCCCATCTCTACTAAAAACAAACTAAAAAAATTAGCCAGTGTGGTGGTGTGTGCCTGTGGTCCCAGCAACTCAGGAGGCTGAGGTGGAAGGATCGCTTGAGCCCAGGAGATTGAGGCTGCGATAAGCTATGATTGCGCTACTGCACTGTCCAGCCTGGATAACAGAGTGAGACCCTGTCTCAAAAATAAATAAAATAAAATGCTGGAAGAGTAGCCAACATTTTTCTAGCAATGCTAGCCCATGCAATGAGGTAAGGACAGCAGTTTAAGTACTGGGAAGGAAGAGGAAAAGCTTAATTCATTTGAAATCATTGTCTATCTAAAATAAATCAATAACCAAACAGAAGGAGAGAAGCTGAAAGAATAAAATAAAATGAATCAAGAAATTGACTAAAAAGCTATATAAAATAAAGGCCAGCCAGGCACGGCAGCTCATGCCTGTGATCCCAGCTCTTCGGGAGGCCGAGGTGGGTGGATCACAAGGTCAGGAGATCGAGACCATCCTAGCTAACATGGTGAAACCCTGTCTCTACTAAAAACTACAACAAAAATTACAGGCGTGGTGGTGTGTGCCTGTAGTCCCAGCTACTTGGGAGGCTGAGGCAGGAGAATGGCGTGAACCCAGGAGGCCGAGCTTGCAGTGAGCCGAGATTGCGCCACTGTACTCCAGCCTGGGTGACAGAACAAGAGTCTGTCTCAAAATAATAATAATAATAATAATAATAATGATAATAATAATAAAGGCCAGGTGTGGTGGCTCACGCCTGTAATCCCAGCACTTTGGGAGACCAAGGTGGGTGGAGCACTTGAGGTCAGGAGTTCAAAACCAGCCTGGCCCACATGGCAAAACCCCATCTCTACCAAGAAATACAAAAATTAGCCAGGCATGGTGGCAGGTGCCTGTAATCCCAGCTACTCAGGACGCTGAGGCAGGAGAATCCCTTGAACCTGGGAGGTGGAGATTGCAGTGAGCCGAGATCATGCCATTGCACTCCAGCCTGGTGTACAGAGCAAAACTCCATCTAAAAAAAAAAAAAAAGCTGTGATTTTGCTTTATACAGTAATAATGGGTTAGAAGATACAAAGGAAAAAATCCCTTTCATGATCAATAGCGACAAAAAATGAAATATCAAAGACTAAACTTACAAATGTGCCATGCCTGTGACGATAATTATTATATATAATTATAGAATTACAAAATTTTGCTGAAGGACATAAAAGTAGACTAAATAAGCACAGAGACACAATATCATATACAAACATGTACGTGCGGTCATCGCCCCTTCCCCACAGCTAAGATAGAGACCTTTCTCCGTCACTCACTGGTGCACGTGACCTTGGATGCTTGACCTACGTGCCAGGATGGGGCAGCCAGAGGAACTGAAGAGGGAGGGATGACCCCAGAAGAGTCAGGGAAGCCAAGGAGGGGCCCCCAAGCATCTCATTGAACCTACGGACTGTAGACAAGAAACTCAGAGATGGAGGTTCTGGGAGTTCAGGGTGAGGTCCTGCCTTCGTGGGGTCCTGGCTGGTGACCTGCTGTCTTGCAGAGTGTGGCTTGCAGCCTGCCTGGAGGATGGCCGGCAGGATCGTGGGCGGTGTGGAAGCGTCCCCGGGGGAGTTTCCGTGGCAAGCCAGCCTTCGAGAGAACAAGGAGCACTTCTGTGGGGCCACCATCATCAGTGCCAGGTGGCTGGTATCTGCCGCTCACTGCTTCAATGAGTAAGCCTCCATCCCAAAGCACCGAACCCAAACCCTCTGTATTTCTCCTGCCTTCCCTCAAGCACTGGGGGTGTCACTTCGCATTTCCTTAGAGCCCTTGGAAGTAATTTTTTCTTTTCATTTCTTTCTTGCTTTTGTTGTTGTCGAATCTGAGTGCATTCTTTTTATTTTATTATTATTATTTTTTGAGACGGAGTCTTACTCTGTCACCCAGACTGGAGTGCAGTGGCGTGATCTCAGCTCACTGCAAGCTCCGCCTCCTGGGTTCACACCATTTTCCTGCCTCAGCCTCCCGAGTAGCTGGGACTACAGGCGCCCACCACCATGCCCGGCTAATTTTTTGTATTTTTAGTAGAGATGGGGTTTCACTGTTTTGGCCAGGATGGTCTCGATCTCCTGACCTCGTGATTCACCCACCTCGGCCTCCCAAACTGCTGGGATTACAGGCGTGAGCCATCGTGCCCAGCCTCTTTATTTTATTTTTTCTTTTGAGACAGAGTCTCAGTCTGTTGCCCTGGCTGGAGTGCAGTGGTGTGGTCTCAGCTCATTGCAACCTCTACCTCCTGGGACGGGATAAAGCGATTCTCTTGCCTCAGCCTCCCAAGTAGCTGGAACTACAGATGTGTGCCACCATGGCCGGCTAATTTTTTTTTTTTTGGTATAATTAGTAGAGATGGGTTTTTGCCATGTTGGCCGGGCTGGTCTCAAACTCCTGACCTCAGGTGATCCACCTGCCTTGGCCTCCCAACGTGCTGGGATTACAGGCGTGCCCAGCCTGACTCTACCATTTCACATTCCCACCAATGGTGCACAAGGGTTGCAATTTCTCCACATCCTCCACTTGCTGTTCTTTTGAGAGTAGCCGTCCCAGTGGGTTTCGTGAAGCAGCATCTCCCTGTGATTTTGACTTGCATTCCTCAGCAACTAATGACATTTTGTTGATGTTTTGCTCATTGTGAACATTTTTTGCATTCACTTTGATTTTTTAAAATATTGTGTTGTGTTGTGATATTAT
>NW_012105808.1:1930911-1931853 GCF_000951045.1 Mandrillus leucophaeus
CTGAGGCAGGAGAATCCCTTGAACCTGGGAGGTGGAGATTGCAGTGAGCCGAGATCATGCCATTGCACTCCAGCCTGGTGTACAGAGCAAAACTCCATCTAAAAAAAAAAAAAAAGCTGTGATTTTGCTTTATACAGTAATAATGGGTTAGAAGATACAAAGGAAAAAATCCCTTTCATGATCAATAGCGACAAAAAATGAAATATCAAAGACTAAACTTACAAATGTGCCATGCCTGTGACGATAATTATTATATATAATTATAGAATTACAAAATTTTGCTGAAGGACATAAAAGTAGACTAAATAAGCACAGAGACACAATATCATATACAAACATGTACGTGCGGTCATCGCCCCTTCCCCACAGCTAAGATAGAGACCTTTCTCCGTCACTCACTGGTGCACGTGACCTTGGATGCTTGACCTACGTGCCAGGATGGGGCAGCCAGAGGAACTGAAGAGGGAGGGATGACCCCAGAAGAGTCAGGGAAGCCAAGGAGGGGCCCCCAAGCATCTCATTGAACCTACGGACTGTAGACAAGAAACTCAGAGATGGAGGTTCTGGGAGTTCAGGGTGAGGTCCTGCCTTCGTGGGGTCCTGGCTGGTGACCTGCTGTCTTGCAGAGTGTGGCTTGCAGCCTGCCTGGAGGATGGCCGGCAGGATCGTGGGCGGTGTGGAAGCGTCCCCGGGGGAGTTTCCGTGGCAAGCCAGCCTTCGAGAGAACAAGGAGCACTTCTGTGGGGCCACCATCATCAGTGCCAGGTGGCTGGTATCTGCCGCTCACTGCTTCAATGAGTAAGCCTCCATCCCAAAGCACCGAACCCAAACCCTCTGTATTTCTCCTGCCTTCCCTCAAGCACTGGGGGTGTCACTTCGCATTTCCTTAGAGCCCTTGGAAGTAATTTTTTCTTTTCATTTCTTTCTTGCTTTTGTTGTTGT
>NW_012105808.1:1935203-1936032 GCF_000951045.1 Mandrillus leucophaeus
GAGGTGGGTGGATCATGAGGTCAGGAGATCGAGACCATCCTGGCCAACGCAGTGAAACCCCGTCTGTACTAAAAAATACAACTACAACAACAAAAAAAATTAGCCTTGGGCCGGGCGTGGTGGCTCACGCCTGTAGTCCCAGCACTTTGGGAGGCCGAGACGGGCGGATCACGAGACCATCCTGGCCAACATGGTGAAACCCCATCTCTACTAAAAAACACAAAAAATTAGCCGGGTGTGGTGGCGGGCACCTGTAGTCCCAGCTACGCGGGAGACTGAGGCAGAAGAATGGCGTAAACCCGGGAGGCGGAGCTTGCAGTGAGCCGAGATTGTGCTACTGCACTCCAGCCTGGGTGACAGAGCGAGACTCTGTCTCAAAAAAAAAAAAAAAAAAAATAGCCAGGCACGGTGGTGAGCGCCTGTAATTCCAGCTACTCCGGAGGCTGAGAATTGCTTGAACCCGGGAAGCAGAGGTTGCAGTGAGCCAAGATTGCACCACTGGACTCCAGCCTGGGTGACAGTGGGAGACTCTGTCTCAAAAAATAATAATAATAAAATAATAATAATGCAGAAAAACACAGTGGGTCTGCATTATTCTCTGATTCTGTATTCATGAATTCCACTGCTTGCTAAGATATATTTATAACCCATCATCAGTGCTACTGCGATTTTTTTTTTTTTTTGAGATGGAGTTTCACTCTTGTTGCCCAGGCTGGAGTGCAGTGATACGAACTGTGCTTACTGCAGCCTCCACCTCCGGGTTCAGGCGATTCTCCTGCCTCAGCCTCCTGAGTAGCTAGGACTACAGGCATGCACCACCACACCCAGC
>NW_012105808.1:1936082-1937330 GCF_000951045.1 Mandrillus leucophaeus
GGGGGTGGGGGCTGCAGCTTTAAATAGGGAGGTCAAGAGATGCCTCCTGGAGAGAGGAGATGAAGGAGGAAGTCAGACAGATTCTGCAGGGACAAGCATTTTGGGCAGCAGGAACAGCATGTGCAAAGGCCCTGGGGTGGGAGGACAGCAAGGCAGCCCCGGGGCTGGAGTTGATGTGGACTGATTTAATGTTTAGCAAGAGTGGCGCTGGCTGCAGGGTTGGGAATGGATTTCAGTTGGGTGGGACCAGAGTGACAGAAGTGAGTGAGGAGCCGCTGTAATGACCCGGGCAAGGATGGGCATGAGACAGGGGCTGATTCTGGGTGTATCTGGGGGCTGACTTGAGGCCGACTTGGAATTTGAGGACTGTGGATCTGGAAGGAGACCCTGAGATCCCTGAGATGGGGAATGCTGAGGGCGGAGCTTGTGGAGGGGAGATGAGGATTTCGGGCTGGGGGTGTTATGTCTGATGCCTCTTCCTTGTCCAGGCAGAGTGTTACCAGGTGGGGTGTTTACCTTTTGCAGTTTCAGAGCCAGGTGTTGTAGGCGGCCACGCTTGCAGCTGGGGAAACTGAGGGAGGCTCGGAGAGGAGATGTCCTTCAGCCTCCCAGCTCAAAGTGGCTGCCAGGGCTCCGGCACTCTCACCCTGCTTTTCTCTCCCCATCGGGCCAGTGGTCAAGCCAGAGGTGCTGCAGAAAGCCACTGTGGAACTGCTGGACCAGGCACTGTGTGCCAGCCTGTACGGCCACTCACTCACTGACAGGATGTTGTGCGCTGGCTACCTGGACGGGAAGGTGGACTCCTGCCAGGTGAGCCCCTGATGCCCCAGACCCCAGAAAAACACAGAAATAGACAGGAGCGTGTTCAAATGCTGCGCAATTCAAAGATATCTGGATGTCCGTTCTTGAGGAATTTTAAAGCAGTTGGGACTGAGAGAGGCAGGTGCTGCTTAGAGGATCTTCCGAAGCTCTAACCTGACTGCACTTCCTCCTCTACCCTCCATGGCTCCCTGCTCCTTCCCAGTAGGCCCCAGGTGCGTGCCACAGAGGCTGGGGTCCCTGTGTAATCTCCCTGGCTACGATGGGGTCCCTGTGTAAATCCCCCCAGCTGCCCTCTAAACCTGGACTTATGTGAGGACACAGATGCTGTTCCCAGCACCACGCCTGATACAACATGCCACCAAAGAAACATCTCTTGTATGAATGATGCCAGCACACACCCTGGGCATCAGATTCTCTCCATCTGTA
>NW_012105808.1:1938635-1940128 GCF_000951045.1 Mandrillus leucophaeus
TAGGGTACATGTGCATAACGTGCAGGTTTGTTACATATGTATACTTGTGCCATGTTGGTGTGCTGCACCCATCAACTCGTCAGCACCCATCAATTCATCATTTACATCAGGTATAAGTCCCAATGCAATCCCTCCCCCCTAATTTTTATATTTTTAGTAAAGACAGGGTTTCACCATGTTGGCCAGGCTGGTCTCCAAATCCTGGCTTCAGGTGATCCGCCCACCTCGTCCTCCTAAAGTGCTGGGATTAGAGGTGTGAGTCACCATGCCCAGCCGACAATTACAATTTTTGTTTTCAATGTATCTCATTGCTCTTTCTTCTTTCAGCCACTTGGTCTCGTTTTGCAGTGTTCTGTTCTTGTTTCATGGACACCATTTCTTCTTTTTCTCTGAGGATCGTAATTTAATCCCAGTTATAGTTCTTCTATATTCTATATTTGTGGTTAACTGTATTTCAGGCAAACATAAGTTTTTCTGTTGTAACTGAGTGTCTTTATTTCATGGAGATTGGAATCCCTCAAATGGTGCTTAAGAATGAAAGGCCGGGTGCAGTGGCTGACACCTGTAATCCCAGTACTTTGGGAGGTCGAGGCACCCAGGTCTCTTGAGGCCAGGAGTTTGAAACCAGTCAGGGCAACATAGCAAAAGTCTGTCTCTACAAAAACAAAAATAACAAAAATTAGCCGGGTTTGGTGGTGCATGCTTGTAGTCCCAGCTACTTGAGAGGCTGAGGTGGGAGGATTATTTGAGCCTGGGAGGTGGAGGCTGCAGTGAGCCAGGATCACAGCACTGCACTCCAGCCTGAGTGACAGAGTGAGACCTCATCTTAAAAAAAAGAAATTGAAAATTTAAAAATGTCACTCAAGTCTTGATGTGATCTCATATTTGCTATTCACGTTCTCTTGGTGGGGGACATTAACACCTTGTGTTCGTGGATTCTCTGTCCCCTTTCAAGGGACCAAAGACCTCCTGGTCTCATTGATCCTTTGTGGTTGCCCGAATCCCTCTTCTACCCCAACCAACCCAAGTCCTCTTGAGAAAGCTTTCTCTTTTGTCTTGAGCTTCCGCACACGGGCTGGGCTGCCGCTTCCCTCTGTCAGCTTCTCGTGATTCTTCATGGCTTCAGTCCACCACTAGGATCTCCCCTGCCTAATTTTTTAGCATGGTTGTGAATTCCTGTCTTTTTTGTGCATACCTTTGCTCTTTATTCTAATGGCTGGTGGGTGAGGAAGAGATAGGGAGAGACTGTTACGCGTGCTTAGATTGCCATATTTAAACCAGAAGCTGGAGAAAATGCTAGGAACTAATAAGAGAGGGCTCGTCTTTAAGAATGCAAGAGTCGGCCGGGCCTGGTGGCTCACCTGTAATCCCAGCACTTTGGGAGGCCGAGGTGGGCAGATCACTTGAGGTCAGGAGTTCAAGACCATCCTGGCCAACATGGTAAAACCCCATCTCTACTAAAAATACAAAAAATCAGCCGGGCGTGGTGGCAC
>NW_012105808.1:1940178-1940652 GCF_000951045.1 Mandrillus leucophaeus
CAGCACCACGCCTGATACAACATGCCACCAAAGAAACATCTCTTGTATGAATGATGCCAGCACACACCCTGGGCATCAGATTCTCTCCATCTGTACGGGAAAGGTTGGTCTATGGGAACCCTGTGGACTCTTGCCCCTGGGTGGTCAGTTGGGCCAAGAGCGACCTGCAGGCTCAACTCAAGAAGTTTCCAGGGCTGGGCGCTGTGGCTCATGCCTGTAATCCCAGCACTATGGGAGGCCAAGGCGGGTGAATCACTTGAGGTCAGGAGTTTGAGACCAGCCTGAGCAACATGGTGAAACCCCATCTCTACTAAAAATACAAAAATTAGCCGGGCATGGTGGCAGGTGCCTATAATCCTAGCTACTCGGGAGGCTGAGGCAGGAGAATCATTTGAACTGGGAGCCGGAGGTTGCAGTGAGCTGAGATTGCGACATTGCACTTCAGCCTGGGCGACAAAGGGAGACTCTGTCTCA
>NW_012105808.1:1945057-1946152 GCF_000951045.1 Mandrillus leucophaeus
GGGAGGCTGAGGCAGGAGAATCACTTGAACCTGGGAGGCGGAGGTTGCAGTGAGCTGAGATCACGCCACTGCACTCCAGCCTGGGCGACAGAGCAAAACTCTGTCTCAGAAACAAAAACAAACAAAAAACACACAGAGAATGTGAAAGTCAGGGTGAGCTGGATATGGGAAGGTAAAAAATGGTGAGGCCGGATGAGTGAGGGCAGATGAAGCAATGCTTCATTGGGAGCAATGCTGCAGCTACCAGTGAGATATCTGGAGGCACCCGCATGGCAGTCATACTGTCAGCCTAAGCAAGTGGTGACATTATCAAAGATCTACTGGGTTAAGAAGAGGAGGGGATGTTACTTTTTTGGGTCATGTTTTAGCCTTCCAGATGTAGGACTGAAAGACATCTTGGAGATCCTATAGTACAACTGTCTTGGGTTGTTGTTGTTGTTTTCTTCCTCCACAGAAGAGGAAAACAGGTTCTGAGATGTGAATGATCAGCCCACAAGGGCTCTGTGAGCTCGGGTGGAGAGAGGTCCTGGCAGTCCCAGCTCAGAGCTCCTTCTTGGGCCTCGCAGCCCTGGCATTTGGACTGGCTGCTGCCAACCCATCCTGAGGGTGTGTTTTGGTTTCCTAGGGCGACTCAGGAGGACCCCTGGTCTGCGAGGAGCCCCCTGGCCGGTTCTTTCTGGCCGGCATCGTGAGCTGGGGAATTGGGTGTGCAGAAGCCCGGCGTCCGGGGGTCTATGCCCGAGTCACCAAGCTACGTGACTGGATCCTGGAGGCCACCACCAGAGCCAGCGTGCTTCCGGCCCCCACGGTGGCTCCTGCCCCCGCCGCCCCCAGCACGGCCTGGCCCACCGGTCCTGAGAGCCCTGTGGTCAACACCCCCACCAAATCCACGCAGGCCCCCAGCACTGTGCCTCTTGACTGGGTCACCGTTCCCAAGCTACAAGGTATTTTCGGGGCAGAAAGGTAGAAGATGATGTACGCGCCTATCTTGATTTAGGGAGAATTGATATCTTCATAGTATTTTCATAATTTTAGGTCTTCCTGTTCAAGGAAAGGTCACGTGTATCCATTTATTCCCATCTTCTGTTGCGTGTA
>NW_012105808.1:1947617-1949440 GCF_000951045.1 Mandrillus leucophaeus
GGCGGGTCTGTTGCGGGGGGTCCTCAGGCTGACTGGGCTGCTGCTGTTGCTTTGTTAACTTCCGTCCCCCAAGCTAGGCCACGAACTTGCTGCAAGACCTTGGGCAAACTATGGACACCTCGAAGCCTCCACGGCTTCATCTGTGGAATGGGAGGGATTGCGGCACCTTTAGGGCCTGGCTGCAGTTGGTGTCCTGGGACCCTACCCACCCCCATGCTCCCATCCGAGCGGGCCAAGATCCCCAGACCTGGTCTTGTGTCCCCCTTCCAGAATGTGGGGCCAGGCCTGCAATGGAGAAGCCCACCCGGGTCGTGGGCGGGTTCGGAGCTGCCTCCGGGGAGGTGCCCTGGCAGGTCAGCCTGAAGGAAGGGTCCCGGCACTTCTGTGGAGCGACTGTGGTGGGGGACCGCTGGCTGCTGTCTGCCGCCCACTGCTTCAACCAGTAAGGCCCGCCTCCTCCAGGAAGGCTGCCCGGTTTCCCCTCCTCACCAGCCCCTCCCTGTCAGAAACCATCCTGCTGGGGCTGCCTCATGGTGCCCCCCCCCACCCCTCGCCCCCCCCCAGGGGAGCAGCCCTTCCTCTCCTGAGGGCAGCTGAGAGACAGGAGGGAGCCGGTGCCAAGGCTTCTGAGGACAAACAAAAGGGGAGGGGGAGAGGGTTCCTTCCCCATTGCTTGCTACCCAGGCCGCATTTATCTTGGAGATTCCCAGGCACGGTGGCCCACATCTGTGGTCCCAGCTACTCAGGAGGGTGAGGCAGGAGAATTGCTTGAGCCCAGGAGGTCGAGGCTGCAGTGAGCCTGATGGTGCCACTGCACTCCATCTGGGGCAGCAGAGCGAGACCCTGTCTCAACAAAAAAAGAGAGAGACTCATAAAGCTGTAGGGGTTTGGGAGGGCTTCGGCACAGGTGTAGAAAATGAAGCTGAGGGTCCCCTGACTTGCCCAAGGTCCCCCAACTCGGGATCCTTTTCAGGAGGAGCCCGGCAGCCCCTCTTCCCCTGGTCCTCCCTGGAGCCGAGCGTCAGAGGAATGGTCCTGGGGCTCAGGCAGCCCCGTGCAGCTTCCCGGGGGGGGGGTGCATCAGCCCTGTCCGTCCCCCAAGAAGGCGGGCATGTGCTGGAGGGCGGGCACGTCTGAGGGCCCTGTCTCCACAGCACGAAGGTGGAGCAGGTTCGGGCACACCTGGGCACTGCGTCCCTTCTGGGCCTGGGCGGGAGCCCGGTGAAGATCGGGCTGCGGCGGGTGGTGCTGCACCCCCTCTACAATCCTGGCATCCTGGACTTCGACCTGGCTGTCCTGGAGCTGGCCAGCCCCCTGGCCTTCAACAAATACATCCAGCCTGTCTGCCTGCCCCTGGCCATCCAGAAGTTTCCTGTGGGCCGGAAGTGCATGATCTCCGGATGGGGAAATATGCAGGAAGGAAATGGTGAGTCCTGCCCCGATCGAGGGGAATGGTGGATTTATTCTCCAGGGCCTGGCCTGGGGAGGACCAGGATGGGCATCTCTTACCTGGACCTTAAACCAATTCCACGGCACAGGGACCTCTGTGGCTGATCTGCTTGTCTCTAGTCCCACTGCCTACACACCACTCACCTCCCCATTCCATCTGGGGGCAAAATCTGGCCGTTGCCTGTTTGTATAAATAAAGTTTTATTGGAACAAGGGCCACGTTCTCACATCAACAGACTGTCTATGGCTGCTTTCCTGCAATAGCAGCAGAGGCTGGGCGCGGTGGCTCACGTCTGTAATCCCAGCACTTTGGGAGGCTGAGGCGGGTGGATCACGAGGTCAGGAGATCAAGACCACGGTGAAACCCCGTCTCT
>NW_012105808.1:1949655-1950871 GCF_000951045.1 Mandrillus leucophaeus
TCTCAAAAAAAAAAAAAATACTTGTGACAGAGACTGGCCTTTAAAGCCAAAAATATTTAAATTCTCTGGCCATTTATAGAAAAACGTTTGCTGGCAGCCACATGCGGTGGCTCACACCTGTAATCCCAGCACTTGGGGAGGCTTCAGCCAGTGGATCTCTTGCAGTCAGAAGTTTAAGACCAGCCTGGCCACCAGGGCGAAACCCCGTCTCTACTAAAAAAATACAAAAATTGGCTGGGTGCGGTGGCTCACGCCTATAATCCCAGCATCTTGGGAGGCCGAGATGGGCAGATCACTTGAGGCCAGGAGTTCGAGACCAGCCTGCCGAACATGGTGAAAGCCCATGTCTACTAAAAATACAAAAATTAGCCCGGTGTGGTGGTGCGCACCTGTAATCCCAGCTACTTGGGAGACTGAGGCAGGAGAATCACTTGAACCCGGGAGGCGGAGGTTGCGGTGAGCTGAGATCACGCCATTGCACTCCAGCCTGGGCAAAAAGAGTGAAACTCCGTCTCAAAAAAAAAAAAGCAAACGTCCCACCCCAACAGTTAATGCTTCCCTTGACCTCACAATGGCCTCCTGCACATTACCCAGGTGCTAGGGCGGCAGCCCCATGGGGACAGTGGGGAGACGTTTGCGCTCTGAGCGAGGAATCCGAGGCCCACCTCCTTCTCACTCTGTGGCTTTGTGTGATTCCTGCAACTCTGTGAGCCCTGGTTTCTTCGTCTGTGGGGTGGGGATGCTGCATCTTGGCACTGTTATCGGACCCGAACTGGAGCTGCTCTGATGATCACTCTGCAAGTGGCCTTTCTGGGCTCTTTCCCTGGTAGCCACCAAGCCCGAGCTCCTGCAGAAGGCGTCCGTGGGCATCATAGACCAGAAGACCTGCAGCGCGCTCTACAACTTCCCCCTCACAGACCGCATGATCTGCGCCGGCTTCCTGGAGGGCAAAGTTGACTCCTGCCAGGTAAGCATTCCGAGGGGGAAACCGGGCAGTATTGAGATGAAATGCCCACAGCCGTTCACCTGGCAGTTCTGTGTGTGCAGACCTAGACGTCTTCCCTCCCTTTCCTTCCCTCCCTTTCCTTCTCTCTCTTTCTCTGTTTCTGACGGAGTCTTGCTCTGTCACCCAGGCTGGAGAGCAGTGGCACGATCTTGGCTCACTGCAACCTCTGCCTCCCAGGTTCAAGCGATTCTCGTGCCTCAGCCTCCCGAG
>NW_012105808.1:1953818-1956206 GCF_000951045.1 Mandrillus leucophaeus
GCCCTCGACGGGGCCCACCCACTGTGGGAACGCAGGAGGCTATGGCAGTGCCGGGAAGAGAGGGTCCCTGGAGGACCAACCAGTGCTCTTTCCTTCCTTTCTAGGGTGACTCTGGGGGCCCCCTGGCCTGCGAGGAGGCCCCCGGCGTGTTTTATCTGGCAGGGATCGTGAGCTGGGGTATTGGCTGCGCTCAGGTTAAGAAGCCGGGCGTCTACACGCGCATCACCAGGCTAAAGGGCTGGATCCTGGAGATCATGTCCTCCCAGCCCCTTCCCATGTCTACCCCCTCGACCACAAGGACACTGGCCACCACCAGCCATCCCCCCAGGACGACAGCTGGCCTCACGGTCCTGGGGGCCACACCCAGCAGACCCACCCCTGGGGCCACCAGCAGGGTGACGGGCCAACCTGCCAACTCAGCCTTATCTGCCATGAGCACCACTGCTAGGGGACAGATGCCATTTCCAGGTGCCCTGGAGGCCACCACGCACTCCCAGCTACCAGGTACCGGGAGAGACGGAGGGACCCCTGGGAGTGGAGGGTACCACGTTAATCAGCCCGGGCTGCCAAACAAGACAGAACATCCTCTCTGGCCGGGCGCAGTAGCTCACGCCTATAATCCCAGCACTTTGGGAGGCCAAGGTGGGTGGATCGCCTGAGGTCAGGAGTTCCAGATCAGCCTGGCCAACATAGTGAAACCCCATCTCTACCAAAAAAAAAAAAAAGTTAGCTGGGCGTGGTGGTGGGCGCCTGTAATCCCTGCTACTCGGGAGGCTGAGGCAGGAGAATCGCTTGAACCCAGGAGGCAGAGGTTGCAATGAGCCTAGATTGTGTCATTGCACTCCAGCCTGGGTGACAGAGCGAGACTCCCATCTCAATAATAATAATAAAACCAGGTGTGATGGTGCACGCCTGTGGTTCCAGCTACTGGGTAGGCTGAGACAGGAGAATTATTTGAGCTCAGGAAGCAGAGGCTGCAGTGTACCGAGATCACACCATTATACTTCAGCCTGGGTGACACAGCCCGTCTCTAAAAAAATAAAAATACAATGAAAGCAGGGGCTTTGATGGTTCGCAGCAGCGCCAAGTCCTTGGGTGAGTGTTTCCTGTGAACCTGGCAGCTGCCCTCATGTGGGTCTGTCCCCGCAGCCTGGGGGCTGTCACTTTCTCAGTCTGAGCTGATTTTTCCTTTTTCAATAGCTATGGCCTTCCCAGGGCCCACCTCCTTGGGTCCAAAAGAGGTGGAGAAGCCCCGCCTTGAAATACAGGCGGGTTCTGTGTGGAGGCAGCTGTCATTCCCAAGGACAGGGGCTGCGGCTGCTGTCAGATTCTCCAAGGCCACCTGGTCTTGGGTCAGGGCCAGATGGTGCCCTGCCTGGTGGGGAACTGGCACTTCCCCTTGCCGACCTTGGTATCTGCTGCGGGTGGCACAGGGGGAAGGGGGCACCCAGGGAAGCCAGCTGGGTGGTGACAGAGGGCGGGGAGGGGGGCTCGCCCCTGAGGAGGAAAACGGACCTCTGGAGACAGCAGGTGGGTACGGGTCCCCTCCATGGGTGGTAACGGGGTCCCTGAAGCCCCCCGGCAACCACCCCATGTATTCTTTCCACAGCTGTGTTCTGAGGAAGGCCTTTGCACTTGGCACCGTCTGGGGAGGGCTCGGAGGCCATCAGGGATCCAGGCAGAGTGCCAAGGCAGGGCTGGGGTCTCTGGGTCAGGGTCCTGGTATGTGCAAAGGCCTTGGGGTGGGAGGGAACTCCTGGAGGACGGAGATGTGGGAGGCTGCCATGAGAGGGGCTTTCGGCCTGGCCCCCGGCAGGGGAGAAGGTGTGGTCCCAAAGCTGAAGTCACAGGAAACAAATGCATTTCCAATGTTATCTGAGAAAAGCCCAAAGACCAAGCAGCAGGCCCAGCGTCCTTTCCTGCCGAGTTTTCCTGGGGCAGGTCCGCCCTCGCATCCGGGGCTCCCAAGGGAATTCACGGACGGGCGGCGCTCTGGGGGGCTTCGTGGAGGAGGCGCCCTGGGTCCACCTGCCCATGCGCCTGGCTCCCTCCGCAGACTGCGGCCTGGCGCCGGCGGCGCTCAGCAGGATTGTGGGCGGCAGCGCAGCGGGCCGCGGGGAGTGGCCGTGGCAGGTGAGCCTGTGGCTGCGGCGCCGGGAACACCGCTGCGGGGCCGTGCTGGTGGCAGAGAGGTGGCTGCTGTCGGCGGCGCACTGCTTCGACGTGTGAGTCCCAAACGCTCCAAATGCCCCTGTACGTGTCTGTAGCTCACCCGGAACCGAACTGTTGCCCGAAAACGCACCGTGACACCCTCTTTTGCCGGAGTGCCCTCCCCGACCCTGGCTCCCACTGCCCCAGGCTGCTCCTCCCACCCCCATCCCCACTCCC
>NW_012105808.1:1957346-1964341 GCF_000951045.1 Mandrillus leucophaeus
GGAGGGAGGGTTCCCGCTGCCACGACGCCCACCGTCCGGGCGCCACGCTCCGGTGCAGACTTCTCCAGAGGATCAGGCAGGGGGCCTTTTTGGCTCTGGAGGAATTTCCACTCCACAACCGTTTATTGGGTACCCACTGCATCCCACCCCTGGGTCTCAACGGCAGAGCAGGCAGAGGCTGCAGCGGGAGGCCCCATTCCACTCCGGGACCACGTGGCGGGTGTCCATCAGTGTCTGCCACCTTTGCATTGAGCCCATTTTCCAGATAGTGAACATGCAGCTTCCAAGGGAAGCCACTCACTACGGTCACCCCTACGGGGGCCAATGACCCAAGGGCTGCTGTAGGGGAGGTACCAGACTCTGAATCCCCGCTTCTCTCCCCAACAGGGTGACGCTGGGGGACCCCTGGCCTGCAGGGAGCCGTCTGGACGATGGGTGCTAACTGGGGTCACCAGCTGGGGCTATGGCTGCGGCCGGCCCCACTTCCCAGGTGTCTATACCCGGGTGGCAGCTGTGAGAGGCTGGATAGGACAGCACATCCAGGAGTGACCGCCACGTGATTGCCCAGGCCGGGACTCTAGGCGAAAGCAGCAGGAGCAGCAGGCCACCCAACACCCCACCTCACTGTCCCCTACCCAAGGACGGGGGGGGGGGGCTGTGGGTCATGGGGATGCCTTTTGGTAGCACCCTTTGTTCCAATAAACACAGCTGCTCCACCCCGGCTCACTGGCTCAGCACCTCAGTGTCACAGCGCGGACCACCTGCCTGGTGCTCCAACAGGACCCGGGTGGAAGGAAGAGGGGTCAAAGCAAGCCTGGACAAGGGGAGGGCTGTCCCCCTTAGCCTTTGGGACAGGGGTGGTGGCAACAACACATTCCTCGTGACTCAGCAGCCCGGTGGCACTTAAGGGGAAAGATGGACTTCTCCCAACCCAGGAGAGCCTGAGACCCTCCGAACTGGGGTTCCAGGGACACGCGTCAACTCTTCCCAGAGATCCCTCAGGAGGGAAATAAAGAGGTTTCTCTCCGCCCTCCACCAATTTATTTGCCCAACCGCAGGAGGTGACAGCTCCGGTGGGGTCGGACCACCCCCACTTCCAAAGTCCAGACAAGAGTTCTCCGCCCAAACAATATGAGGCTGACCTGGGCCCACTAGGGGAAGACCCCAAAGGCCTGAAGGAGGTGCCACTGGGCTGCCAGCACTTTGGGAAGGCACAGGGCCCCCCCCACCCCTGAGATCCAAGCTGCACTGGCTGGCAGGGGGCAAGGCGGGGGGTGGCGAGGACACAGTCCCGTCTGTCCCAGCACCGGTGCCACCCCGCTAAGCCCCGGGCAGGCAGTACGCACATGCGGGCCCCGCCTCTCAGAGCACGTTTGTGAAAATGAACGGGGCGGGGCGGCCCACGGGCTCGCCAGTCACATGTTGGCTCGTTCCCGCTGCAGCCGCGAGTTGTAGGCGCGGGACACGGTGTTCCAGGCGTCCATGTAGCGGTCCATGCACATGGCGATGCACTTCTGCGGGACCGGAGGGGCGCACGGCTCAGCTCGGGACCTCGCGCCCCCGGGGACCTCCCTCACCCCGGATCCAGGCCGCCCGGGCTGCAGAGTGCACGCGTGCGGTAGCCACTCCGCCGCGCCGCCTCGTTAGTCTGCGCACGCGCAGACGCCTCCCCCCCGAATCCAGACCCTCGCGACCCTTGCCCCGAACCTCCGCGGGTCTCACCTGCTCGGAGTTGTCCAGGGAGCCCCCAGGTTTCCCGATACACTTCCGGAAACACTTGTCCGTCATCCTCTGTGGAGACACGCGAGGCTTTAGCCGCGACGTCCGCCCCCAGGGGTGGCCCTGTCGCCCCAGCGCCCGTCCCCGGCCAGCCCCGCACCTGCAGCAGCTCCTGCGCGTTGGCCACGGCGATCTGCACCTTCACCTGCTCCATTATGAGCCCTGGGTCCAGCTTTCCGCTGCTGGAGCCCCCGAAATCGGAGCCGAACCCGCCCTCCATGGCTCCGCAAAGTCAACCGGACCGAGGCCGCGTGCGCCGACCCGTAGCTGCGCCGGAAGCGAGCCTCCCGGGGCACCACGGGAAACGGAGTCCACGTGGACGGGGACGGAAGACTACAACTCCCACAAGACCGCGCGCGCCCGGGCCATTCCAGGTCGCGCGGGGGGCCCTCTGCTCACGCGCAGGCCTGGACCTGCCGTTACCTACAGAAGCCACCCGTGGTTGCGACTCTGCGGGAAGGCGGCCGACTTCGCCCGGGGAGTAGGGGGGCCACTGCGCGCGGCCAAAGCCGATCACTTTGTACACAGGCTCCGTCTCCGGCTCGTCACCCCAGAGGCCTGCCGCGCATGCGCACGAGGCAGCCGGCGCGTCTATATGACGTACTGCTGCCGGGGCGGAGCCCGGTCTCCTCACATGACGAAGAGTCCACTGGTGCTACAGCGTCGGAGGCTCACTAGAAAACACGGGCAGGGTCCCATGCATCACCTGGGGCCTGTGTATACTCGCCAGTCACCTTTTCCTTGAGGGTGGAGGGTTTTAGACATCCGCTTCATTGGGGACAGAGGCCCCGGCTCGAGCTTCCCCGCGCAGGAATAAACTCAAGAGGCAGAACCTAAAATCAAAATGTTTATTGGAGTGTTGTACAAAAGTTTCCAGTCATAAAATGTATATTACAAATCATTGGAAAAAAAAAAAAAAAAGAACACCACATTTGGCATGCATCTTCTTAAAAACCGAATCTCGGAAATCAAAGTCCATGCCAGCCCCAAGGCTACAGCCCAGCTCCGTTTGCAGGTTGTGCTGTGACGCTCGCTGGACGCAGGGCTTGGAAGACGCTGCAGGCGACGACGCCCCAGGACTGAGTCCCTTGGATCTTTAACAAGGAACTGCCGCGTGCAGGCCTCAGACCAACCCCAGCCAAAGCCGCTGGCATGAGGACAGGTGCATGATCGGATTCTGGGTCAGCCCGCAGGCCTCCTGGCTCCTGGGCTCAGCGGGGCAGGCTTCCGCGTTAACCTTGGGCTGTGCACCCCAGAACCCGCGTTGGTCCAGCAGCCGTGGGCCTCCCCCCAGGGCTGGGCGGCGTCTGATGCTTCGCAGGGAGGGCGCTAGGCTTGGAGTCACAGCATGGGCTTACACAGAGGGATGGTTTCGCATCATTCTAAGCGGCACACAGCTAAGCGTATTTGGGGACAAATGCAAATTGTTTCCCAGGCCATAAATAACTTTTAAAACTTTGATTTTCTTAGTGTTTCCAAAGACTCAATTCTCAATGAACCTCCAATCACCCACAGGCTGCACAGTCCACACCTCTCCCCACTCCCTTCAGCTAAGGGCACCTGCAGTCCTAGGACCACCCCCAGCTCCACCCAAGGCAAATGTAGGGTGGGGGGTTCTGTGGACCTGGGGCGTGCTGTGTTCAGGACAGGGCTGGGCAGCGTCTGGACACCAGGACCTGCCGGCTTTGGGGGGGGAAATTTGTCCCTGAGCCCAGCCTGCGAAGCTGTCAGCAAATTACAGACCAACTCCAGGATACAGCTTTGCTCCCCCAGGCCCCAAATACATAGGATGTGGCTGAGACCACTGCATACTCCGCACAGGACAAGACCACCAAGACCCACCCCCGGAACACGCGCTGGCACGAAGCCCGGCCACTGGAGTCCAGGTGATTCCTGCCATGAAGGTGGGGAAGAGGAGTCTGTCGCCAGCACTCCCACTTCCAGCGGCTGGCAGAGGGTATCCCTGGGGCGGGCAAAGCTCCCTACCAGCCGCCTGACTGGGAGCACAGCGTGGTAGCCTGTGGGGCCCCTCCAGGAGGAAATGCTTTGGTAAGACACGCCCCCCCTTGATCCACATGGGACAGGGACTTCTGAGAGCAAGGACAGCGAGCGGGGGCTACATGGAGCAGCGGGTGTTTCTGCTTTGTCGGCCGCTGGCTACTTCCCGGCCTGGGGCTGGGGCCCCCCCATTCCTTCCTCCCACTGGCAAGTCCCCAGGGAGGCGGGATGCACAGTGACAGGGGAGCGGTGCCGCCCCCACCCTGCCAAGGCCTGGAGACGGCGCGTGCCAACGGCTCAGTTTTGGTGTCTTTAAGACTCGAGCTGCACTTTCTGAAGGAGGCTTTGCTGTCGGAGTGACCCCCAGTCCCACACCACCCCGGGGAGGAGAGTCAGCCTGTCCTCAAGGCCCTGGCGTGAGCTCCTGACCTGCGTACTGACCAATGTAAAAAAATAAATATCCATTAAAAAAATAACTTCTGTGTATCTATGAGGGAGGGTGTAAACGGTGAGCTATTGCCAAAGGGGGTGCCAGGTGTTGGGAAGCTGGACTGAGGGGATTGGGGGCATCGTGATAGGAGTCAGGTGGCCTTGGCCTATCTGAGAAACATGGCTTCAGCGAGAGAATCACAGATGAAAGCTACGGTATGGGTAGATGCATGTGTGTATCTAGGCGCAGGGCAGACGGAGCCGGAACCCGGGAGGGGCTCCACAGCGCTCTCCTCCAGGGAGTCCACATGGTGGCGTTCCCTGCAGACAGCTGCTCTGAATCTCACAGCCTCTGCCTCCGAGGCAACCAGCTGTGTCCCCTCCCTGCTTAATGTGACAGGTCTTACAACGGGACTGTCCTCATTCTCCCTTCCCCGGGTCTTCCCCTCCCCTGCCCTGTTGGCCCTGCAGAGTCAGGAACTGACCTGAGGGAAAACTCCCCCAAATAAAGTCAACGGTCCGAGAAACCCGGCCGGTGGGCTGTCAGAACGGGAATCTGGAAGCCCAGGCAGCGGAGCGAAAACCCACCCTGGGGGCCACGCCACCCCCACGGTGCTCCACACCCACTGCGTGGCTGCCTGAGGAGCTCCTGCTGTCAGAAGCTGGGCAGCCAGAATGCAGGCTTGGCCCCCAGCCCCACCAGGTCGACGCCTGGATTCTGAATTTGGTTTTGTAGAAAGCCTTCAAAAAACCCACCACCACTGAATTCCTACGCGGTTTCCGCGCTCTGTCCGCATCGGGGCCGTCTCCTGTCCCCGCTCTAGCCTCGCCGGCCCTCCTCCCTCCAAGCCCGAGCATCTTCTAAACCTCGGGGTCCTGGCCCTGGGCTTCCAATTTGACCAAATGGTGAGATGGGGAGTGGGGTGGGACTGAAAAGTCTCCGGGGCAGCGGTGAAGTGGCAGCGAAGTGAGGCTGGAGGATACCTGCAGGGAGGGAAGGCTGGGGGAGACCCACCCACACGTTCTGGCAGTTTGCTTAGAAATTCTCTAGAAATGTATCAAGAACTAAAGAAAGCCAATGATATAAAAATAGTTTTCAGTGGCTCTGGGTAAAGAAAGGTGTGTGGATGAGGAGTGTGGGTTCACATCACGTAGCAGCCTCTCGAGGTGGTCCTCGGGTCCCCCTGCAGGAAGGAAGGAAGGAAGGACGGCCATGATCAGGGCCAGCCTGGAGGCAGCCGGCAGGTAGACGGCTGCCCCCACCTCCCCACCAGGGAGGGGCTGAGCGACAGCAGTGTCTACTTCTAGAGCCTTCCATTCCACTTCCACTTCCCCATGAGCCCGCCTGTGAGCGACACGTTCTGTTTTGGGTTCCAAAACAAATCACACGAATCTTGCGATACGTGCATTTACCGCAGTGTGGCTTCGGCACTCATCTTCTCCCCAAAAGCCAATATTGAAGGGACCTGTGTCTTCGACTGAGGAAGCCTGGTTGACCAGAGAGCATCTGGGAGCTGTTCAACACCCACCTCTCAGGGGACCCCCTGGCCAGCTACCCTGAGGTCTGTGATGTCGCAAATCCACATGACAGGCGCGACCCAGGAGGCAAGAACAGGTCTCTGCCGTGCCGGTAACAGCCAAGGCTGGCTTCACCCTGAACCACGGCAGCCAGATGGAGCTCCCGCCGGGGGTGCGGCAAGCACACGTGTGTGTGTGCGTGCAGGAGCTCACTCTGCCCCAGAGGCTGCGCCCCAGCCGCAAGTGGGCACCGGGGTCCTACCTGTTGGTGGAAAAGATCCTCCTCGCCGAACTCGGCTTCCTCCTCCTCTTCCTCCCCATTCTCATTCTCTCGCACCACTGAGGACTGCTTCACAGTCCTCATGGCCACTTCCTGTGTGGGACAGGACATGGCAGCGCGTCCAGGGATCAGGCCCAAAGCTGCCGTGCCCGCCCCGAGAGTCCCCAGGCCCCGCTCAGGACTCTAGCCGAGCACCCCCCAAGCTGGGCACCTACCTCGCCATCCGCGTTAACCAGGACGGTGCGGAAGCTCTCGCCCGTGCCCCAGCTGCTCTGGCCCTTCCACACCAGCGTCGAGGGGGGGCTGTGGGCCACTCCAGCACCAGCGGCCCACACCTGGGGACCCAGGAACAATGGCCCCGTCAGGGTCCCCTCTGGTTCCAGGGATGTGGGTCAGCCACTGGCTCCTACCGCACAGCCCCCTTCAATGCCCCTCAATGCCGTGGGCATTCAGTCCTTCCAGCCTGACGCAGGCTTGTCCAGGGTGATGGCCCCCAGGATACAGAAGAGACCAGGCTTCTCTTGGCAAGCAGGGCTGAGCTGGGATCTGACGCCCACCGGGCTCCACGGCCCATGCCCTTGACTGTTACACTTCACGGGGACGCCTGCCAGCCCCAACGGCCTGGACTCAGACCCAGGGCACATAGCTCAGACTCCAGGGAGGCCCAGTGGGGTGACACCGGCACATGGAGGTTCTATGACTGCGGCAGCTGCTCTTAGACAGTGCCTGGTGCCACCACCATCCCTACCCCCTACCAAGTCCTGCTCCTCCAGCCCCCTGGCCCCACCTCACATCCCATCTGTGGCCACCCTCGCCCTCCTGCCCCACCACCTACCGTGACCATCTGGCCGGCGCGCAGGACGTACTTGGGCGTGAACTTGTAGGCGATCTCCTCCCCCTCCAAGATCTGCCTCTTAATTCTCCAGTTCCCCAGAGACTGATCCTGGAAGACACGGCGCACACCTGACCCTCAGCCACCAGGACTGGGACA
>NW_012105808.1:1965396-1967019 GCF_000951045.1 Mandrillus leucophaeus
AGGTGGCTCGTGAGACGGTGACGCGCGAGGATGGGCTGGGGGACAGCTTCAGCCTGTGGGGAAGGAAAGGAGGGCCGGACTGGTGGTGGCAGCCCCAGACAGCCCAGGGCACGCAGAGTGGCGGCCGCGGCCCAGCCCCACCTCCACCCCTGCCCAGCACTCCCAGCAGCCCCGTCTCGCCTCTCCTCCTACCCCGCCCCTCTTCCTCGCTCCGCGCCCCCAAGCCCCCAGGCCTGCCGCACCTCTCCTCCTCGCCCTCCAGGAGCTTCCGGTAGGCGTTGATCTCCATGTCCAGGGCCAGCTTCACGTCCAGCAGCTCCTGGTATTCGGCCAGCTGCTGCTGCATCACGTCCCGCATCTCCGTCATCTCTTGCTCCTTGGCGTCCAGCATCTTCCGGAACTTGTCCCGCTCCCCGGCCATGGCCTCCTCCAGCTCCCGGATGCGATCTTCAGCGGCGCTGGCCTGCGGAGGGGGCGGGCGGCGAAGGTCAGGGCAGCCCCTGAGTCACAAGGCCCGGGTGATCCTGGGACTGCGGGAGAGGGGCCCTCACCGCAGACTGGGGCAGAGACCAGGGCTGGGCATGGGGCGCACGGGACGGGAGGGAAGGGGCATCTCTGGGCGCCCCGAGGGCTCCATCCACTGCCAAGAGGCCAGAGCCCCGCGCCCCGCACATCCGGGACAGGGCCCAGAGGTCAGGCCAGGGGGCCGGCGGGCGGTGGCGCTGTGCGCGTCACCTGCTTCTGGAGGCCGGAGAGCTGGTAGCTGAGGGACTCCAGGCGCATGCGGGCCTCCTTCAGCTCCTCGCGAGCCGCACTGGCCGCCTTGTCGTTCTGGTCAGAGCTCAGCTTGGCGCTGTCCAGCTGTGGGGAGATGGGCAGGTGAGCGCGGGCGCGGGGTGGGGGTCCCACCGGCCACCCCTGCCCACCCGCCCGCTGGCCACACCTTGGCCTGGTAGGTCTGCTCCAGCTCCAGCTTGTAGAGCCGCACTTGTTCGTCGTGCTGGCTCCGCAGCTCCTCCAGCGCCTGTGCCATCTTGAAGTCATACTCCTGCTGCCGGCTGCTGTCCACCTCCACCAGGCGCCGCTCGTGCCGCCGCCGCGTCTCCCGCACCTCCTGCGGACCGAGGCCTCATGACCCTCCGGTCCCGCCTGGGCCCCAAGCACCAGGCCTAAGGGAGGGCTCCAAAATGTGCCAAGAGGAACCTCCAGGCAGTTCCTGGTTCCTTGTGCACAAGTTACAAACCGATACACGTGCAGGTGAGAGGCGGCCCAGGGGCCATCCACGCGCTAGAACGGACTCAGCCACGAAAAGGAGTGAGGCTCTGACACCACCAGGCATGAATGCACCTTGAGGACGTCACACTCAGCGAGAGAAGCCAGACAGAAAACGCCACCGTGTGTGATCCCATTTCCATGAAATGTCCAGGACAGGCCCATCCATGGAGACAGGGAGGGGATGGGTGGGTACCGGGGCTGGGAGTGACTGCTGATGGCGGGGGGGTTCTTTTCGGGTGATGGAATGTTCTAGAATTAGAGGTGGTGGTTACAAAACCCTGTGGAGATCCTGCCAATGCTGAACTGTACACTTTAAAAAGGTGGACTTAAAATAGCCGGGTGTTGTGG
>NW_012105808.1:1967389-1976153 GCF_000951045.1 Mandrillus leucophaeus
GCCACTGCACTTCAGCCTGGGCGACAAAGCAAGACTCCATCTCAAAACAAACAAAAATCAAAACAAAGAAAGTGAATTACTGATGTTCGCACCTCAGGGCCCAAATTACACGGGGGCAGCAGACCCGGCCCTGACAGTGATGGGATGCCCGGGCCACAAGGCAGGGGAGCCACAGGGCAGCTGTCTCGACACAGGGCGGGGTCACACCAGGGCAGAGGCACCAACTGGAGCTCACATGGCTCTCAGGAAGGAAACGGCCCCTTCCTCCTCTTCCCAGCTCCCCCTACTCCGCGACAGAAACCATGTCACTTATCACCACGGGACTGGTTTATAAAAACAGCAGAGGCCGGGCGCGGTGGCTCACACCTGTAATCCCAGCACTCTGGGAGGCTGAGGTGGGCAGATCACGAGGTCAGGAGTTCAAGACCAGCCTGGCCAACATGGTGAAACCCCCATCTCTATTAAAAATACAAAAAATACACCAGGCTCAGTGGCTCATGCCTGTAATCCCAGCACTTTGGGAGGCCGACGCAGGCGGATCACAAGGTCAGGAGTTCAAGACCAGCTGACAAACATGGTGAAACCCTGTCTCTACTAAAAATACAAAAATTAGCTGGGTGTGGTGATGTGCACCTATAATCCCAGCTACTCAGGAGGCTGAGGCAGGAGAATTGCTTGAACCCGGGAGGCAGAGGTTGCAGTGAGCTGAGATGGTGCCACCGTACTCCAGCCTGGGTGACAGAGCAAGACTCAAAACAAAAAAAGAAAAAAAATTAGCTGGGTGTGGTGGCGCTCACCTACAATCCCAGCTACTCTATAATCCCAGCTACTCGGGAGGCTGAGCCCAGCGTGGGCAAAAGCAAGACTCCATCTCAAAACAAACAAACAAAAAAATAGCAGAAACGCTTCTGAAGGAAGTTGGCTGCCTTTGCAGTCAGCGAGGTGGGTGGCCCAGCCAAGCAGAGCTCTGTGAGCTGCACACCCACCCCTACAGCCACCCACCCGCCTCCACAGCCACCCTCCCGCCTCCACGGCTGCCCTCTCCAGGACTCCGCACCGGGTGGGCTGCACAGGCCTGCGTCAGGCTCCCTACCGCAGCTCCCTGTGAGGGCTCCGCGGGGGTCTCTTCCCAGCCCCTGCACAGCCTTCGTGGGTCTCTTCCCAGGTGCCCTGTGGGCTCTACCTGGGGCATGTTCCTGCGCCCCCGCACAGAAGCCCTCATGAGTCTCTTCACAGGCTCTCTCACAGGTTCCTCCATAGACCCCCTCACAACTGCCCTGGCGGCCTCCCCTCTGGCTCCTGTGGGGGCCCTCGCACGCTCTGGGCCTGGCCGGAGCGGGGCACAGCTCCTGAGCAGCCTGGACATCCCTCCACCAGCAGTCAGCAGCTCTCCCTGGGCAGTGAGTGTGGGCCCGGCCAGCCCCGGCATTCCACCCTGCACTGTGACATCACAATTGGTTGTGAGGGACACAGGCCGACGACGCCTTCTCTCCCCACTCCCCTCTCCGAGCCCCTGGAGGCAGAGGCCCCAGGAAGGAGGCTGGGTGAGGAGCGCAGGCCCCACCCTCACTTTGGACAAGGAGGCCCTGTGGGAGGCTGGACAGTGGCCCCCAGAAGATGCACCTGACGCCTGCCTCATGGTCTAGCGGTTATAGGATCCCAGGCAGCTGGGGTTCTGCTCTCAGGGTGGGAACGCCAAGCTTTTAGAAAGGCAAGAAATCACAAGGAGACCTTCCTTGACACTGAAGAGATGTGTTCTGGTCGGGCGCGGTGACACGCCGGGAATCCCAGCACTTTGGGAGGCCGAGGCGGATGAATCACCTGAGGCCAGGAGTTCGAGACCAGCCTGGCCAACCTGGTGAAACCCCGTCTCTACTAAAAATACAAAAATTACCTGGGCATGGTGGTGCACGCCTGTAATCCAGCTACTTGGGAGGCTGAGGCAGGAGAATTGCTTGAACCTGGGAGGTGGAGGTTGCAGTGAGCCAAGATCGTGCCACCACATTCCAGCATGGGTGACAGAGCAAAACTCCGTCTCAAAAAAAAAAAAAAAAAAAAAAGATGTGCCCACGTCCCCATCCCCAGCAGCTGTGAATGGACCTTATTTGGAAATGGGGTCTTTGCAGATGCCATTAGGTCACTATGGATGATCCAGGCAGGCCCAAGTCCAATGACAAGTGTCCTTGCAGGATACAGAGTATGGACACAGAGGGGAGGCAGCGTGGGAAGACAGAGGCAGGCACTGGGGAGATGCAGTCGAAGCCAAGGGCGCCCTGAGAGGCAGGAAGGAGCCCCCCTGGAGCCGTGAGGGTGGACTTTGCGCTTCTGCTGTGCCAGGCTGGAGGCCAGGCCGCTCACTCACCTCCTCGAACACACTCTTCCGGAAGTCCAGCTCCTCCTGCAGGCTCTGGCAGCGGTTCTCCAGGTCCACACGCATCAGCGTCTCCTTCTCCAGCTGCTTTTTGGCCACTGCATGACCGTCCTCGGCCTGGGAGACACAGGACAGCGAGCCGGTGTGACAACGTGTCTGCTGCAAACGCCCTGCTGGGGCGTCCCGTGGCCCCTGGCACCTACCTTGGCCAGCTGGGCCCGCAGCTCGGCCACGTCACTCTCCAGGCCGCGCTTGTCGCTGAGGGCAGCTGCCAGCTCCACCTCGCTCCGGTGGAACAGGGACTCCAGGTCCTTCACACGGCCCTGGGCCACCGTGAGCTCTCCCTCCCTCTTCTTGGCGCTGAAAGTCAAGAGGGCAAGTGAGCGGGGAGGGGCAAGGTCCATGGGGCCGCAGGGAGCACCTCAGGGGGCGTCAGGCAAGCCCAAGGACAAGGTCACCGGGGCTTCCGAGCCCCAGACCTTCCCGTCCCACAGACGACGCAGCCCCACGCACCCAGGCAAAGGCACACGTGCCCTCATCGTCTGCCCTGCACTGTCAGGAGTCCAGCAAGTGACAGCCACCAGTGCTTGGGACACCCTGGAGGTGTGGGCTTTTCCAGCCTCTCCGGCCCATTCTGGACCCAGGAGGACCACTTGGGAAGAAATTAATGCATCCTCTATTACTGTTACAAAGGAAGACCCTGGCCTTTGAAGAGTCAGCCTTGTTTGTAAACTTGAGCTGTCTGAAGCAGGCTTACCTGGTCTTCCACTAAACCAAATTAGCTCCAACATTAGATATTTAAGATAGCAAATACTCAGGCTTTTTAAACACACAAATACTACCAGTGTGGATTTTAGGCTTTTTTTTTTTTTTTTTTTTTTAAGAGACAGGGGTTCACTTGTTTGCACAGGCTGGTCTCGAACTCCTGGCCTCAAGGAATCCTCCTGTCTCAGCCTCCCAAAGTGCTGGGATTACAGGTGTGAGCCACCCCTCCCCGCAGGGAACTAACTCTATCTCCCAAGCAACAGTGAGGACACCCACGGTTTCTCAGCGTCAGAACTGCTGACATTTGGGGCGGTCCTGGGCACTGCAGGGTGCTGAGCCCTGTCCCTGGCCTCCACCCACTTCAGACCAGAAGCCTCTCGCTGCCCAGTTTTGACAACCACAAATGTCCCCAGGAATCACCCAGTGTCCCCTGGGGACAGAATCACTCCAGGATGGGGACAACGGGGTGTATCTGGAATAACACAGCAAAGGCTGCTGGCTGGACATTAAAAGAACATCCACATCCCGGCGGCTGGAGCCCGTGGCCAGAGGTCAGAAGTGACGGGGGCCTCTCCCACCCAGCAGAATGCTGTGTTCCCGACTCTCCCTAGAGCCTTTCTTTTTTTTTTTTTGAGTTGGAGTTTCGCTCTTGTTGCCCAGGCTGGAGCGCAATGGTGTGACCTCAGCTCACTGCAACCTCCGCCCCCCAGGTTCAAACGATTATCCTGCCTCAGCCTCCCAAGTAGCTGGGATTACAGGCATGAGCCACCAGGCTCGGTTAATTTTATATTTTTAGTAGAGATGGGGTTTCTCCATGTTGGCCAGGCTGGTCTCGAACTCCTGACCTCAGGTGATCTACCCGCCTCGGCCTCCCAAAGTGCTGGGATTACAGGCGTGAGCCACCGTGCCCGGCCCCCCAGTGCCCTTCAAAAGACCACCTAGGCATTTGCCCAAGAACTGAAAGTGACCACCTGTCTAACTGTATCTCCATCAACAACTGTATTTATCTATATTATCTATGTGCATATATATCAATCTACAGATAGCTGTATCTTTCTCTCTTTCTTTCTTTTTTATTTTTTTGAGATGGTGTTTCACTCTTGTTGCCCAGGCTGGAGTGCGATGGCACAATCTTGGCACACCCCAACCTCCGCCTCCTGGGTTCAAGCAATTCTCCTGCCTCAGCCTCCCAAGTAGCTGAGATTACAGGCATGCACCAGCATGCCCAGCTAATTTTGTATTTTTAGTAGAGACGGGGTTTCTCCATGTTGGTCAGGTTGGTCTTGAACTCCCGACCTCAGGTGATCCACCTGCCTTGGCCTCCCAAAGTGCTGGGATTACAGGCGTGAGCCACCACGCCCGGGCTTACAAATAGCTATATCTATCTATTGCTGTATCTATCACTGTCTATCCATCTATCCATCTACCCATCATCCATCCATCCATCCATCCATCCATCATGCACCCATCTCTCTCTCTCCCACTAGCTGCCAAGCTCTCACTCTCTGTGGGACTCTTCCTTCCTTCCTTGTGTGACCCAGGGAGGGAGGGCTGCCCTCCCAGCTCACAGTGCCCTCCCTGCCCAGGATCTATAATAAATCCTCAAACTTGTTTCCTATCGCTGTGCTGAATTTGCACCTTCTGTCAGAAGAACCAGGAGCTGCCCCAGGCTGGGATCCCAGTGCCAGAGCAATGGTCAGGCAGGCAAACGCCGGACATGGGTCAGACGCGAGCTACAGGGCAGCCCGTGTGTAAACAGCCTCTCCTGTGAGGGGTCCCTGGTCGGGGGTCAGACAACCAGGTCTAAGGCCACCTGCCAGGTAAAAGCATCCGTGCCAGGTGCACTGAACCCCAGGTCTGGCTCCTGTTGTGTCCCGCCAGGGGCAGGGCTGCCAGCCGCTCTGGCGCTGGACCTGGTGAAGCCAGGGCTCTCCACACTGGAGATGTGGCATCTGTTTGCGTTTGAGAGGTATGAAGGCCAGAGACTTCGGCCACAAAGCTGATGCGCCCCCATCGGCAGCCCTCAGGGACACTCAGCTCTACTTCCCCGCATGGAGCAGATCTCCAGCAGGGCCTGGGGTGCAGATCCCGTATCTCTAAGCACATGCCACCCAGGCCAGGCCCTTCTGCTCAGAGGGCGGTGAGCCCCGCGGCCCTGCAGGGGATTTTTGCAGGGGTCTGGGGGGAGCTGGAGTCTGTTGGGCAAATCCTGACCGAGTGCCCGCTGTGTGGAAGGCACTGCTCTCACACCAGAGGTGCGTCTAGAACCCTTGCCTTACACTGCGGGATGTCCTTGCAGGGGGAGGCACCAGCGACACAGGCTGCCCACCAGATGGGAGGCTGCCTGCGGGCAGGGCTGGAGCGGGGCTGGGAGACAACCCTGGAGGCAGAGACCTGAAGGAGCAGCGCTGGAGGAGCCAGGGCCACCGCTGCTGAAACAGCCTTCCAGGCAGGCGAACAGCAGCACAAAGGCCCAGGGGTGAGGTGGAAGAGGCAGGCTGCAGACCAGCTCAGAGGACTGGAGCAGAGATCAGGGAATCTGGGAAGCTCCTCAATAACTCGGTCTAAACCACAGGGTTCCGCAGGACTGCAGGGCATGCCCAGAAGGCAGGGTGCTGGCTACCAGGGCTCAGACCCGGTTCCTAAGAGCACCAGGCGCTGAGTTAGAATCTTCAGCTGTGTACCCGGGGTTTCGTGGCAGGCTCTGGCTTGTCAGGTCCTGCACGCTGCTCCTTGTGTTTCTCTCATTGTGGGGTTTTGGAGATAAATTTGTTAGGATAAGAAAAACACTAGGCTTGGCCCAGTGGCTCATACCTATAGCCAGCGCTTTGGGAGGCCGAGGTGGGAGGATCTAGCCCGGGAGTTCAAGACCAGCTTGAGCAACATAGCGAGACCTCATCTCTACAAATAATTAAAAAATTAGGCCAGGTACAGTGGTTCACACCTGTAATCCCAGCACTTTAGAAGGCTGAGGCGGGTGTATCACTTAAGTCCAGGAGTTTGAGACCAGCCTGGCCAACATGGTAAAAAAAAGTAGCCGGGCATGGTGCTGTTAGCCTCCAGCTACTCAGGAGGCTGAGGCAGGAGAATCATTTGAATTTGGGAGCTGGAGGTTGCACTGAGCTGAGATCGCACCACTGCACTCCAGCCTGGGTGACAGAGCAAGCCTATGTCTCAAAAATAAATAAATAATAAAAAATAAAAAAATTAGCTGGGTGCAGTGGTGCCTTCCTGTGGTCCCAGGTACCCGGGGCGGGGCTGAGGCAGAAGGATCACCTGAGCCTGGGGGTTCGAGGCTGCAGTGAGCTGTGATTGTGCCACTGAACTCCAGCGTAGGCAACAGAGACCCTGTCTCAATGAAAAGGAAAAGATGGGCCTCACTGCAGACGCCATGCACTGCTCTGGAGATTGTGAACTGGGAATTCCTCAACACCTAGGGTGGGCACTGTGTAGCATTTTCTTTTTTTAATGTTTTAATTTGAGGTGAAATTCACATCCTGTAAATTTCAACTTCTTTTTTTTTTTTTTTTTTTTTTGAGACGGAGTCTCGCTCTGTCACCCAGGCTGGAGTGCAGTAGCCGGATCTCAGCTCACTGCAAGCTCCGCCTCCCGGGTTTACGCCATTCTCCTGCCTCAGCCTCCTGAGTAGCTGGGACTACAGGCGCCCGCCACCTCGCCCGGCTAAGTTTTCGTATTTTTTAGTAGAGACGGGGTTTCACCGTGTCAGCCAGGATGGTCTCGATCTCCTGACCTCGTGATCCGCCCGTCTCGGCCTCCCAAAGTGCTGGGATTACAGGCTTGAGCCACCGCGCCCGGCCAAATTTCAACTTCTTAAAGTGAACAGTTGAGAGGTGCCTGGTACAGGGCCAGCAGCAGCTCTGTCCCGTCTGCACGGTGCAGTTCTGACATTTCAGAGCTCCGTGCACCCCTGTCCAAGCTCTAATCATGCCAGAGCCTGCATGGCCCCACTAATGAACCTGCTTATTAAGCACGGTGGGTGCTGAAGGCAGACAGCTCAGAGCCGCTGCCCAAGCAGGTCCCGGGGTGCACCTGTGCTGTGTGGGATGTGCTGAGAGTGGGCAGCCTGTCCTCATTCGTGCCTGGCCCCAGGGTCCCCAGCTCCTGGCCACCATCAGGCGCAAATGGTCCCTCCTGGAGCCCCAGGCCCCGGGCAGGCAGGCAGTGGTCCCTGGGCCAACCTGGAGGGTCTCCTGTTGGCGAAGGGAAGCCAGCTCTCCATGGGAGCAGCACCAGCCCAGGCGGAGGGAGGGCGTCGGATGGAGAAGTCCCTTGCCCACCCGCCCCCGTCCACCCCGTGGTGCCGGGATCAGGGTGACGTCGTGCCCAGCCATGACCACTCACCTCTTGTTGACCTCGTCCAACTCTGCCCTCAGCTTCCCAATCTCTATCTGCAGCCGGGCGCGCTCTCGAGCTGTCTCATCCAGGACTCTCCGGGCGTCGGCCAGCTCTGACTCGTATAGCGCCTTGATGCCACTCACCTGGGGAGACCCAGGACAGGGTGAAGTGAGGAGGGACCCTTCCCCTTGGACTGCAGCAGCCTGGGGGCCCGGTCACTGGCCCCGCTCAGATTCCCGGGGACTGGCACGCAGAGCGAGAGGATGGCAGCCTGGGGACAGCCTGGACCAGCACAGCAGCTGGATGGAGCCTGTCCCCTTCCCCGGAGGACTGGCCACACCCAGACACGCAGCCCCTTGGCTGCTCTCATAGCGACATGATGCCTGGCCATTAGGTGCATTTTTCACACACTTGGTTTCAGAACCAGAAAATTGGTAGGACATTTAATCAAGGATCTCTCCCGCTGGGCACGTGGACACTGAGCTGATCACTGTCGGACAACTGGTGATGACAGCAACCCGGGGCCCTCCCAGACCCCGCTGGGCCCCTGAGACCCTCTGCCTCTGCAACCGGAGGCCCTCCCAGACCCCTCTGGGCCCCTGAAACCCTCTGCCTCTGCAACCCGGGGCCCTCCCAGACCCCGCTGGGCCTCTGAGACCCTCCACTTCTGCAAGCCAGGGCCCCCTCCCAGGCCTGCTAGGCCCGAGAGCCCCCTGCCCCCACTAGCCTCTGCAACCTGGGGTCCCCTTCCACACCCCTCTGGGCCCCTGAGACTCCCCCCAGGCCTCTGCAACCCGGGGCTCCCTCCCAGACCCTGCTGGGCCCAAGACCCGCCCCCCAACCAGTCTCTGCAACCTGGAGACCCCCTCTCAGACCCCGCTGGGCCCAAGATCCCCTACTTCTGCCAACTGGGGGCCAGCCCGTGCACCTCTATGCCCCCACCTTGCACGCAGGCACATGGCCCAGGCTCAGGCTGGGCTGCTCCCTGGGATGGAGGGAGGAGCATCTGGCCTCCCCCTGCCGTGTCCCCCCACCGACAGGCCAGCTGCCAATGTGGTGGCTCAGAGGCTCCCAGACAGAAGCTCCCACCGCTCAATCACAGGGATCTGCAGTCAGAGCCCCCAGCACTCCCCACCAGCTCCCCCTCCATCAGCTTCCCCTGGCCACCAGCTCCCCCCGCACCAGCTTCCCCTCAACCAGCGGCCCCCACCTTCTACCCTTCAATCACAGGGATCTGTAGTCCCCAGCTCCCCCCACACCAGCTCCCCACCC
>NW_012105808.1:1982459-1984276 GCF_000951045.1 Mandrillus leucophaeus
CCAAAAGACACCCCCCAGCATCACACGGGAATGTGGAACCCATGCTTGGCCTGGTTTTGTACGAGTGTGCAAGGGTGAGCTCGTGCGGGCAGGAAAGAAGTGAGCAAGTTAGCCGGGCGTGGTGGTGCAGGCCTGTAATCCCAGCTACTCGGGAGGCTGAGGCAAGAGAAGTGTTTGAACCCAGAAGGTAGAGGTTCCAGTGAGCCAAGATCACACCACTGCACTCCAGCCTGGGTTACAGAGAAAGACTCCGTCTAGAAAAAAAAAAAAAAACAACGGCCAGGCGCGGTGGCTCATGCCTGTAATCCCAGCACTTTGGAAGGCTGAGGTGGGCAGATCACAAGGTCAAGAGATACAGACCATCCTGGCCAACACGGTGAAACCTCGTCTCTACTGAAAATATAAAACTTAGCCAGGTGTGGTGGCGCACGCCTGTAATCCCAGCTACTTAGGAGGCTGAGGCAGGAGAACTGCTTGAACCCAGGAGGCGGAGGTTGCAGTGAGCAGAGATCACGCTGCTGCACTCCAGCCTGGGCGACAGAGTGAGATTCCATCTCAGAAAAGTGAGAAACGTGTGTGTGAGGACCTTGGGGGACGCCACGCACCAGGATGCTGTGAGTCGTGTTATGAGCCTGAAAAAATCTCAACTGAGTCCCTCATGCCTGGGCATGGCTCCTTGGCCTGGCCATCCTCGTGGGGGTTGCGTTATCCTCATGGAGGCTGGGTCATCCTCATGGGGTTAGGGTTAGGGTTAGGGCTAGGGTTAGGTAATTCGCTTTTCAGGGGGCTGAGGAGCACCCCAGCCTCCACCCACTCTATGCCAATGATGTCTCTCTCCCAATGTGACAACCAAAGGCAGGCCCAGCCTTGGCCAAGAGTCCCCTGGGGGCAGAACTTGGCCAGGTGAGAGAGGCCCTGCTGTCCAGGTGACCTGCATGCTCTGAGGCCCGACACCCCAGGTCCCTCCTCGCCGGAGCTCCCTCCCCTGCCCCCCATCCTGCCAGCCTGAGCCAGAGGCTGCTTTCTGAACCCCACCTGGCCCACCTGTGTCTAGAAAGACCCCAGCTATTCCGGGTCACTCCCTCCATGTGACGCCTCCCTACTAGCGGCCCCTACCCCAGCAGGTTTCCAGCTCTGCTCCCCACTAGCCGGGTTTCTGGCCCACCAGTCCCAGGCAGAACTCCCAGCTGTCCCCTGCCACATGCCCTGCAGACACGGCTGGGTGACAGGGCTCACGGGGGGGCCAGTGTGTCATCTGCTGAATGGCTGCCTTCACCCGAGTCAGACCCGCATTTCACCCTGCCTGAGTGAACTGAGTTGTAAAGGACGCTGCTGGGGCCCCGAGAGGTGGCTGGGCCAGGCTCCCTCTAGAGCACGGGGCGGTCCAACAGGGCATCCAGTGGGGCTGGGGCTGGTACCTCCCCAGCACTCATGAGGCCCTGCACCCTCAAAGCTCCCTGCAGCTGTTCATCCCATTGGCAGGTGGGACAACAGAGGCCCGAAGACAAGAAGCCAGCTCTAACCCCGCACGCCACGCGTCCAGCAGGCGGCCTCGACGTTGGGACAATTCTGTCCCCACTGGACAGATGGCAAGATGGAGGCTCCAAGAGACCAGGGCCTGCCCAAAGCCACACTAATTGAAAAGCAGGGGACTGGCCGGGCACGGCGGCTCACACCTGTAATCCCAGTACTTTGGGAGGTCGAGGCAGGTGGACCACCTGAGGCCAGGAGTTTGAGATCAGCCTAGCCAACATGGCCAAACCCTGTCTCTACTAAAAGTACAAAAATGAGCCAGGCGTGGTGGCGCACACCTGTAA
>NW_012105808.1:1985276-1986874 GCF_000951045.1 Mandrillus leucophaeus
CCACCTTCCACCCCTCAATCACAGGGATCTGCAGTCCCCAGCTCCCCCCACACCAGCTCCCCACCCCACCAGCCACCCCCACATTTCCCCACGGAGACCCGGCCCAGCCAGCAAGGACACGGCGAGGGGCTGGAGAGCCGGGGGTCACCAGGGCGGGCAGAAGTGACTTGAACACCCTCTGGGCCTCCCGGCTAAAGAAAGCCCCCAAACCCGCCCCTCCCGAGGGCCGCCGGGCGAACTCGAGGCACACGCGGTGCCCGGGAAGGCGACCTCTTCACTTGCTACTAATCCTGCTGCAACCACAGCCGCCACCTGCCTGGCCTCTGCACGCGCCAGCTGGGGGCACGGCTCAGGCTTCTCGTGGCCTTCCTGCCTCCCCTCCTCCCACAGGACCATGCACTCAATGAGTTTAAACATATGTGGAAGCAAACCGCAGTGAGATGCCACTTCACACCTGCCAGGGCGTCCGTCAAGAAGACAGACGGTCGCAGGTGCGGGCAGTACACAGAGAAATCGGAACCTCACAGACAGCAGCAGGAACCTGAGCTGAGGCAGCCCTACAGAAAACAGCCCAGGGGCTCCCCCAAGAGTCACAGAGCCACCCCGTGACCCGGTAACTCCACTCCTGGGTGTGGACCCAGAAGAAATGAAATTCACTTCCATGCATGTTTGAAAACTACACACGGTGCTGGGCGCGGTGGCTCACGCCTGTAATTCCAGCACTTTGGGAGGCCGAGGCGGGCAGATCACGAGGTCAGGAGATCGAGACCATCCTGGCTAACACGGTGAAACCCCGTGTCTACCAAAAACACACAAAAAAATTAGCCAGGCGTGGTAGTGGGCGCCTGTAGTCCCAGCTACTCAGGAGGCTGAGGCAGGAGAATGGCATGAACCCGGGAGGCGGACGTTGCAGTGAGCCGAGATCACGCCACTACGCTGCAGCCTGGGCGACACAGAGACTCTGTCTCAAAAAAATATATACATATGGCCGGGCGCCGTGGCCCAGAGGCCTGTCATCCCAGCACTTCAGGAGGCCGAGGCAGGCAGATCACCTGAGGTCAGGAGTTCGAGACCGGCCTGACCAACATGGAGAAACCCTGTCTCTACTAAAAATACAAAATTAGCCGGGTGTGGTGGCGGGTGCCTGTAATCCCAGCTACTCCGGAGGCTGAGGCAGGGGAATAGTTTGAACCTGGGAGGCGGAGGTTGCAGTGAGCCAGGATCGCGCCAGTGCACGCCAGCCTGGGCAACACAGTGAAACTCCATCTCAAAAAAAATATATATATGTGTGTATATATATATATATTCCATTAAAACATTACTCATCCCATCACCCCAGCGTGACCATGAGAAAAACAACACACAAACCCCCATTGAGGAACATCCTACTGCACACCTTTCCAGCCCCCTCAGGACCAACCAGAATCTCTAACCAGGAATGTGGAGGAAACTATCAGCCTGGAGGAACCTGGGAGAAAGGGACATGGTCACTAAATGTCACGTGAGATAGTGGATGGGGTCTTGGGGCAGGAAAGGATAGCAGGGGAAACTGAGGAAGTATGAATACATGATGGATCTGCCCGCCTTAGCTTCCCAAA
>NW_012105808.1:1987519-1988906 GCF_000951045.1 Mandrillus leucophaeus
GCGTGAGCCACCACGCCCAGACGGTTTCTACATTTTTAAATGGCTAGGGGTGGCCAGGAGAGGTGGCTCAGATCACCTGAGGTCAGGAGTTCGAGACCAGCCTGACCAGCATGGTGAAACCCCATCTCTGCTAAAAATACAAAAATTAGCCAGACGTAGCAGTGCAAACCTGTGATCCCAGCTACTGGGGAGGCTGAGGCACGAGAATCGCTTTAATCCGGGAGGTGGAGGTTGCAGTAAACCGAGATTGTGCCACTGAACTCCAGCCTGGACAACAGAGCGAGACTCTGTCTCAAAAACAAAAACAATAAAGGGGAAAAAGATGAAGATACTTTGTGACACAGGCCGATTCTATGCACTTCACAGTTCCATGCGTATAAATAAAGTTTTATTGACACACAGCTGCACCCACTTATTCACCTATGGTCTAAGGCAGCTTTCACCCTATGGCGGAGCTGAGCAGTTTAGATGGAGAGTGTCTGGCCTTTTTTAGAAAAAGTCTGCCGACCATGCCTGGGTGCCATGCTGTGATGATGAGGAAAGTTCTCGTCTAGAGGCCGGGGCACCTCACAAAGAACCTCTGAGCCTGCGGAACAGGTGTGCCGGGGCAGGACAGCTGGCCTGTGCTTGTGAGGCGCTGCAAAGGGCTGGGGACAGGCTGGGCCTTTTGTTCCATGTGTCACGGCATCTAGCAAGTGCTGGGCTTGAGGGATGCCACCAAGTGTGTCCACACACGTGGGCCTGGCAGGGCTCAGACAGCCTGAGATGGCCTTTGCCTGGACCCGTTGGACACAGAGCGGCACAACTCAGCTGGAGGAGTCCACGGTGGGACAAAATGGCCCGGCTACAGCTCTGTGCAGAAAATGCAAACACCAGCTTGGGGTCTCTTCCAAAGCGGACTCCACCCTCCACGCTCACCTCCGAGACCCCCTCCGGCAGCCCTAAGCAGCCAGGGGACACCAGGGGCGGGGAAAGGCAGAAGACACCGAAGCCAGGTCTCCTCCCTCGGGAACGTTAAGGCCTGGCAGGGAAGTACCTGGAGTACCTGCCTCTCCTGCACCTGGACCCAGGCCACGGCGCTGCCTCCCTGCACCTGTCCCCACCCCCAACACCCAGTGATCCTCCTTCAACAAATATTCAACAAATACCCATCTGGCCAGCACCCACCCCACCCTTCCCCAAGCCCCCCAACAACGCTTGTATATGGTGATTCATCCACACCGCCAAAAGACACCCCCCAGCATCACACGGGAATGTGGAACCCATGCTTGGCCTGGTTTTGTACGAGTGTGCAAGGGTGAGCTCGTGCGGGCAGGAAAGAAGTGAGCAAGTTAGCCGGGCGTGGTGGTGCAGGCCTGTAATCCCAGCTACTCGGGAGGCTGAGGCA
>NW_012105808.1:1990553-1992512 GCF_000951045.1 Mandrillus leucophaeus
AATCCCAGTACTTTGGGAGGTCGAGGCAGGTGGACCACCTGAGGCCAGGAGTTTGAGATCAGCCTAGCCAACATGGCCAAACCCTGTCTCTACTAAAAGTACAAAAATGAGCCAGGCGTGGTGGCGCACACCTGTAATCCCAGCTACTCAGGAGGCGGGGACAGGAGAATTGCTTGAACCCGGGAGGCAGAGGGTGCAGGGAGCTAAGATCACACCACTGCACTCCAGCCTGGACGACAGAGCGAGACTCCAACTCAAGAAAAAAAAAGGGAAAAAAAAAACAGCAGGGGACCCCACCAAGCACTGATCTTCCTTCTACCTCCCTGAAGGCACCAGCTACATTCTTTCAGGTTCCCTGTCCCCAGGGCACTGTGACAGCAGAACCCACAGGGAGCCACTAAACAAAAGCTAACCTGCTGTGGCCCCACACACAAGAGCTGAGTATTATAATTATGCCCATTCCAAAGGCGAGGGCACTGAGACTCAGAGAGTCTAGCCCAAGGTCACACAGAGGGTAAGTGGCTCCCAGAAACGACCTGACCCCCTCAACAAGCAGCTCTTCTCCCAGAAGCCCATCAGGTCCTCTGATCTCCAGATGGGCGAGTGGGGGCTGGGAGCTGCAAATCCCGACTTCAGCACCTGGCTCTCCCAACAGGACGCTGGGACCTGGGGACCCCAGGACCCCAACCCATGGCAGGAATCAAGTGGGTGCTCCTGCCTGCCCTCCGTTCTGGAGTCCTGTCCTTGAATTGGGCATGGCCAGTGGGAGGGACAAACAGCCTCCCCAGGGTTAGGTTGGGGAGCAGGACAGATGGCACCCAGACCCCAAGACACCCCGACCTCACGCCCCCTTGATGGGCAGACTTTCCAGCCCTTTCTCCTTCAGTCCGCACTGAAGCCTCGGAGTCCATTCAGAACCTCAACACTTTCCTCTGGACCCAAGACCCCAGCTCTCCTGCTTCCTTCATATTCCCTTGGGGGCAGAACCTGCCAGGCCACCAGTGACCCCAGGGCACAGATAAGGGCCTGCAAAATTTCCCATGGGACTCCAAGGTATCAGAACCTCTCCCTTGGCCCCCTACCCCCCACCCCCCGCCCGGGTGAGAGATGAGGGGCCTAATTCCCACCCCAGTCCCCAATCTCTCCTGGATTCATCAGGGAACTCACTAAAGCTCCAGGGAGAACTGACGCCACGTGACTCACCCCAGAGACTCCAGGAAGACGCCCCCACACCCCATCATGGGCCTCCTCAGAGGGCCTGGGCCCTCCAGTCTCCTCGGAGCCCAGAGACCACCCCCATTCCCCCCCAGATGCCCCAACACCCAGCTTCATCCCCAGAGACTCCCACTCACACCCCCTTAGTTGGCGGGGGTCCACCAAGTCTCCTTGGAATCCTCTGAGGGATGAGGCACATGGTGGGCTGCAGCCCAATACTCAGGGAGCCCCCAGATCCCCAGGACCTCTCTTTGGTGGGGAGCCCTAGTCTGCAACCCTCATGGCCCCAGAACACACCTCTCACAGAAGGGTCCCCAGAGCTAGCTGGAGGCGCCTCTGCAGCCTTCACTCAGGACACGGAAGATCTCCTGGGACCCCCTCCATAGGTGGGGCATTCCTGGTCTGCACTTCTCCCTCAATGCCCTGGAAACTCCTGGGGGCCCCTGAGAGAATGGGCCATTCCCATCTGCACCCCTCCCATGGGGTCCCCCAAGATCTAGGAAACTGCGGTGAGCAGGCTCTGCCCAGACGGCACCCCTCACTCAGGGTCTCCTCCTGGAGATCCCCGAGGCCGGGTCGTCCCCACTCCTGCTCAGGGTCCTCCGTGATCGTGTACCCCGCGGTGGGCTGGGCCTGGCCGAGCTGCACCCCTCACTTAAGGACCCCTCGAAACCCCCTGGAGACCCCCAAGCAGGGACCTGTCCCGGTCTGCACCCCTCCCCAGGGTCCCCGCGATGGCGCACC
>NW_012105808.1:1996482-1998743 GCF_000951045.1 Mandrillus leucophaeus
TTTTTTTTTTGTAGAGACAGAGTCTCACTCTTGTCACCCAGGCTGGAGTGCAATGGTGTGATCTCAGCTCACTGCAACCTCCACCTCCTGGGTTCAAGCAATTCTCTGCCTCTGCCTCCTGAGTAGCTGGAATTACAGGCGCCTGCCACCATGCCCAGCTAATTTTTGTATTTTTAGTAGAGACTGGGTTTCATCATCTTGGCCAGGCTGGTCCTGAACTCCTGACCTTGTGATCCACCCATCTCGGCCTCCCAAAGTGCTGGGATTACAGGCATGAGCCACCGCACCCAGCCAAAAACATTTTTAATCATTAGCCATGTGTGCTGGCACACACCTGTAGTCCCAGCTCCTCGGGAGGCTGAGGCAGGAGGATGGCTTGCATCCACGAGTTCAAATCCGCAGTCAGCCATAATTGTGCCACTGCACTCCAGTCTGGGCAATGGAACGAGACCCTGTTTCAAAAAATAAAAAAATAAAAGTTCAGTTTGACTACGTGGTACCTAGCACTAGAGACTCCATTCCAATTTTATCTGGTCTGCTGGGGACTAGAGACCCCAGTCTAAAACAATGGCCTGCCATACATTTTATTTAACAAGGCCAGGGACAGTGGCTCACACCTGTAATCTCAGCACTTTGGGAGGCCGAGGCGGACAGACCACCTGAGGCCAGGAATTCGAGACCAGCTTGGCCAACATGGCAAAAACCTGTCTTTCCAAAAAATACAAAAATTAGCCAGGCATGGTGGTGGGCGCCTGTAGTCCCAGCTACTTGCGAGGCTGAGGCACAAGAATTGCTTGAACCCAGGAGGCAGAGGTTGCAGTGAGCTGAGATCACGCCACTGCACTCCAGCTTGGGTGACAGAGCGAGACTCCGTCTCAAAAAAAAACCCCAAAAATGTAACTTAACAAGACAATCTGTACAGCAGTGTTTCTCCAACTCTGCACTAGGTATCTGGGGCCAGATCACTCTCTGTTGCAGGGGGTTGGAGACAGGGGGTGCTGTCCATTACAGGGTGTCGAGCAGCACCCATTCCATGCCATGAGCATCCCAGTCTCCTACTTATTTTTTATTTTTATTTTTATTTGAGGCAGCGTCTCGCTTTGTGGCCCAGGCTGGAGTGCAGTGGTGCGATCTCAGCTCACTGCAATCTCCGCCTCCTCGGTTCCAGCGATTCTCCTGCCTCAGCCTCCCGAGAGCTGGGATTACAGGCACGCGCCACCATGCCCGGCTGAGTTTTTGTGTTTTTAGTAGAGACGGTTTTGCCATCTTGGCCAGACTGGTCTTGAACTCCTGACCTCAAGTGATCTGCCCGCTTTGGCCTCCCAAATTGCTGGGATTACAGGCGTGAGCCACCGTGTCCGGCCTCAGACCCCTAGTTATGACAACCAAATATGTCTCCAGACATTGCCACATGTCACCGGAGGGGCAAAATTGCCCCAACTGGAGAATAACTTCTTCTTGCCCTAGAACTGGCCCGGTCGTACTTCTGCCTGGGGAACTCCTTCTCACACATCTCACCTTGGGGGTTTGGCTCAGCCTCTGCCAGAGACTCCAATAAATCACACACTGAGAATCTAATGCCCTTTCCAGCCTACTGAGGACACTGGGGGAAAATGCCCACCTGCCTCCAACAGCCAACATTCACTCGCTAATATTCCCCTCTTACCAGTTAGACCCCTAGCCTTAGAACCCAGGCAGGAAGCCTGGCATGGTGGCTCACACCTGCAATCCCAGCACTTTGAGAGGCTGAGACAGGAAAATGGCTTGAGCCCAGGAGTTCAAGACCAGCCTGGGCAACATAGCAAGACCCATCTCTACAACATTTTTTTGTTTTTGTTTTTGAGACAGTCTCTCTGTCTCCCAGGCTGGAGTGCAGTGGCGTGATCTTGGCTTACTGCAACCTCTGCCTCCCAGGATCAAATGATTCTCCTGCCTCAGCCTCCCGAGTAGCTGGGATTACAGGCATGTGCCACTACTGCCCGGCTAATTTTTGCTAGAGATGGGGTTTCACCATGTTGGCCAGGCTGGTCTAGAACTCCTGACCTCAAATTATCTGCCCGCCTCGGCCCCGCACAATGCTGGGATTACAGGTGTGAGCTACCATGCCCAGCTGCAAGACCCTCAAAACAAACAACAAATAAACCAGCCAGGCAAGAGGGGACTAGGCTGTGACTGTGTATTTAGAGACCTGATACTGTTTTCGTTCCTCAAAAAGGGCGGAATATAAAATATAGATGGTAAAGCACAATTGGAAATAAATA
>NW_012105808.1:2000939-2002425 GCF_000951045.1 Mandrillus leucophaeus
GATTCCGGAGCCTGGATCTCTGGGAACCCGGATTCCGGAGCCTGGATTCTGGGATCTGGGTCTTGGGAAGCCGGATTCTGGAACATAGATTCCAGAACTTGGAGGCCAAACCTGGTATCTAAGATCAGAATTCAGGACCCTGGAGTAGGAACCCTGTGATCCCAACAGAAATCCGGGAGGCGAGCGGAGCTCTGGGGCCGTGGCTGGCAGCTGCCTGTTAGATGAGCCAATGGAGCAGTGAAATCAACACGTATTGGCTGGGCCTCTACTTTGTGGCAGGCCCTCGGGGGACAGGGGAAGCGAGTACATATTATAAATAAGTGAATTAGGCGGGGTGCAGTGGCTCACACCTGCAATCCCAGCATTTAGAGAGGACGAAGCAGAAGAATTGCTTGAGGCCACGAGTTCGAGACCAGCCTGGGCAACATAGTGAAACCCCATCTCTACAAAATATACAAAAATTAGCCAGGTGACTCATGCCTGCAGTCCCAGCTACTTGGGAAGCTCAGGTGGGAGGATCACTTGAGCCCAGAAGGTGGAGGCTGCAGTGAGCAGAGACTGAGTCACTGCACTCCAGCCTGGGTGACAAGAGTAAGACCCTGTCTCAAAAATAAATAAATAGGGCTGGGCGCGGTGGCTCACGCCTGTAATCCCAACACTTTGGGAGGCCAAGGCGGGCAGATCACTTGAGGCCAAGAGTTTAAGACCAGCCCAGCCAACATGATGAAACCCCCTTTCTATTAAAAATACAAAAATTAGCTGGGTGTGAGGGAGCATGCTTGTAATTCCAGCTACTCAGGAGGCTGAGGCACGAGAATTGCTTGAACTCAGGAGACGGAGGTTGCAGTGCGCCAAGATTGTGCCACTGCACTCCAGCCTGGGTGATGGAGTGAGACTCTGTCTCAAAAATGAATAAATAAATAAGTGAATTGTATGGCATGCTAGAGGATGGTGAGCATGGGGAAGAAAGAAAGTGGGGTAAATGCTGGGGCATGTGTGGAGTAGGGGTAGAGGTGGGCCTCTTAGAAAAGGGCGAGACAGGGTCTCGCTATGTTGTGTCTCAAACTAGGCTGGTCTCAAACTCCTTGGCTCAAGTGATCTGCCTGCCTTGGCCTCCCAGAGTGCTGGAATGACCGGCATGAGCCACCATGCCCAGCCTATATTCATTTTTCTTATCTCACAGTTTCTGTGGGTCAGGAATCCAGATGTGGCTTAACTTTGGCATCCTCTGGCTCAGGGCTCTGAAAGGTGGCAACCAAGATGTCTCTGGGGCAGAGTCCACTTCTAGACTCACTGACACATGGTCAGAAGGATGCTGTTCCTTGCAGACTGTTGGACTGAGAGCCTCAAATCCTGGCCCACTGCTGTCCAGGGCCTACCTCCATTCATCAGGAGGGGCTGGGAGTGAATTAGTCAGAGTTCTCCAGAGAAACAGAACCAGCAGGAGGGGAGAGAGAAAAAGAGTTTTTTTTTTTTTTTTTTTTTT
>NW_012105808.1:2004278-2008468 GCF_000951045.1 Mandrillus leucophaeus
ACATTAGCCAGGCCTGGTGGTAGGTGCCTGTCGTCCCAGCTACTGGGGAGGTTGAGGCACGAGTATCACTTGAATCCATGAGGTGGAGGTTGCAGTGAGCCAAGATCGTGCCACTGCAGTCCAGCCTGGGTGACAGACTGAGACTCTGTTGCAAAAAAAAAAAAAAAGAAAAGAAAAGAAATTAAGCAGCATGGAGCTTGGTGCAGTAGCTGCTTACCCGGCAATCCCAGCCCTTTGGGAGATCAAGGAGGAAGGATCACTTGAGGCCAGGAGTTCAAGACCAGCCTGGGCAACAGAGCGGGGCCCCATATCTACAAAAAATAAAATTAGCTGAAACCGCCTTTGCAAAAGTTCTATCAGTGAGAAAATTATAACGGTAGGCTGAACTAACCAACTCCCATCTTGCCTTAATTATTGCTGGGCTATTGGGCCAAGCTAACTTTGGAAGACATTTAGGCTACAGTTTAAGGGATAATCGACCTTGCACAAAACCCGACAGCTTTTATCAAGCTAACCCGAGGCCATCAGGTTGAGGGGAAGAGGGGAGCCTGAGATTTGCTAAGGTGCAAACATTATTCTGGAGGTTATAGGATATACAGTTTCCAGTCCAGGCACGGTGGCTCACGCCTGTCATCCCAGCACTTTGGGAGGCCAAGGCGGGTGGATCACTTGAGGTCAGGCGTTTGAGACCAGTCTGGCCAACATGGTGAAAACCCATCTGTACTAAAAATACAAAAAGTAGCCAGGCATGGTAGCCCATGTCTGTAGTCCCAAATACTTGGGAGGCTGAGGCAGGAGAATCGCTTGAACCTGGGAGGCAGAGGTTGCAGTGAGCCGAGATCGCACCACTGCACTCCAGCCTGGGCGACAAAGCGATACTCAGCCCGAAAAAAACAACAACAACAAAAAAAGAGATGTAGTTTCCCCCAATTACTCCTGCAAATAACACCATTATTGTAGATTGGCCTTTTGAGATGTATTTCCACGTGTTTTGCACGTCTGACATCCGTGCTCCACCTGGACTGACGACCCTGCTCCTGAGGTTCCACCCAGAAGTGACTTGGCCGGCAGGAGGACCCCTGCAACCTGCTGTGAGTCCATCTCTGTCCCCAACCAACCAGCAGCAAGACCTGTTTCCGTGGCCACTCCCACCCCTTCCCACAAAACTGCCCTTGAAAAACCCCTAACCTAGGCGGGGCGTGGTGGCTCACGCCTGGAATCTCAGCACTTTGGGAGGCCGAGGTGGGCGGATCACCTGAGGTCAGGAGTTCGAGACCAGCCTCAACATGGAGACACCCCGTCTCTACTGAAAATACAAAATTAGCCGGGCGTGACGGTGCATGCCTGTAATCCCAGCTCCTCGGGAGGCTGAGGCAGGACAATTGCTTGAACCCGGGAGGCAGAGGTTGTGGTTAGCCGAGATGGCACCACTGCACTCCAGCCTTGGGCGACAAGAGCGAAACTCCATCTCAAAAAAAAAAAAAAAAAGACCAGCCTGGCCAACATGGTGAAACTCCATCTCTACCAAACAATAAAAACATAAAAATTCGCTGGACGTGGTGGCACGTGCCTGTAATCCCAGATACTCAGGAGGCTGAGGCGGGAGAATCGCCTGAACCCAGGAAGCAGAGATTGCCATGAGCTGAGATGGCGCCACTGCACCCCAGCCTGGGTGACAGAGTGAGACTTGTTGCTATAAAGAAAAACCTCTAAACTATGAGGTTTGAACAAGTTGATTTGAGTTATGAATTCCCTCTCCCATGTGGCGTGGCCAGCCTCGTGTCTATCAAACTCTTTATCTACTACGATACCATGGTCTCTGTCTCTTTCGTTGTTTCCTTTCTTTTTTTTGAGACGGAGTCTCGCCCTGTCACCCAGCCTGGAGTGCAGTGGTGCAATCTCAGCTCACTGCAACCTCCACCTCCCGGGTTCAACCAATTCTCCTGCCTCAGCCTCCCGAGTAGCTGGGAATACAGGTGCCTGCCACCACCATGCCTGACCACTTTTATATTTTCAGTAGAGACGGGGTTTCTCCATGTTGGTCAGGCCGGTCTCGAACTCCTGACCTCAAGTGATCTGCCCGCCTTGGCCTCCCAAAGTGCTGGGGTTACAGGTGTGAGCCACCGTGCCCGGCCTCTTTTTTTTTTTTTTTTAAGTAAAATACTTTCTTAAACAGAGGTCTCCCTATGTTGCCCAGGCTGGTCTCAAACTCCTGGACTCAAGGAATCCTCCCACTTTGGCCTCCCAAAGTGCTGGGATTACAGGTGTGAGCCACCGCACCCAGTCACCTGCTCTTTCTTTATGCAGCGGGCAGGAAGAACCCCTGCATAGCTGGGTGTGGTGGTCCGTGCCTGTAATCCTAGCTATTTGGGAGGCTGAGTTGGGAGGATTCCTTAAGCCAGGAGTTCAAGGCTGCAGTGAGCTGTGATGGCGTCACTGCCTTCCAGCCTGGGCAACAGAGCAAAACCCATCTCTAAGAGAAAAAAAAGAAAAAAAGGTTAACCACCCTGAGGGATCACTGGAGCCAGGCCCGAAGCTGCCCACCGTGCCAGCGTTGTCTGCTGCCAGGGGTTCCAGCCGTTCCATCGTCTGTGAGTTCTTTTACAAGGTGTGTACATTGTAAAATACTCAGGGCAAGGGGAACGATTCCTGTCCATTGTGTAGCAAGAAATTTTGCCTCGACCAGAGGCAGGTCTAGGTTTTGTTTGAGTCACTAAGAGGTGACCTTTAGGCCCCTGGAATGTCCTGCCTGATGGGTATACTGTTCTGTTTTTTTCTTTTTGTTTTGTTTTGTTTTGAGACAGAGTCTCACTCTGTCTCCCAGGCTGGAGTACAGTGGTGCGATCTCGGCTCACTGCAACCTCCGCCACCTGGGTTCAAGCGATTCTCGTGCCTCAGCCTCCCGGAGTAGCTGGGATTATAGGCGCCTTCCACCATGCCCAGCTAATTTTTGCATTTTTAGGAGAGACGGGGTTTCACCATGTTGGCCAGGCTGGTCTCAAACTCCTACCTCAAGTGATCCATTCGCCTCAACTTTCCAAAGTGCTGGGATTACAGGCGTGAGTCACCGCGCCCGGGTTCAAGTGGTGTTCAAGGTCACTACAGTAGGGGAGGTGTACGGACCACTTTCTATGCCAAGCCCATTCTAGGTCCTTGTTTTGGGTGAACCTTTCCACAACCTGACTTTCCCATGAAAAGAGGGAGTTTCAGGGAGGTTAAGCCACCAACCCAAGGACACACAGCTGATGACGGCTGCAGGTGGGATTTGAACCAGGCAAACGTGACCTCAGACAGAGCCTCTCCTTCTACCTCCCTCTGCGAGGCACAGTCCCAGACCTGCCAGCCTCTTGCTGTGCACCATTTCCCCCGCCCCTTCCCTGCCACTGTCCTCAGAATTTCCCCAGTGTGCCTTAGCCTTCCCTGGAGACTCCACTGCCACCTGGCTTGGCAATCCCACCTCCTCCCACCCCAGGCCTGTCTTACAAATGTCTGCAAGTTCAAATGATGACTCAGCTCCATCCCGAAACCTCTCCTTGGGGACAGGAGTCATGCCTTGTTCGTCTTGTTCATCTTTGCAGAAAAACATGATGTCAGAGCTCAGCCGTTGCCAATCACTTCCTGGCTACATCCGGAGTGAAACGCAGACCCCTCCCTGCAGCCCCCAAAGCCCTGTGAGCTCATCTTCCCGGCTCTCCCTCTTGCTCACTCTGTTCCACCCCCAGGCCTCTTGGGATTCCTCAAATGCACCAGGTGAGGTCCTGTGTCAGGGCCTTTTCATGCACTGTGCCTGCTGCCTGGGACCTCTGCCCCCAGAGCCCCTTGAACCTGACTTTTTACCATTTTATTTATTTATTTATTTATTTTTTATTTTTTTATTTTATTTTTTTTTTGACACGGAGTCTCGCTCTGTTGCCCAGGCTGGAGTGCAGTGGCCAGATCTCGGCTCACTGCAAGCTCCACCTCCCGGGTTGACACCATTCTCCTGCCTCAGCCTCCCGAGTAGCTGGGACTACAGGCGCCCACCACCTTGCCCGGTTAGTTTTTTGTATTTTTTAGTAGAGACGGGTTTTCACCGTGTTAGCCAGGATGGTCTCGATCTCCTGACCTCGTGATTCGCCCGTCTCGGCCTCCCAAAGTGCTGGGATTACAGGCGTGAGCCCCCGCGCCTGGCCTATTTTTTTTTTTTTTTA
>NW_012105808.1:2009438-2013140 GCF_000951045.1 Mandrillus leucophaeus
TCTCAGCCTCCCAAAGTGCTGGGATTACAGGCTTGAGCCACCGCGCCCGGCCTACACTTGGCTAATTTTAAAAAAATTATTTATGGCTGGGTGCAGTAGCTCACTCCTGTAATCCCAGAACTTTGGGAAGCCAAGGCGGGTGGATCATGAAGTCAGGACCTGGATCATGAGGAGTTTGAGACCATCCTGGCCAAGATGTGAAACCCCATCACTACTGAAAATACAAAAATTAGCCAGGTGCAATGGTGGGCACCTGTAACCCCAGCTACTCGGGAGGCTGAGGCAGGAGAATCACTTGAACCCGGGAGGTGGAGGTTACAGTGAGCTGAGATTGTGCCACTGCACTGGGAGACAGAGAGAGACTCCGTCTCAAAAAAAAAAAAAAAATTATTTGTAGAGATGGGAGTCTTGCAAGGTTGCCCAGGCTGGTCTCGAACTCCTGAGCTCAAGCGATCCTCTCGACTTCGCCTCCCAAAGTGCTGAGATTACAGGCATGAGTCTACCCTTAGAGATAGAGGCTGCAGTGAGTCATGATCACACCACTGCACTCCAGCCTGGGCAATAAAGGGAGACCCTGTCTCAAAAAGGAAAAAGAAAAAGAAACTAATCTCATTAGAGGATATTGATATCTTGACCTCGTGATCTGCCCGCCTCAGCCTCCCAAAGTGCTGGGATTACAGGTGTGAGCCACTGCGCCCGGCCCTGGCCACATTTTTTGTTGTCGTTCTTAATTTAAATGAATGCAAAAACCTCTATGCTGGATAACTGTTTTAAAATTTATTTTGTTTAAAGCCGAGTGAGGTGGCTCACACCTGTAATTCCAACACTTTGGGAGGCCGAGGCAGGTAGATCATTTGAGGTCAGGAGTTGGAGACCAGCCTGGCCAACATGACGAAACCCCATCTCTACTAAAAATACAAAAAATTAGCCAGGTGTGGTGGAGGGCACCTGTAATCCCAGCTACTTGGGAAGCTAAGGCAGGAGGGTCGCTTGAACCCGGGAGGTGGAGGTTGCAGTGAGCTGAGATCGTGCCACTGCTCTCCAGCCTGGGTGACAGATCGAGATTCTGTCTCAAAAAGAAAGAAAGAAAGAAAGAAAGAAAATTATGACAGGATTACACATATCGATTATTCCTCTCACCTCAGGCTCCAAGATGATCTCGGTGACGCTGTTATTGATCTCATCTTTTACTTTATTTTATTTTTAGATGCAGGATCTCGCTCTGTTGCCCAGGCTGGAGTGCAGTAACATGATCATAGCTCACTGCAGCCTCAAACTCCCGGGCTCAAGTGATCCTCCCATCTCAGCCTCTCACGTAGCTGGGACTACAGGTGTGCACCACCATGGTCTGCTAACTTTTAAAATTTTTGTAGAGATGGGGTGTCCGTATGTTGCCCAGGGTGGTCTCAAACTCCTGGGCTCAAGCAATCCTCCTGCCTCGGCCTCCCAAAGTGCTGGGATTACAGAGGTGATCTCTGGCACCAGGCCCAAAGATAATAGCGCACATTTCCTGAACGCTTACCTGATTGTGGGAATTTGATCCTTCAATGTCTCTGATGAAGCCTTAGTGTGACTGCTCCCATCTTACAGAGAAAGAAACTGAGACTGGAGCTCATTTTCTTTTTTTTTTTTTTTTTGAGATCGAGTCTCATTCTTGTTGCCCAGGCTGGAGTGCAATGGCACGATCTCGGCTCACTGCAACTTCCACCTCCCAAGTTCAAGCGATTCTCCTGCCTCAGCCTTCTGAGTAGCTGGGACTACAGGCATGCGCCACCACGCCTGACTAATTTTTATATTTTTAGTAGAGATGGGGTTTCACCATGTTGGCCAGGCTGGTCTTGAATTCCTGACCTCAGGTGATGCGCCCGCCTTGGCCTCCCAAAGTGCTGGGGATTACAGGCGTGAACCACCACTGCTCCTGGCCCGGCTGGAGCTCATTTTCTGAGCTCAAAGGCACAGAGTTCAGAGTCTCTTGCGGATATTCCAAGATACTCCAGATATTCCAAGATGCCTGGAGCCAGGACTGGAAAAGGGAGGCACAGGAGGGCTTGGGGTCTAGAAAGAGAAGGCTGTAGGGTGGGGGACCATGGGAGTCCAGGCAGTTGGTCTGGGAGAAAACAAGGCCAAGTCAGTGTTGACAGAGAAGTAGGATTTTCCTGGTGAAAACCAGAGGAAGACAGCAGCCCAGGTGGAGGAAAAAGCTGACAAAGGCCCGGCCTCTTGGAGAGGAGGTTGTCATGGCTGGCATGGGGGACACACAGAGGAAGGACTTGGACACAAATTCTCTGAGGCCCTGCTTTGCTCGCCTTATTTTATTTCATTTATTTTATTTTTGAGACAGATTCTCGCTCTGTCTCCCAGGCTGGAGTGCCGTGGTGCAATCTCAGCTCACTGCAACCTCTGTCTCCCAGGTTCAAGCGATTCTACTGCCTCAGCCTCCCGATTACCTGGGATTACAGGCGTGCGCCACCATGCCCTGGTAATTTTTGTATTTTTAATAGAGACGGGGTTTCACCGTGTTGGCCAGGTTGGTCTTGAACTCCTGACCCCAGATGATCCACCTGCCTCAGCCTCCCAAAGTGCTGGGGTTACAGGCATGAGCCACTGTGCCCAGCTCTTATTTTATTTATTTATTTGAGATGGGGTCTCACTCTGTTGCCTAGGCTGGAATGCAATTGTGCAAGTCTGGCTCACTGCAGCCAGGAACTCCTGGGCTCAAGTGATCCTCCTGCCTCGGCCTCCGGAGTAGCCGGGATTACAGGTGTACACAACACACCCCATTCTTTTTTTTTTTTGTTAAAGACAGAGTTTCACTCTGGCACGATCTCGGCTCACTGCAATCTCAGCTTACTGCAACCTCTGCCTCCCAAGTTCAAGCCATTCTCCTGCCTCAGCCCCCAGAGTAGCTGGTATTACAGGCATGTGTCACCATGCCCGACTGATTTTGTATTTTAGTTTCTCCATGTTGGTTAGGCTGGTCTTGAACTCCTGGCCTCAGGTGATCCGCCCGCCTCGGCCTCCCAGAGTGCTGGGATTACAGGCGTGAGCCACTGTGCCCGGCCTTTTGTGTTGAGATGGAGTCTCTCTCTGTCACCATGCCATGTGCAGTGGCATGATCTCAGCTCACTGGAATCTCCACCTCCTGGGTTCAATCCATTCTCCTGCCTCAGCCTCCTGAGTAGCTGGGATTACAGGCACGCGCCACCATGCCCAGCTAATTTTTGTGCTTCTAGTAGAGATGGGGTTTCACCATGTTGGTCAGGCTGGTCTCGAACTCCTGACCTCATGATCTGCTCTCCTCGGCATCTTAATGTGCTGGGATTACCCAGCCTGCAATACTTTTTAAAAACAAAAATCAGGCCAGGCGCGGTGGCTCACGCCTGTAATCCCAGCGTGAGGGAACAAAATATCAAAATTGTAAAAAAAGACAGAATCTGACTTTGCACTTATCCCACTCACCTCCCTGACCTTCCCTATCTTCAGCTCATGTTGGCCGTATTGGTCAGGCTGGTCTGGAACTCCTGACCTCAGTTGATCCGCCCGCCTAGAACTCCCAAAGTGCTGGGATTACAGGCGTGATCCACCGCGCCCGGCCGATTTAATTTTTAAAATGAAATTATAAAATATAAATATATATGTTGCCTGCGTAAAACATTGCATATATAAAATTATATGAAACGTTGCAACTGCCACGGTCCCCTT
>NW_012105808.1:2013900-2019512 GCF_000951045.1 Mandrillus leucophaeus
GCCGGGCCGAGGCCAGACCCCAGGCTGGCGGGGGAGGGGACTCAGATGTGAGTCACCCGGGAGCCCCCAGTCGACCGTGGGAGACGTTGTCATGCGGGGCCTGCCCGCCTCGTTCCTAAGCAGCCTTCCTGGGGCGGCGGAGTCCTGCAGGCGGCCGTGCCTGGCGCACAGGCGTGGCTCCAACACGAACTAGCCTGTGGCCTCACCAAGCCTCAGTTTACCCTTTTGCATAATGCACATAAGCATCCCCCCTGCTTCTGAGGTCTTGGATTAAATCATCCATGAATCGGGAGGGGTGGAGGGTGCCAGATCCGCACCACGCTCAGTGCAGGTCAGCGCCCACCCCGGAGTGAGAAATAAAGGTGGCCGTCATCCTTGCACGTGGGCCTGGGGTGGCGGCGTGCAGCTGCAGCCTGCACCATTCCCCCCAACAATGGCTTTCTCCTCGGCCTGGAGGCCTCCGCACGGGCAAAGCCTGGAACGCCAGGCAGCTGGCGGGGGCGGGGCCACGCCACCTGCACCTCCCACGCGCACCCCACCCTGAAACTCGCGGGGTCGGCGAGGGGGCGCCCGCTTTCTTCTCCAGAGTGCCCCGGGCTTTGCAACCTCCCACTTTCGGGGCCCTGGAGGAGGCCTCCTGCGACCACCAGGTGACAGATGATGTGTACTGAGCGCTGTCAGCCGTATTTTATGTCATGCTCTGCAAACCAGCGAGGCCGGCGCTGCAGCCCCATTACTCAGACAGGAATATAGAGGCCGGGAAAAGCGAAATCACCCAGGGGCTGGGGTCGCCGCAGCCAGGAGAGACTCCGGTCATCACCACGACCTGGGCGAGATCAGGCTGCAAACGGGGCCCCTTCCCGGTGCAGCCCCTCCACCCCCAGCAGAACTTGGGAAAGGCGCAGTCCGGGACTCTCCGCGCATCGGGAGGGGATTCCAGGCCCCCCCCAGGCGAAAGTCCGGGCCGCCTCGCGCGCTGGAAATCCCGCGCGCGCCCCGAACCGCGGCTCGGCTGCCGGGAAATCAGGAGAAAAAAACTTCTGCTTTTTTTTTTTCTTTTCTGGCATTCGCGGTCACCTACCCGGCCCCCGCGCGCCCTCCTCCCGGTTCTCGCCCCCACGTGGGGCGCCCCCACACGGCGCTCCGCCCCCTCCTCGCCGTCGGCCAACCGCAGAGCTGTCTGCACTCTCCGTTGTCCTTCCACCAATAGGAGGGGTGAATGACTCCACTGAGGCCACGCCCCAGCAGTCAAGTCCTATAAAAATCGGTGCCGGAGGCTCCCCGCTCACATCGCCGAGGCTTCGGACTACGGTTGGTTTCTGAAACTTGCCGGATTATTTTCGCCAAGGATTTTGCAACATTTTTTTCCGCCTTTTCTGGAAGGATTTCGCTGCTTCCCGAAGGTCTTGGACGAGCGCTCCAGCTCCGTGGGAAGGTTTTGGGCTCTCTGGCGCGGATTTTGCAATTTCTCCCTGGGGACTGTCGTGGAGCCGCGTCCACTGTGGATTATAATTGCAACATGACGCTGGAAGAGCTCGTGGCGTGCGACAACGCGGCGCAGAAGTAAGTAGCCGGGGCCGCCGCCGTCTGAGGTCGGCCGGGACGGGATGGGTCGGGTTGGGCCGGGCCGGGAGCGGAATGTAGCACCCGGTGGTCCGCCCGTCACTGATCCCTCTCTCCTGGCCTCAGGATGCAGACGGTGACCGCCGCGGTGGAGGAGCTGTTGGTGGCCGCTCAGCGCCAGGATCGCCTCACAGTGGGGGTGTACGAGTCGGCCAAGTTGATGAATGTGTGAGTCAGACCCCCTCCCCGGGCCGGGCGCGGGTGGGACGGGACCTCCCCTCCTCTCTGGACGCTTTCCACACGCTTGTCTCGCATGGGGCTGGGACTTCCCCAAGTGCCACCCGCTGTGGATGCAGAGCTTCTCTGCTGTTTTGTGGATTGGGGGCTGCCGTATCCTGATGCATCGTCTGCAAGCGCCCCTCCCGCTGTGGGCCTGTCTCCCCACACCCCACACTTTGAACCGTGTGCCTTCCCCGCCCCCCACCGTCACCAGCTTGCAGAGGCAATCCCCTGCACCCCTGCAGTTTCTCTTTTGCTCTTGCACGCTCCTTTTTTTGCAAACTCCCCCTGCACGGTGGCCTCTCCCCTGTTCCCGGCTGACCCACCGCTTCCCTTTGGCCCCCTCAGGGACCCAGACAGCGTGGTCCTCTGCCTCTTGGCCATTGACGAGGAGGAGGAGGATGACATCGCCCTGCAAATCCACTTCACGCTCATCCAGTCCTTCTGCTGCGACAACGACATTAACATCATGCGGGTGTCGGGCATGCAGCGCCTGGCACAGCTCCTGGGAGAGCCGGCCGAGACCCAGGGCACCACTGAGGCCCGAGACCTGCATTGTCTCCTGGTCACGGTGAGTCGGGCCTCTGCCCTGACCTGCCACGCCCGGGCACCTGGGCCGGTGTTTGTCAACAAAGTCGGGCTGACTGGTCCTGCACAGCTCAGCGTTCAACCATGCTTGGCATGTCCCGTGGGCAGCCGGGCTGGGGCCTCCTCACCCAGGGAGCTATTTTGAGCCTGCCTGTTTTCCCCACACATGGGGCCCCGGGAGAGGGAGGCTCCCACTAAACCCCTTCTTTTCCTCTCCCACAGAACCCTCACACGGACGCCTGGAAGAGCCACGGCTTGGTGGAGGTAGCCAGCTACTGCGAAGAAAGCCGGGGCAACAACCAGTGGGTGCCCTACATCTCTCTTCAGGAACGCTGAGGCCCTTCCCAGCAGCAGAACCTGTTGAGTTGCTGCCAAAAACAAAAAATAAAATAAATATTTGAACCCCCCTCCCCCCCAGCACAACCCCCCCAAAACAACCCAACCCACGAAACCATCGGGGGCAGAGTCGTTGGAGACTGAAGAGGAGGAGGAGGAGGAGGAGAAGGGGAGTGAGTGGCCGCCCCCAGGGCGGAGATCGGGGAGCTGGCGGCCGCCGATCCGATGGAGGAGAAGTGGGGACCCAGGCCAGCAGGAGACAGGACCCCGGAGCTCAGGCCTTGGGATGGAGCAGAAGCTGGAGTGGCGGGGCACGCTGCCGCCTTGTCTATCACGGAGGGTCCAGACTCTCCACTTGAGGGTGGAATGAGACTGACTGCAACCCCCACCCTCCTTGAGACTGGAGCTGGCGTCTGCAGACCAGAGACCTGGTTGAACTTGGTTGGTGCTTGTCTGCACCCTCGACAAGACCACACTTTGGGACTTGGGAGCTGGGGCCGAAGCTGCTCTGTACCCATGAACTCCCAGTTTGCGAATCATAGAGACAATCTATTTTGTTACTTGCACTTGTTACTCGAACCACTGAGAGCGAGATGGGAAGCACAGATATCTATATTTTTATTTCTACTATGATGACCTTGTAATAAATTTCTAAAGCTTCTGGGTGCTTGTATGTTTTCGGCTTCTGAGAACAACCGGGACCCCTGCCCCCTCCCCTGGGACACGCTTCACACCCCCCCTCCCCACCTCTCCTCCGCAACCCCTGCCAGCTCACCAGGAAGTGTTACTCAAGCCCCTGTTAGCAGCTCCAGGCTCCCGTGCGAAACAGTACCTCTTCCCTGCAGCAGGCGCCTCCACCGACTCCAACAAATCTATGCCTATTTTTTTTTTTTTTTTCTTCTCCTCCTACCCTGTAGCAATTAAGAGACCGGTTTATTACGAAACCTGGCCGCCGTGCCACCGCTGTTACTGGCTGTGCAGGAGCCAGCCCTAAGCTCTGGGCACATATGGAGGCATTTCGGCGGGAGGGGGTGCTGGCTGCAGCCCCTGATCGCCCCGGCGGCCGCCACCGCAGCCCAAGGTCCAGAGCGGTCAATGGGGCACCTGGGACCACACAGCGAGGTGAGCTCAGGACTTGAAAGGAAGAGCTCCTTTGGAGGATTCCGCAGGGAGTGCCCCGCACCCACCACAGCCGTCTCCATCCCAGGATAGGCCTCTCTTTTGCACTAAAGAAAAGAACTTTTTTTTTTTTTTTTTTTTCCGCAAACTAAAATCAACAAGCAGAAAAATACCCCAGGAAGTCGGCCTCCGGGCCAGCTGGCCTTGGCACAGTGCTGCGTTTTGCCTCTAAACCGAAACTGCGAGCCCTGGCCAGCCACCTCCTACTTCTCCCAAAGTTGCAGGCGCGGTGGTGACTCCCCCTGCCCCGGGCTGGGAGCGTGGCCCAGCCCTTCCGTGCCCGGCCTCAGTCTTCCCGCCCCGGGTCTGCAGGGTGGGCCCGCCCTGGCCGGGCGCAGGGACGACCTTGGCTCCCCTCTGCCATGCAGCCCCAAGCCTGAGAACTAAGGAGGAGTGTGGAGAGGGTGGGGTGGTCCTGCCCGCAGGCCGCGACCTTTCCACGGAGCCTCACGTGGGCGCATGAGGAAAACCCCAGCGGCTCCCTGGGAGTCACGGGGATCGGGGGAGCCCCGGCCGGGGAGGGCGAGAGAGGGAGGGGGAAGTCCCAGAGGGAGAAGGGGGGAGGGGGGAGGGGATCCCGCCTGGGGCTAGGAGGAGGGGAGAACTGAAGTGGGGAAAGGGGAGCCCAGAAGGGGAAGGGGAATCCCCCACAGCCCTGAACCAACAGGGAAATCCCGGGAGGGGGTAGACAGGCAGCAGGAGTCCCGAAGGGGTTGGAGGAGGGGGGAATGGAGGCGAAGAGGCGGGAGCCCCGAGGGAGTAGGGGATGATGGGGTGGGGATCCCTGAGATGGCGCCCAAGCGGGGAGGGCGCCTGGGAAGGGGTACAGAGGGCGAGGGGCTCTTGAGGGATTGGGCTGCAGGAGAACATGGGGGGCCAAAACCCAAGGAGGGAAGGACCAGGTGGGGCAAGGGTCGGTCTAGTGGCGGCCTGCAAAAGTTATGGCTTTTCTTTTTCTTTCTTTTGAGACAGTCTCACTTCATCGCGGGGGCTGGAGTGCAGTGGCGCGATCTCGCCTCACTGCCTGAGTTCAAGCGATTCTCCTGAGCAGCTGGGACTACAAGCACCCACCACCACGCCCAGCTAATTTTTGTATTTTTAGTAGAGATGGGGTTTCACCATGTGGGCCAGGCTGGTCTCGAACTCCTGACCTCAGGTGATCCGCCCACCTTGGCCTGCAAAGTGCTGAGATTACAGGTCTGAGCCACCGCTCCCATTCTCTGTCTCTGCCATTGGTCAAGCTCCTAGGGTAGGGAGGCGAGGCCGGCTTGGAGGGCTATGCCCCCTGGGATGGGCGGGTCTGTCTCCATCCTGATTCTTCCATTCCTGCTCCTTAGTCTCTGGAACAGTGCAGCCAGATCTCAGGCTCCTGAGCCCCAAGCAGAGACAGGGCATGGAGGGGCCCCAGTGGTGGGACCCTCAGCCAGGACCTTCACCTGTCTGTGCCTCAGTTTCTCCCTCTGAAAAATGGGGATAATGCTACCTAGCTCATAGACTGTTGAGGAGATTCAATGATATATAGATTCCTGGGCCGGCCCCGTGGCTCACTCTCTGTAATCCCAACACTTTGGGAGGCTTGGGGGAGGTGGGGAGGAATCCCTGAACCCAGGAGTTCGAGACCAGCACGGATAAACATAGGGAGACCCAGGTCTCTACAAAAAAATTTT
>NW_012105808.1:2020089-2036000 GCF_000951045.1 Mandrillus leucophaeus
CTCTCTCTCTCTCTCTCTCTCTCTATATATATATATATATATAGAACAAAAAAAGAAGCAGGGTCATGCTCTCTTGCCCAGGCTGGAGTGCAGTGGCATGACCATGGCTCACTGCAGCCTTGACCTCCTGGGTTCAAGCAATCCTCCAGCCTCAGCCTCCTGAGTAGCTGGGACTAAAGGTGCACACCACCATGCCTAGTTATTTGTTACTTTTTTTTTTTTTTTGTAGAAACGGGGTCTCACTATATTACCCAGGCTGGTCTCAAATTCCTGGCCTTAAGTGATCCTCCAGCCTCGGCCTCCCAAAGTGTTGGGATTACAGGTGGGAGCCACCGTACCCAGCCCTCTCCTGTTGTTATTACTATTGCAGTTGGTATTGTTGTTGTCATTTATGAAAGTACTTCACAGTCTCCCTGACCGAAGCCAGGGATGTACAGGAATTGGCTTCAAAGGCTGCTGTTTCATTGAATTAATAATAGCAGCTGGGTAGGTTGATTCAATCTCCTCTGGGACTCAACTGTAAACACCTATAAACTTATAGTGGTTCCGTGAGGAAGATGCCGTTGTCCCATTTTCCCGAAGAAGAGACTGAGGCTCAGAGTGGAAGAGCCACAGCCTGGCTAGGAGACTTGAATTGTCGGTGTCTGGCTGGTCAGTCCCTGGGGAAAACTGGGTTGGGGGAACCGGGGGATGCAACACCCCCAGCTCCCCAGACCCCTTCCAGTTCATGCTGGGTCAGGAGGGAGTAGTCACAGGGCGCCAAGGCTCAGTCAGCTGGCACAGGCCGTTCTGGGCTCCCACACTCAGGACTGGACGCCAGGATACGTGTGTGTGTTCCTTGGACGACGGTGAGTGGAAGAGTTGGCAGTGCTCACCGCAGGTTGCAGGCAGACACCCTTTCCCAACCGGACTCGTGAGGTTGGGTGCAAGCTCACTCCAGGGTGCCCACGATGGCCTGTGTCTGAACCTACACTCACAGGCTGAAACGCATACACATGCCCATACCCCGCTATGCAGTTATAGTCACAGCTGGAGACATGTTCACACGCATGCACACACATACTGCATGCCATGGACACAGAGTTGCTTGCAAGAAGACAGGTGAGTCCATAGAAATGCCTCCTATGGCCGGGTGTGGTGGCTCACACCTGTAACCCCAGCACTTTGGGAGGCCAAGGAGGGTGGATCACCTGAGGTCAGGAGTTTGAGACCAGCCTGGCCAACATGGTAAAACCCCATCTCTACTAAAAATACAAAAAATTAGCCAGGCGTGGTGGTGCATGTCTGAAATCCCAGCTATTTGGGAGGCTGAGACAGGAGAATCGCTTGAACCCAGGAGGTGGAGGTTGCAGTGAGCTGAGATTGTGCCACTGCACTCCACCCTAGGTAAGAGAGAGAGAGACTCCATCTCTCAGATGACCCACCTGCCTCAGCCTCCCAAAGTGCTGGGATTACAGGTGTGAGCCACTGCACTCGGCCTTATTTTTTTTTTATTTTTTCCTTTGAGACGGGGTCTCACTCAGCCATCCAGGCTGGAATGCAGTGGTGCAATCTCGGCTCACTGCAACCTCTGCCTCACCAGCTCAAGCAATCCTCCCTCCTCAGCCTCCTGAGTAACTGAGATTACAGACATGTGCCACCACACCCAGCTGTTGTTGTTTTTTGAGACAGAGTCTCCCTCTGTCATCCAGGCTGAAGTGCAGTGATGTGATCGTAGCTCGTTGCAGCCTGAACCTGCTGGGCTCAAGTGATCCTCCTGCCTTGGCCTCCCAAAATGGTGGGAGCCACCATGCCCAGCCACTATCTGCTTTTTATAGAAAGAGAATGTGGAGTTCAGACGGGTGCAGTGACTTGCCCAAAGTCAAAAGGTACAATGACAGAGCCAGGAACCAAACTAAGGCCAGTGTGGCTCAAAGTACTGTTTTCCATACACATGCATGCACACACGCACACACACATACACACACGTACACACATATATACAGACATGCACACACATACACACAGTATATATACTGTATATATATACACACATATAGTATGTATACACACTATATATGTAAATATAATGATATCTATTATTGAGAAATAGTTCATATACCATAAAATTCACCCCTTTAAAGTGTTTAACTCAGTGGTTTTTAGTATATTCACAAAGTTGTGCAACCATCACCACTATTGAATTCCAGAATATTTTCACCACCCCCAAAAGAAGCCCTGTCACCATTAGCAGTCACTCCTCATGCTCCCTCCCCTAGCCCCTGACAATCACTACTCCACATTTTTCCCATGAATTCACCTCTTCTGGACATTTCATATAAATGAAATCATAAAATGTGCAACCTTTTGTGTAGGCTTATTTTGCTTGCATACCATTTTGGGGGCTCATCCATGATGTCATATGTGTTGGTATCAAAGTTTGAACATACTGGATGCAGTGGCTCAGGCCTGTAATCCCAGTACTTTGGGAGACTGAGGCAGGAGGATTGCTTGAGCCCAGGAGTTTGAGACCAGCCTGGGCAACATGGCAAGACCTCGTCTCAAAAACACAAACAAACAAACAAAAAACAAAAATTAAGCCAGGTGTGGTGGTGCATGCCTGTAATCTTAGCTACTGGGGAGGCTAAGGTGGGAGGATTGCTTAAGCCTGGGAGGTTGGAGTTGCAGTGAGCTGTGATCGCACCACTGCACTCCAGCCTGGGCAACAGAGTGAGACCCTGTCTCAAAACACAAAAGATTTGAACTTGTGTGGCCTGCCCTGTGCCTCTGCTCCCCCGAGCATGTGCCTGGGAATCCCAGCAGTATACTAGCACCCTCACGTGTGGATGGCCATCCCTGGGAAGGCACTCAGAGTCACACACACAATTCATATTTAGTGACCAGCCACTATGTGTGGGACTTACACACGCAAATCCTCAACCCACGTGTTGTTTATACACCTGGCTCTCTAACGTCCAGCCAGGGCCTGTGCTGATGCCTCTGGCCAGAACACTCTTCCCTGCCTTTCCCCTAGATAACACCTACTCATCTTTTGCTCACATCTCAGATGCCACCTTCTCCAGGAAGCCCTCCAGACAAGACCTGGAATAATCTCTGTACTATCTCTGTCCACTTGCCCTTCTTGGTACTTGCACCATTTTTTTGTTTGTTTGGTTTGTTTGTTTTTTTGAGACAGAGTTTTGCTCTGTCACCCAGGACAGAGTGCAATGGCATGATCTTGGCTCACTGCAGCCTCCATCTCCTGGATTCAAGCAATTCTCCCACCTCAGCCTCCAGAATAAGTGGGATTACACGCACCCGGATAATTTTTGTAGTTTTGTGGAGATGGGGTTTCACCATGTTGGCCAGGCTGGTCTTGAACTCCTGACCTCAGGTAATCCACCTGCCTCGGCCTCCCAAAGTGCTGGGATTCCAGGCGTGAGCCACCATGCCCAGCCCCTGCACCCATTTGTAATGACATATTTATAACCCTGTTATTTGCTTCTTGTCTATCTTCTGTGTGAGGCTGCAGGCTCCCAGAGGGATGGGAGAAGCTCTGTTTTTCTCACCCCCAGATCCCTAGTGGCTAGTCCAGAGCCTGGGACACAGGTGGCACTTCATAAATGCTTGTGGTATAAAGACTCAATCGAGTCTGTATGACAAGTGGTTGAACTGCATATGACCTTCTGTGTCCATGCTCCAGGACAGACTGTTTCGTCCCTGAGGGACACACGTTGGTCTGCCAAGTGCTGGGTCCCGGCCAGGTACAGTGACACCACTCAGCTCAGGAAGGCTGGAACCTGGCTCTGTGGAGGCGGCCAGCTGTGTGGCCTCGGGCAAGTTGCTTCACCTCTTTGCGTCCAGTTTTCTTACTGGTGCAGTGGGAATGCCAGTGGTGGTACTCATCTCTCTCGGGCTGTTGTGGACATTAAATCAATTACATTATGCAAAGCATTAGAATGGGGAGAAGCTTGCAGAAAATTTAGCTATTATTGTGTGAGCTACTATGCAACTGTACAGCATACAGTGCTTTCTGCCTGTACACGAATGTCTCCATAGCTGCCTGTTACTATGGGTTGGAATTTGACTCTGAATTGCTGTATACTGTGGTGTGTTGGGCCATGAGGACTTGTGCTGCTACAGGGGAACACAGCAATACACGTACACGTGTGACTGCTGTTACAATTCTTGGCATCCTTGGAGTGAGCCCTGGACACCCAGAACTCCTGACCAATTGGAGACCCATGATTGTACCTTCCTCATCACCCCAACTCAGAAGTCCATAGCAGCTGATTCTGCTCACCTCCTGCCCAGAGTGGCCCCAGGGCACGACCTCTGTGGCTGGTGGTTTGAGGGTCTATTTATTATTTTTTGAGACGGTCTTACTGTGTTACCCAGGCTGGAGTGCAGTGGCATGATCATGGCTCACTGCAGCCTTGAACTTCCAGGCTCAAGCGATCCTCCCGCCTCAACCTCCCAAGCAGCTGGGATTACAGGTGCCTGCCAGCACGCCTGGCTAATTTTTGTATTTTTAGTAAAGACAGGGTTTTGCCATGGTGGCCACGCTGGTCTCAAACTCCTGACCTCAAGTGACCCACCTGCCTCAGCCTCCCAAAGTGCTGGGATTACAGACGTGAATCACTGAGCCCGGTCATTTTTAATTTTTTTCCCCTAAGAGATGGGGCCTCCCTCTGTCACCCAGGCTGGAGTGCAGGGGTGCCGTCACTGTTCACTGCAGCCTCGACCTCCCAGACTCAAGCAATCCTCCCACCTCAGTCTCCCCAGCCTCCCAAGTAGCGGGAACTATAGGCATGTACCACTCTGACTGGCTAATTTTTATTTTTTGTAGACACAGGGTTTCATGATGTTGCCTAGGCTGGTCTTGAACTCCTGGCCTCAGGTGATGCCCCCATCTCAGCCTCCCAAAATGCTGGGGTTACAGGCCTAAGCCACCGCACCCTGCCTGATTCATTGAATATTTATTGAGTCCCTACTGTGTTTGAGGGCCTGTGTTAGCCTTAGAAAAACAAGAGAACCAGATAAAGAGAGGCATCTGTGTGTATGGGTGTGTGGGTGTCTGTTGCATGTGAGTATGAATTCTCATTCAAGTGTCTGCATGTGTGGCTGGAAAGACACGGTTGGGTGTTTTTGTGTGAAGATGTTATGGTTTGAATTGTGTCCTCTGCAAAAGATGTGGAAGGCTAGGCATGGTACCTCACGCTTATAACCTCAACACTTTGGGAGGCCAAGGCAGGAGGATCTCTTGAGATCAGGGGTTCGAGACCAGCCTGGGCAACAGAGAGATATCTTGATTCTACAAAAAATAAAAAAAGATATGGCCGGGCACGGTGGTTCAAGCCTGTAATCCCAGCACTTTGGGAGACCAAGGTGGGCGGATCATGAAGTCAAGAGATTGAGACTACCCTGGCCAACATGGTAAAACCCTGCTTCTACTAAAAATACGAAATTTAGCTGAGTGTGGTGGGGTACACCTGTAGTCCCAGATACTCGAGAGGCTGAGGCAGGAGAATGGTGTGAACCCAGGAGGCAGAGGCTGCAGTGAGCCGAGATTGCGCCACTGCACTCCAGCCTGTCGACAGAGCGAGACTCCATCTAAAAAATAAAAAATAAAAAAATAAAAAGATATGAGCCTGGCATGGTGGCATGTCTCAAAAAACACTGAATGAATCAAAGCACACACCCAGGGCCACCTGGTCTCAGACACACAGATGTGTGCATTTGCATATCAACCCCCTAGTCATGGGTGAACGTGTATCTGCAATGAAGCAGTTCAGAGCAGAGACAGGAAAGAGACGATGGCGCCTCCCTGAAGAGGTCCCTGCTGTGGGCATCTATGGCTGAGCCCCTTAGGGAACTGTGAGAGATGTGGTCACAATGGGGCAAGAGAGCGAGTGGGGGCATCTACTTATTTTATTTCATTTCATTTCATTTCATTTCACTTCATATCATTTCATTTTTTGTGGCAAAGGTTTGCTCTTGTTGCCCAGACTGGAGTGCAGTGGCACGATCTCAGCTCACTGTAACCTCTGCCTCCTAGCTACAACCAATTCTTCTGCCTCAGCCTCCCGAATATCTGGGATTACAGGTGCACGCCATCATATCTGGCTAACTTTTTGTATTTTTAGTAGAGATGGGGTTTCACCATGTTGGTCAGGCTGGTCTCGAACTCCTGACCTCGTGATCTGCCCGCGTCGGCCTCCCAAAGTGCTGGGATTACAGGTGTGAGCCACCGCGCCCAGCTGGCATCTATTAACCAACCGCATCCCCCCTGTTTGAGGGGTGTTCTGGGGTACTGACTCCCTGGTACGTCCTGCCTACCCAGAGGGGGTTCTCGGTGGGTGTCTGTGTGCAGGTAGGTGCCTGCACACAGTAGGTGCTGCATGTCTCTGGGTGTCTGCACACAGTAGGCATGGCACGCAGGTGGGGCTCTGCATACAGTAGGCCTTGCGTGCAATAAAGACGCTGCACACAGCAGGTGTTTGCATGAAGGAGAGGGGCTGTGGGCAGTAGGTGTGCACACCTTTAGAGAAAGACCCCAGGCAAAGAGACACAGGAAGCTGTTGGACTGTAGGAAATTGTCGGAAGCCAGCTACCAGGTGGCCAAGGGGACATAGCAGCATCTGTTACGCCCTTTGTGCACTTTGAACAGTGGTTCTCAGCCTTCAGGGTGCATTGGCAACCCCTTGGGTACCCCTCCCTTTTGTTTTTAAAGTAGAGACAGGGTCTCCCTATGTTGCCCAGGCTGGTCTGGAACTCCTGGGCTCAAAGGATCCTCCTGCCTTGTCCTCCCAAAATGCTAGGATTACAGGCGTGAGCCACCACGCCCGGCCCCTGCGCACACTTTCAATGTAGTGGGTTGGATGTGGTGGCAGGGGACCCTAGACCGGGTCTGCTCTTTTCTGGGACACAGCGAAAGGAATGCAGAGGCTTCCTGAGCCATCACTCTTCCTTTCTTTCTCCAGGGACCCCTTCTCTCTGCAGACCACCGCCGAGAGGCGGGCCCTCAGAGCCCCAGAACTCCCTGCGGCTTTCCAGCGCGAGGCCTTGGCCCCTGTGATCTCCACCTCGTGGTCCCGGCAGTGCCCAGGCAGGGCTCCGGGGAGGCGAGGGCGGAACCAGGGTGGGTCTCCTTGCGGGAAGCAGAGAGTCACGGAGTCCTTCAGAGAGAGGCTCAGAGCGCTGCACGTCCCTTTCTCCAGCCCCCACCCCAGAGCCTGAAGCATGCTCCCCGGACATGTAGGTCACGCGACCCACAGCATTACAGATCCCCAGGAACCCAGGATGGCCCCCCAGAGACCCAGAACGCTCCATAGCCACACAGTGCGAAGGTCAAGGACTTCCTCCACAGGACGCTGGGCCAGGGAGACCGTAGGCACACGGGACAGCCATACCAGAGCCGCATCTGGAGAAGGGGTGGGGGGTTTCCTCTCGCCGCTCCTCCCTATTCTTTCCCTACATTGTTCCGTTCCGTGCTCCCAGTTCCCACCCCACCCCCTCCACCCGGACGCCGGCGGTTCCCAGGCCCCGGAGCCGGGGTGGAGTGGGGTGGGGTGGGGTAGAGTGAGGGGCCTCGTGAAGAGCGCTGCGGGCCAAGACCCTCTTGCGCATGTGGCGAGAGCGCACGAGTGTGGGAGCTTCGGCCAGAGCTCACATGCGTGCGCTTGGGGAAGTGTTTGGGCCGCTGTGTACACAGCAGGCACGCCATAAACGCCTCTTGAATGGCTCCGTGCTAGGGAAGGGAGGGAGGGCAGAGTTCAGGCCCTACAGAGAAGGAAGGGGAGGGGCGGAGGCCTGGCTTTAGGTTTGAATCTCCGCGGCTTACTAGTTCCAGCAGCTCAGCATAAACGTGACTCAGTTTCCCCCGTCCATAAAAGGGAAAACCGAATCGCCCTCCCACGTGTCGAGGTGAAACTAGACAGTGCACTAAGGCGCTTAGCAAAACGCGCTGCCTTGAGAACCCTTATTACGCCTTCCTTTCACCCCACCCTCTCGCCAGACACTCTGGGGGTGGAGAGGGGCGCTGACCCAGGCCCCAGACGCCCCTCCCGTCCTCCCTCCCTAGCAGGCAGGAGTCCCGGCTTTCCCGTTCCTTAAATTGGATAATTGGAGACAGAGGCGGGTGCTCGAGACGGAGAAATCCCCAAGTGGGCGAAAGGCAAGGGGCCTGTCCTCCTAGTTTCCCCGCACTGGGGGCCCCGACCCTCGCCAGCGCTCCCTTTGGTGCGCCCTGGGCGCGCAGTCTGTGCGCTCGGGAGCCCCCAGCGCCGGCCGTCGACCCCCTCCAGAGCCCGGCGGTGCCAGCCTCCCTCTGTTGCCCGCCAGGCGCGGTGTCTGCGGCCGCCCGGGCAGGAGGGGTGGGGGGGTCCGCGCTGGCGGCGGCTCCGGCGGCGTCTCCCTCCTCCAAGCCCCTGGCGGCGGGCGGCCGGGCCGAGGGCGGGGCGTCTGCACAGACCCTCCTTTTGTGAGCGGCGCCTTCCCCGGGCGGCCTGGCGCGCAGGGCTCGGGCACTGCGCCAGCGCCCGGAATAGCCTCCCTGCCCGGCCGCCCGCCCCACGCCCCGGCGGAGCCGCCTGACCTGCCCGGCCCGGCGCGGAGGAGCCTGGGGCCGCGGTGGCGCAGGAACCGGGTGCGTGCTCAGCGGCACGGGGCTGCAGCCGCTACTCTCCGCTGGGCAAGGCACTGGCCGCGTGCAGTCGGTCCTACTGTGCGCAGCCCCTCTCTTGCGTGCAGACGCCCGCTGTGTGCAGATTTCCGACTTCGTGCAGGGCCTACTGTGCGCCGCACCTCTTCCATGCAAAGCCTACTGTGTGCAGAACCCCACTTGCCTGCAATGCCTACTGTGTGCAGCCCCTCTCCTGCGTGCAAACGCCTGCTGTGTGTGACCCCTTTCTTGCATGCAAGGCCTGCTGTGTGCAGAGCCGTACCTACCTGCAGGGCCTCCCGGGTGCCGCGCCTCTCCTGTGTGCAGACGTCTCCTGTGTGCAGATCCCTGTCTTCGTGCTGGGCTGACTGGAGGCAGCACCTCTCTTCCATGCAAAGCCCACTGTGTGCAGAGCCCCACTTGGCCGCAATGCCTGCTGTGTGCAGACACCCAGATACATACAAAACCGGTTGTGTGGAGGCATCCACCGACATGCAAACACTGCACCTGCACCCCTGCAAACACCCACTGTGCACAGGCACACACTGACAAACACTCATGTGAGGAACGCCCACACTTCCAAACAGCCTTGACTTTTTTTTTTTTTTGCGGTGGAATCTCGCTCTGTTGCCCAGGCTGCGGTGCAGCGGCATGATCTCAACTCACTGCATCTGCCCCCTCCCAGGTTCAAGCAATTCTTCCGCCTCAGCCTCCCGAGTAGCTGGGATCACAGGTGCCTGCCACCACACCAGGCTAATGTTTTGTATTTTTAGTAGAGATGGGGGTTTCACCATGTTGGCCAGGCTGGTCTCGAACTCCTGACCTCAGGTGATCCACCTGCCTTGGCCTCCCAAAGTGCTGGGATGACAGGCGTGAGCCACCGTGCCCAGCTTAATTTTTGTTTTTTGTTTTGTTTTTTTTTTTTGAGATGAAGTCTTGCTCCTGTCCCCCAGGCTGGGGTATAGTGGCGTGATCTCACTGTAATCTCCAATTCGCAGGTTCAAGCAATTCTCCTGCCTCAGCCTCCTGAGTAGCTGGGATTACAGGCACCTGACACCACGGCCAGCTAATTTTTGTAGTTTTAGTAGAGACAGTGTTTCACCATGTTGGTCAGGCTGGTCTCGAACTCCTGACCTCAGGTGATCTGCCGGTCTCAGCTTCCCAAAGTGCTGGGATTACAGGCGTGTGAGCCATGGTGCCTGGCACAAACAGCCTTGTCCATGTAAGCACAAGCACCCACATGTGTCTAAGACCCTGCTGTGCACACCTGCACTCTGACCTGCACTGCGTGTAGCCACCAGGGAAATGCAAATATTTCTTTCTTTTTTTCTTTTTTTTGAGACGGAGTCTCTCTCTGTCACCAGGCTGGAGTGCAGTGGTGTGATCTCGGCTCACTGCAAGCTCCACCTCCCGGGTCCACGCCATTCTCCTGCCTCAGTCTCCCGAGTAGCTGGGACTATAGGCACCCGCCACCATGCCCCGCTAATTTTTTGTATTTTCAGTAGAAACGGGGTTTCACCGTGTTAGCCAGGATGGTCTCGATCGCCTGACCTCGTGATCCCCCGCCTCCGCCTCCCAAAGTGCTGGGATTACAGGCGTGAGCCACCGCACCCGCCGGGAAATGCAAATATTTCTAAGCTCCAATGCTCACTCCACAGAACCCCAGGCGTGCGAATAGCTGCGGTATGCAGAGATCATGAGGTGCCAGCACTGGAGCTACGGAAGCCTGAGCGTGCTGATTTGGGGTGGGAGTAGAGTGCAGGGAACTCATCTGCGTGCAGCCCCTTTCTCTGGGCCCTTTGTGTGCGCCTCAGTTTACCCCACCTGGGTAAGAGACTCCGCCCTGCTGAAGTCTCTTCCGGTTCTGACTTTGAAGGGCTCCACGGCTTTGGGGGGAAGGGGGCCGCATTCCCTCTCTCCTGTGTGCGTCTGGGTGGTGGATTCAGGCTAGCAGGGCTGGGGGCTGGGCCTCCAGGCTCTTCCTGGAAGCCCGGAAGGCAGGTGCAAGGGCAGGCAGTCTCCATGGGCAGGGCGCCAGACCTTGGCTTCCCTGAAACTGGGCACAGCAGCTGGGAGAGGTTTCCGGGCCCGCCTGGCCCCACCTGGCCCCCGGCACTTTCGGAAGATGGGCGGGGCAGGCAGACAATGCCAAGGACGGGCGAGGCCCAGCCTGCACAAGCGTCCCTGGTGAACCTATGCACACACACGCGTGTGCATGTATGTGTGTGCACACGTGCATGGGCCATGCTGATGTGAGTTCTGTACCCCACCTGCAAACGGATGTGCTTGTGAACACGTGCAAGGTCACCTGGGCACGTGAACTGTGCAGCACGGGCAATGGCCCGGGGAGTGGGGGGTAATTCACTCATAGCGACGACAGGACAGAGATGCTTGTCTGCTTTGCTCACTGTGCGTCTCCAGCACCCCACAGCTGGTTGGCACTTGGTAAATATTTGCTGAGTGGACAAATGAGTGAATAAATGAACACATCATTTTGTAAATATGTACTGAATGTTTCTATTCTGCATACCAGGCATTTGCACATCTTCAAACAACAAAACGATCCTGGGAACCAACATTCTAGACATCCACAGGGGTGGAAGGAAGCCCACGCCTGCACACACCTGCGAGTACACACTCATGTCCAGGAGACACCTGAGTCCACTTTGATTTGTTCACCTCCAGAAGCCAGAGCCCGGTGCACACACACAGGCCCTCATGCAGAGACACACATTTTGTTTTTTCTTTTCTTTCTTTCTTTCTTTCTTTTTTTTTAAGACAGAGTTTCACTCTTGTTGCCCACGTTGGAGTGCAATGGTGTGATCTTGGCTCACTGCAACCTCCGCCTCCTGGGTTCAAGCGATTCTCCTGCCTCAGCCTCCCAAGTAGCTGGGATTACAGGCATGTGCCACCACGCCCAGCTAATTTTGTATTTTTAGTAGAGATGGGGTTTCTCCATATTTGTCAGGCTGGTCTCGAACCCTCGACCTCAGGTGATCCGCCCGCCTCAGCCTCCCAAAGTGCTGGGATTACAGGCGTGAGCCATTGTGCCTGGCCTCTTTTATTTTCTTTCTTTCTTTCTTTTTTTTTTTTTTTTTTTTGAGATGGAGTCTTGCTCTGTCGCCCAGGCTGGAGTGCAGTGCTGCGATCTCAGTTCACTGCAACCTCTGCCTCCGGGTTCGAGTGATTCTCCCACCTCAGCCTCCCGAGTAGCTGGGATTACAGGTGTGCACTACCACATCTGGCTAATTTTTGTATTTTTAGTAGAGACGGGGTTTCACCTTGTTGGTCAGGCTGGTCTTGAACTTCTGACCTCAAGTGATCTGCCCACCTTAGCCTCCCAAAGTGCTGGGATAACAGGCGTCAGCCACTGCCCCGGGCCAGCATTTTGGACACACAAATTTCCCCTCTCTTCCCCTCAAGCCTCTACCTGTGCTACCCACCCCAGCCATCCTCTCCTGAGGTGTCCGTCCTTCCATGCCTGAAGGGGTTCACAGGAGTGTGAGGAGTCCTACACCCCACTTGCGATTTTCCATCATTTGAGTTCTCCTAGGGCTTAGACCATTGCCTGCAGGAAGCTCCAGAAACAGCCAGAGTTGGTGGGATTAGCACGGCACAGGTGGGGAGGTGATGCCCATATACCCTAAGAAACTACCCTTCCATTTCACAGCCGGAGAAACCGAGGCCCAGAGACGGGAGGGTCTTCCTGTTGAGCTAAGAAGAGAAAGAGAGAGATGATAAGAAACAGATGCCCTGACTGGGCCCCCTCGATCATCTCCTCTTGCAGCCAGAAACAGTAGGTTCCCACTGCCAGCAAGGGTGGGAACAGGAAGGTGGGGGACCCGGCTGGGAGGAGGAGGTGGGAGTGAGGCCCTGGGGGAAGGAAGAGCCTATGTCTTGGAGACAGACACAGAGGTGGGCGGTCCAGAGACACCCACCTCCTCAGACAGGCACGGGCCCTGGCAGCTGGTGACAGGAGACACAATCTGGGTCACATAGGCACTGTGTCCCTCCTGCCACAGATCTTCCTCCCCAGCCTCTGATGGGGATTCTGGGGGCTCCTAGGGCCCCTGCATATGTTTTGGCATGAGTGTGCATACCTGTGTGTTTGTGTGTGTTGGGTGCACATGCATTTCATTTATTTTATTTTATTTTATTTTTATTTTTATTTTTATTTTCTGAGACTGAGTCTTAGGTTCTGTCACCCAGGCTGGAGTGCAGTGGCACTATCTCAGCTCATTGCAACCTCCACCTCCAGGGTTCAAGCGATTCTCCTGCTTCAGCCTCCCGAGTACTTGGAACTACAGGTGCATACCAACATGGGCGGCTAATTTTTTTGTATTTTTAGTAGAGACGAGGTTTCACCACTCTGGTCAGGCTGATCTCGAACACCTGACCTCAAGTGATCTGCCCACCTCGGCCTCCCAAAGTGCTGGGATTACAGGCGTAGCCACCACGCCCGGCCTCACTGAGCACGTTTTGAAGGCAAGTGCCTTCCTCTGGACTGCTGAACTAACTTTCTATGAACGGACCTCGGCTGACCTGTTCCCCTATGAATGGATGGGTATTTGAGTTCTTCCCAGTTTTTGGTGATGAGGACTAAAGCTGCTGTGTGCCTTTACCTCCCGGTCTCTATGTGGTCCTAAGCTGTTCATTTCTTTCAGAGAGCACCAAGAGAAGTGAGGTTGCTGGGTCCCCGTAACCTTATAGGGTAAATACTATTATTACAAGCGCTTTACTGATCCGGAGAATAGGCGCTGCCAGGCCTCCTGTCTCTCGCTTTCACACAAAGGCACATACGGCAGACACGGACATCCATCACTCACCCATCACTCACCCATCACTCACTGCAGACCCTCCAGGACCCACGCAGAAACCCAGGGCTCCCCCACGGCGCACGCAGCACCCAGGTTGCCCGCCCTCCACCCAGGGCCGCGTCACGCCCGACACCCCCGGAACAGACGCCTATGAGGCCTGCAGCTCCAGACGGGCTGCAGACACACAGCGATTTGTTCATCTTTCCAGCCACCCCGTCTGGTCCTGACAGTAATTAGCTCCCAGACTGGTGGGGAGACGGTGAACAGGCTGAGAGTCATCGCCGCGGCTCCACGCCCACAGGCCACGGGCACCGGGAGAGAGGGTGAATGAGTGTGTGTGTGAGTGTGTGTGTGTCCAGAATCTGTACTCTCCAGCCAGGGCTCCCCATCTTTCTGCAAAGGGCCAGCGCCGTGCACGGGTACCAACCGCGCCTTCCACGCGGGATCATGCATACGCATACCCACTGTGCCTTCCACGCGGGATCGTGCACATGTATGCCTACCGTGCATTTCACGCAGGATCGTGCACACGCATGTCCACCGTGCCTTCCACGCGGGATCGCGCACACGCATATCCACGAACTCCTGCAGACCTACAACCACCAGGCCTGCCCACGCATCCCTGCAGACCCAGTGTGGACGCCTGCTTGTCGGCGCCCTGCGCATCCCGCGTAAGTGGAGTGTGCACGCGTTGGGGGGCGGGTGAGTGCGGGGCAAGCGCACGCGCACTAGGCTCGCGGACGGTGGAGAGAGACCGTGCGCGTTCCCGGAGCTGGCGCGGGGGTGGGGTCAGCAGCTCGGGAGAACGCCCCGCCCCCCTACCGCCTGCCCGGAAGACCCACGGCGGCGGGCACTGGCGTCACGGGTTTCCACTGGGGCCCTGGCGCGGGGGCCGGGATTCCCTGGCACAGGAACGCCCGTGACGGCGGCGCCTGCCTGCGTCGGCCGCGCTGGGAGGTTCGGGCTTAGGGATGACATCAGCCCCTGCGTTTCTGCAGCTGGCCCGGGCGGGATGGGGACTTGGAGAAAGAACAGTGACACCCACTTTCGTTGACTGCCAACCTATGCAGAGAGCTTAGTGCGTGTCCGACCGTGGGCTGAGCGCTGTGGTGCGAGTGCCGTTAATGTCCCCATTGCACAGATGGGGAAACTGAGGCCGGCGCACTGCCCGCCCCGCCGGGCCCCCCAGAGTGAGGGCCCGGGGCTGGGAGCAACCTTTTCCCAGCGTCCTCTGCAGTGTAGACTCCTACCAGCTCGTCTCCCTCTCTCTCCTGCACAAGCCGGCTCAGAGAGGGCCTGCGGGTGTCCTGGCGCCACCCAGCAACTTGGGCGCTGCAGCCAGCTCTGTCCACACAGTTGGTGTCTGCCCAGCTTTGGTCCCTGCGGTGGCCAGGGGCGGTGCCTGAGCCAGGGCGCCCGGGCTGCCCGGTGGGGTGTGCCCAGCCGCTGCCTTCCTGCTGACGCCGGGGCGAAGGGATCTAAATATAGCCTGGGAGGAGGCAAGGGCTATTTTTAGCGCGAGTGGCTCCGGCCCTCCCAGGTCCCGGGTCAGGAGCCCTTTGGTGCAGGATTTTGGGGAGGGGCGAGGGCGACGGGGAGCCCCTTTCCAGGGACCCCACACCCGCGTGGGCCTGCCCCTCTACCCACAGCTGGCCCTGGAAGACTCTAGGAGAGGAAGGGCTATAGAAGGAGGGCGGGGTGGGGGGGCTGCTGTGTGGGGGTGGAGGGGTAGTCGCAGGTCACCTTTCCTAAACCCCACCTCCTCTCTAGCTGCCGACCCGCCCTGGCCTTTTGTTGGGCTGAGAGACTGCTTTCTATTTTGGGAAGGTGTTGGAATAATTTCCCTGGCTATTTTTAGCCGGTTCGGGGATTCCTCCACCCAGGCTAGCCGCCCTGCCTCTCCTTCTTCTCCTCCTTGTCCTCTTCCTCCTCCCCACTGACCCAAGGCTGGCCTGCTTCATGGAGGGCAGTCAGGGACACACAGTCCCTGAGCCAGGCCCAGAATGGGGAGACCCCTATATTTCCTGGTTGGGGCAGGGAAGGGAATTCTGAAGGGCGTTCCCACGTTCCAGGTGAGCAGGACTTTCAGACCTCCAGGAATCCATGACATCACGTATCTGAATTCTGTCTCCAGGGCAGGGTGGGGCGACTCAGCAACCTCCGACCTTTCACCTCCTTTCAGGGTTGTCACGCGAGAGTGGCCTGCTGAGAACAGACCTTGACTCCCACATCCTTAGGCTAGGAGCTCCCACGTTCCCAAGAGGAAGATCGGTGTGATGAGGGTAAACTGAGGCACAGAGGGGCCATTCGGATGGGACACATCTTGCGCTCATTCCCTGATGGTTTCATTTCCTTCCACATTCTTTGTTTTTAAATTTTTTTTAACATTTTTAAATTTTAAAATTTTATTTATTTATTTATTTATTTATTTATTTATTTTTGAGATGTAGTCT
>NW_012105808.1:2036853-2038356 GCF_000951045.1 Mandrillus leucophaeus
TTTTTTTTTTTTTTGAGGCAGGGTCTCACTGTGTTGGTCAGGCTGGAGTGCAGCAGTGCCATCATAGCTTATGGCAGCCTCGACCTCCTGGGCTCAAGCGATCCCCGCAACTCAGCCTCCTGAGTAGTGGGGACTATATAGGTGTGTACCACTACAACTGGCTAATTTTTGAAAACTTTTAGTAAGAGATGGGGTCTCACTGTGTTGCCCAGGCTGGTCTTGAACTCCTGGGCTCAAGTGATCCTTCCACCTTGGCCTCCCAAAGTGCTGGGATTCCAGGCATGAGCCACCGGGACCAGCCCTCATTCTGCCCTTTAACAGCTAAGCAACCCTGGGGCAATTACTTCACCTGTCTGTGCCTCTTTCAGGGAAGGGGGTGACAGTCACATGGACTAATGACAAATAGGTGAGTGAATATATGACAGGTCTTAGAACAAGCTCCTGGCAGAATGGAGCTGAGGGTCCTCGAAAGAACATTGGGATATGCCTGGCTATAGCAGAGAGGAACATCACGGGTGCTGGCTGGCTCCACATTTTTTTTTTTTTTTTGAGACAGAGTCTTGCTCCGTCACCCAGGCTGGAGTGCAGGGGCGCAATCTCAGCTCACTGCCAGCTCTGCCTCCTGGGTTCACGCCATTCTCCTGCTTCAGCCTCCCGAGTAACTGGGACAGGTGCCTGCCACCATGCCCAGCTAATTTTTTTTTTTTTTAGTAGAGTCAGGGTTTCACCGTGTTAGCCAGGATGTCTCGATCTCCTGACCTCGTGATCTGCCCGCCTCGGCCTCCCAAAGTGCTGGGATTACAGGTGTGAGCCACCGTGCCCAGCCCTGGCTCCACATTTTGAGAGGACCCACCCCCTTACTTCTCCCAGTCCATGAGGCTGGTGAGAGTGATCCCCGTGTTTCAGATCAGGAAACTGAAACCCTGGGATAATTTCCCAGGCCCAGGGTCTCATGACAGGTGACACACAGGAGGCCAGCACAGTCCCCTGGCTCCCAGGCCATATTCCACAGCTGCTCTGCATTCTTTCCCCAGCGCCCTCACTCATGCAGCAAGCATTTGTGGGTACTGTATGAGTTTCCTCCCGCTGCTGTAACAAATCACTGCAAACCCAGTGTCTGAAAACAACACAGAGTTATTATCTGACAAGCCTGGAGGCCAGGAGTCCAAAATCAGTCTCACTGGGCTACAAATCAAGCTGTGGGCAGGGCTGGGCCCTCCTGGAGGATCCAGGGGAGAACCTGGTTTCCACCTTTCCCAGCATTTAGAGGTACCTGCTTCCCTCAGCTTGGGGCCCCTTCCTCCACCTTCACGGCTGGCAGTGTGGCCTCTTCCAGTCTCTGACTCTCATCCCCCACCTCCTCTTATTTATTATTATTATTATTATTTTAGTGGAGTTTTGCTCTTTTTGCCCAGGCTAGAGTGCAATGGCACCATCTTGGCTCACTGCAATCTTTGCCTCCCTGGCTCAAGTGATTCTCCTGCCTCAGCCTCCTGAGTAGCT
>NW_012105808.1:2040236-2040987 GCF_000951045.1 Mandrillus leucophaeus
GGCTCAAGCCTGTAATCCTAGCACTTTGGGAGGCCGAGACGGGCGGATCACGAGGTCAGGAGATCGAGACCATCCTGGCTAACAGGGTGAAACCCTGTCTCTACAAAAAAAAAATACAAAAAAATTAGCCGGGCGTGGTAGCGGGCACCTGTAGTCCCAGCTACTTGGGAGGCTGAGGCAGGAGAATGGCGTAAACCCGGGAGGCGGAGTTTGCAGTGAGCGGAGATCCGGCCACTGTAGTCCAGCCTGGGTGACAGAGCGAGACTCCGTCTCAAAAAAAAAAAAAAGGTGTGCTGGCCAGGAAAGAGACCAGACGTGAACCGCACTTCCTCCCTCCCTCCGCTCCAGATGGCTGCACCAGAGGTGGTGGGGAGGAGGCTGCCAGATAGACAACAGGAGCGTCGGAAAAGGGCGGCTTCCACCACTTCCTCCCAGTGTGGGGATGTGACTGGGAGAGCAGCTCCATGACCTAAGGATGGGACTTTGGCTTTCTTTTATCCCCAAGCCAGCCCGTGACATGCCTTCTGCTCGATGGCTGTCTACAGCTCTGACCCTGCCCCTGTAGTTTTGCCCAGATTGTCTGTCCCATGAAACTTTCAGACTCCGGCCTGAGAATTCCTCCTTTCTTCTTCTTTTTTTTTTTTTTTTTTGAGACAGCCTCGCTCTGTCGCTTAGGCTGGAGTGCAGTGGTGCGATCTCGGCTCACTGCAAGCTCCGCCTCCCGGGTTCACGCCATTCTCCTGCCTCAGCC
>NW_012105808.1:2046002-2047391 GCF_000951045.1 Mandrillus leucophaeus
TTTTTTTTTTTTTAAGAAAATAGTTTTCATTGTGCAAGTTTTTTTTTTGTTTTTTTTTTAAAGAGATAGGGTCTTGCTCTGTAGCCCAGGCTGGAGTGCAGTGATGCAATCATAGCTCACTGAAGCTGCAAACTCCTGGGCTTGAGGAATCCTCCCACCTCAGCCTCCCGAGTAGCTGGGAGCACAGGCACTCACCACCACGTCTGGCTAATTTTTTAAAATTACTTTTTGTAGAGTGGGGGCCTTGCTATGTTCCCCAGACTGGTCTCCAAACCCTGGGCTCAAGTGATCCTCATGTCTTGGCCTCCCAAAGTGCTGGGATTACAGGCGTGAGCCACGGCACCTGGCCCGCATGTTGATTTTCTGTGAGTATATTGCTTCTCTCCAAGGACAGATGGCCTGACTGGGTGGGATAAGACCCGTGAACGGATAGTAAATGTGGGTTAGGCATTTGGCAGGAAATGCTTGTGGAATTCAGGAGACGACTGTCATTGATCTGTCCTTTATGCCCAGCTGGATATCGAGTACATTGCAGAATCTTAAGACCATCAGCCAGTTTTATTTATTGGATGCTTATTAAGTACGTAATGCCTATTTAATATTTTCACAGCCACCTTAATGCTAATAATCATCCTCACCTTACAGACGAGGAAACTGACGTGGAATCAGGACTTGTCGAAAGTTCCTGGCCGGGCGCGGTGGCTCACGCCTGTAATCCCAGCACTTTGGGAGGCTGAGGCAGGCGCATCACCTGAAGTAGGGAGTTTGAGAACAGCCTGACCAACATGGAGAAACCCCATCTCTACTAAAAATACAAAAAATTAGCCGGGCGTGGTGGTGCATGCCTGTAATCCCAGTTACTTGGGAGGCTGAGGCAGGAGAATTGCTCGAACCCAGGAGGCGGAGGTTGCGGTGAGTCGAGATCTCTCCATTGCACTCTGGCCTGGGCAACCAGAGCGATATTCCATCTCAAAAAAAAAAAAGAAAGAAAGAAAGAAGAAAGAAAGAAAGTCACTCAGCCAAGTTGGTGGCAGAAGCTACTTAGCCGGTTCTGTTTCCATTTGGCCTTCCTGCTGCCTCTTGCTTGAGTGCTTTCAAGGGTCGTGCAGGCTCACTCCTGAACCATTCCCTTGTCCTGGTCCTCCAGCAACCGTCTTGGGAAGTCAGTGGGCTCCACAATCCTGGGTCCAAGCTCCGTGCAGCTCTCTCACCCTCAGGTGTCTTCTGCAAACAAAGAACCTCCCAGAGCCCACGGAGGGAACGTTTCAAAAGTGTGCTGGCGGCCGGGCGCGGTGGCTCAAGCCTGTAATCCTAGCACTTTGGGAGGCCGAGACGGGCGGATCACGAGGTCAGGAGATCGAGACCATCCTGGCTAACAGGGTGAAACCC
>NW_012105808.1:2048451-2050666 GCF_000951045.1 Mandrillus leucophaeus
TTTAGTAGAGACGGGGTTTCACCGTGTTAGCCAGGATGGTCTCGATCTCCTGACCTCGTGATCCGCCCGTCTCGGCCTCCCAAAGTGCTGGGATGACAGGCGTGAGCCGCCGCGCCCGGCCTGGAAACGTTTCTTTCTCAACCTTGGCTTGGAGTTCTCCCCAGAGTGATACATGTTGGCGAGAAAGAGTGGCACATTCTTAGGGCCGGCTCACCCGCGAGGTCCTACATCACTCTTTCCACTGTAAACCCTCTGGTGGCTGCTACGAGTCAGCCACAAGTGCACTGCAGAAAACGCTGAACCTGATGTGGACACCCGGGGGGAGCCCCCAGCCCAGACACTTTGCTGTACCTTCCCAGGCCCCTGGTGGGATTTTTTCTCTTTTCTTTGGATCCCTGGCAGGAGTCGGGGGGAGCGTGGGAGGGTGCGGAATAAACCCTGAGTCTGCCTCATTGGCTGCCTGGGCTCCAGAGCCCTGCCCGTTGCTTGTGGAGGACTTTCTGGGAATCACGTGGACGGGCCAGAAGGGCTGGGAACGGGAGAGCAGGCAAGGATTCTGAAAGAGGGAAGATCTCAGCGGGAGGGATTTGAGGCTGACGGTGGGTCAGAGACAGAAGTCCAGATGACAGGTTTAAAGTCTCTGCTTATGGCTGGGCGCAGTGGCTCATGCCTGTAAACCTAGCGCTTTGGCAGGCCAAGGTGAGTGGATCACTTGAGGTTAGGAGTTTGAGACCAGCCTGGCCAACGTGGTCTCAACTAAAATACAAAATACTAAAATTACAAAAATTAGTCTCTACTAAAAATACAAAAATTAGTCAGGGGTGGTGGTGCGCGCCAGTAATCCCAGCTACTCAGGAGGCTGAGGCAGGAGAATCGCTTGAACCCAGGAGGCAGAGGTTGCAGTGAGCCGAGATTGCACCCCTGCACTCCAGCCTGGGCAACCGAGTGAGATTCTGTCTTAAAAAAATAAAAAATAATAAAAAAGTCTCTGTTTAGATAAGATGCCTTTAAATGGCTCTTTTAGCCTTTCTTTAATATGAAAACAAACTTTCTAATTATTATAAACAAAATATGTGCCACGTGGACGCTGGCTGTTGGCACTCACTATCCTTCCCTTGCTTGACGTCAACTGAAAGATAAAGCATCGCCTCTAGCCCTTCCCACAACCAAAGAGAAGGCACAACGCCGAATGCATCTCCTTGGATTTGGGAGGCAATGTTTGCTTAATGTGGGTGTGCTTCTCCGGCCTGGTTGGGGGGGCCATCGTGCCCTCCCTGTATCAATCTGCGCTCTGTGGCATCTGTGGCGTGGACCCTTCTTTGCTTTGCAGAGGCAGGATGTCTGCACACTGCATTGTACCCAGCCCAGTCCAGAGTTTACAGTCGAGGTCACCCTTGGAGGTCTGTGTTCTGTGGGTTTTACCCAATGCGTGAGGTTACATATCCACCATGACAGTGTCACATAGAGTAGTTTCACTGCCCCCCAAATCCTCCGTGCTCCACCTATTCATCCTTAACCCCACTTCCTTCAACCTGGGTAAGCACTGATTTTTTTTTTCTTTTTTAGACGGAGTCTCGTTCTGTCGCCCAGGCTGCAACCTCCGCCTCCCAGGTTCAAGCGATTCTCCTGCCTCAGCCTCCCGAGTAGTTGGGATTACAGGCATGCACCATCACGCCCGGCTAATTCTGTATTTTTAGTAGAGACGGGGTTTCTCCATGTTGGTCAGGCTGGTCTCGAACTCCCAACCTCAGGTGATCCGCCCTCCTTGGCCTCCCAAAGTGCTGGGATGACAGGCATGAGCCACCGCACCCAGCTCACCACTGATCTTTTTACTCATGTATAGCTTTGCCTTTTGCAGAATCTTTTCCAGTTGGAATCGTAGTGTGAAAGCTGTTTCACTTGTTTCCTGGTGTATTCCAGCTTCCAGGGGCTACTTGTACAACTCTGCTTCGCATCCCTCTAGCCTCTTTTGTTTCTGTTGTTATGTCTCCTTCTCTGACTGACCTTCCTGCCACCCTCTTACAAGGACCCTGTGATGACAATGGGCCTACCTGGATAATCCAGACAAGATCTTTGATTTTTTTTTTTTTTTGAGACAGAGTCTCGCTCTGTCGCCAGGCTGGAGCGCAGTGGCTCGATCTCGGCTCACTGCAACCTCCGCCTCCTGGGTTCAAGCGATTCTCCTGCCTCAGCCTCCCGAGTAGCTGGGATTACA
>NW_012105808.1:2050716-2054895 GCF_000951045.1 Mandrillus leucophaeus
CTCGATCTCGGCTCACTGCAACCTCCGCCTCCTGGGTTCAAGCGATTCTCCTGCCTCAGCCTCCCGAGTAGCTGGGATTACAGGCGCCCACCACCATACCCGGCTAATTTTTGTATTTTTGGTAGAGATGGGTTTCACCATGTTGGCCAGGCTGGTCTCAAACTCCTGACCTCAGGTGATCCACCCACCTCGGCCTCCCAAAGTGCTGGAATTGCAGGCGTGAGCCACTGCGCGGGCCAATCCAGGCAAGATTTTTTTTTTTGAGACGGAGTCTCCCTCTGTCGCCCAGGCTGGAGTGCAATGGCGCCATCTCAGCTCACTGCAACCTCTGCCTCCCAGGTTCAGGTGATTTTCCTGCCTCAGCAGGCATGCGCCACCACGCCCGGCTAATTTTTGTATTTTTAGTAGAGACGGGGTTTCGCCATGTTGGTCAGGTTGGTCTCGAACTCCTGACCTCAGGTGATCCACCCACCTTGGCCTCCCAAAGTGCTGGGATTACAGGTGTGAGCCACCGCGCCCAGCCAATCCAGACAAGATGTTTAATGTAGTCACATCTGCCAAGTCCCTTTTATCTCGTGTAAGGTATTCACAGGTTCTGGGATTAGGACACAGGTATCTTTGGGGGCTGTTACTCTTCTGACCACACAGCCTGTGTACAAGGTTTGCCTGTTCTAGGATTTCACGTGAATGGAATCACACCGCCTGTCCTCCTGTGGAAGGCTTAGTTCACTCAGGGTAAAGTTCCTGTGAGTCATCCACGATGGCACTTAGCAGTTTGTTCCTTTTTCTCGCTGAGTGCTATTCCGTGGTATGAATGGATCACAGTTTGCTTATCCACTCACCTGCTGCCGAATGCCTGAAATGTTTCCCATTTTTTTTTGTTTTTTTTTAAGACAGAGTCTTGCTCTGTTGCCCAGGCTGGAGTTCAGTGGTGCGATCTCGGTTCACTGCAAGCTCCGCCTCCCGGGTTCACGCCATTTTCCTGCCTCAGCCCCCCGTGTAGCTGGGACTACAGGCGCCCGCCACCACGCCCGGCTAATTTTTTCTATTTTTAGTAGAGATGGGTTTCACCGTGTTAGCCAGGATGGTCTCGATCTCCTGACCTCGCGATCCGCCCGACTTGACCTCCCAAAGTGCTGGGAGTGCAGTGGTGCCATCTCGCTCACTGCAACCTCTGCCTCCCGGGTTCAAGTGATTCTCCTGCCTCAGCCTCCTGAGTAGCTGAGATTACAGGCATGGGCCACCATGCCTGGCTAATTTTATATTTTTAGTAGAGACAGGGTTTCACCATGTTGGTCAGGCTGGTCTCGAACTCCCAACCTCAGGTGATCCGCCCACCTCAGCCTCCCAAAGTGCAGGGATTCCAGGCGGAACCACCGTACCCGGCCAATTCTCCAGAAATTTTTCCTCTTCCCAAACTAAAACTCCGTCCCCATGAAACACTCACTCCCCATCCCCCTCCCCAGCCTCTGGCACTCACCCTTTTACTTTCTGTCTCTGTGAATTTGACGACTCTAGGGACCTCATATGAGGGTAAGTTTTTAAAATTTTAAATTATTATTATTTCTTTTTTAAAAATGTGAAATGCTTCATGTCATCCTTACGCAGGGGCAATAATAATCTTTGTATCCTTCCAACTTTTTGAATACGTGCTGCTGAAGTGAGCACGTTATAAGGGGAAGATTTTTTTTTGAGATGGAGTTTTTCTCTTGTTGCAATGATGTGATCTCAGCTCACTGTAATCTCTGCCTCCTGGGTTCAAGCGATTCTCCCGCGTCTGCCTCCCGAGTAGCTGGGATTACAGGCATGCATCACCACATCCGGCTAATTCTGTACTTCTAGTAGAGACGGGGTTTCTCCACGTTGGTCAGGCTGGTCTTGAACTCCTGACCTCAGGTGATCCACCCACCTTGGCCTCCCAAAGTGCTGGGATTACAGGAGTGAGCCACCGTACCCGGCCAGTTAAGGCTGTACATGTTTAATGACTTCAATCTGTTGTGACTTTTCTTTCTGTCCTAAGAGCTTAAGCAAACCCCTTCTGCAATATCTGAGAAAGATTTTGGTGGGTGTATGAGACAGGGCCAACTTCATGGGTGTGCGACTTGTGAGTCACCCAGGGCCCCATGATCGGAAGGGCCCTGTGGTTGGAAGGGCCCCACACTTGTTTAATGCTGTCATCGTCTTGACATTCTTAAACACTTTTGAAAAAGGGCTTCGTGTTTTCATTTTCTACTGAGCCCTGCAAATTTTGTGGCCGGTCCTGGGATGAGACCCTCTGATGCTCCCCTGCAGAGCCTCTCGACCTCACGCACTCGCCGGCTAGCTCCCGACAGGTGTTGACGGATGTCACTCAGGTGTGAGCTCTGCACCTGAGCTCCCCTCTGCACACAGGCAGCCACAACCAGGCAGTGCAGAGGTGAGCCTGTGGCCAGTGAGGAGACAGCGAGTCAACCTCCTCCCGCCTACTGGGCCCTGAGACACCACCTCCGTGAGCTTGTGGGAACAAGGGCGCCTGTATTAACCCAAGGCTGAGGCAGTGACACACCCTCTTATGGGCCTGCTGTCGCTCCCTGCTTCATTATGCTGGTCCCATCCTCTCCTACCGAGGATCAGACCGGACTCTCCCAGAAAACAAGAGCACATGAACCTTCTGTCTCAGGCTCTGGCCTCTGGGGAACCCAAGCTGTGGTTGGCTGAACAGCGGCCCCCAAAGATGTCCTTGTTCTAATTCTCGGAACATGGGGGTGTGTCACCTTCCACGGCAACAGAGTCTGTGCAGGTGCGATTGAGTGAAGGACTCTGAGATGGGAGAGCAGCCTGGATGATCTGGGGCACCCAGTGTCCTCACAGGGTCCCTCATAAGAGAGACTGGAAGAGGTTGTGCGCCTGGCCGTGAAGGTGGAGGAAGGGGCCCCGCACCAAGGGATGTGAGCCCCTCCACGCCGGGAAAGACGAGGAATTGGATTCTATTTTTTTTTTTTTTTTGAGACGGAGTCTCGCTCTGTCGCCCAGGCTGGAGTGCAGTGGCGCGATCTCAGATCACTGCAAGCTCTGCCTCCCGGGTTCACGCCATTCTCCTGCCTCAGCCTCCCGAGTAGCTGGGACTATAGGCGTCTGTCACCTCGCCCGGCTAGTTTTTTGTATTTTTAGTAGAGACGGGGGTTTCATCGTGTTAGCCAGGATGGTCTCAATCTCCTGACCTCGTGATCCACCCACTTCAGCTTCCCAAAGTGCTGGGATTACAGGCATGAGCCACCGCGCCTGGCTTTTTTTTTTTTTTTTAATTTAATATAACTTAATTTTAAGTCTGGGATACATGTGCAGTTCTAAATGATAGTCTAGGCGAAAATATTTGCAACACGTATAACAGATCAGAATTAACAAGCCTGCAGGTTTGCTACATAGGTAAACATGTGCCATGGTAGTTTGCTGCACCTACCAACCCGTCACCTAGGTATTAAGCCCCATGTATTGTCGGGCGCAGTGGCTCACGCCTGTAATCCCAGCACTTTGGGAGGCCGAGGCGGGTGCCTTGCTTGAGGTCAGGAGTTCCAGACCAGCCTGACCCAAACGGTGAACTCCCATCTCTACTAAAAATACAAAAATTAGCCAGGAGTGGTGGGCGCCTGGAATCCCAGCTACTCAGGAGGCTGAGGCAGGAGAATCTCTTGAACCTGGGAGGCGGAAGTTGTGGTGAGCTGAGATTGCGCCATTGCACTCCAGCCTGGATGACACAGCAAGACTCCGTCTCAAACAAACAAAAAGCCCCCACATGCGCCAGCTCTTCATCCTGGAGCTCTCCCTCTCCCTCCCCCTCACCTCACTGCCGGACAACCCCAGTGTGTGTTGTTCCCCTCCCTGTGTACATGTGTACTCCGTGTTCAGCTTCCACTTACAAGTGAGAACATGCGGTGTTTGATTTTCGGTTCCTGTGTTAGTTTGCTGAGGATAACGGCTTCCAGCTCCATCCACGTCCCTGCAAAGGACATGATCCCATTCCTTTTTATGGCTGCGTAGTATTCCATGCTGTATACGTACAACCTTTTTTTTTTTGAGACATAGTCTAGTCTCACTGCACGCTCTGCCTCCCAAGTTCAAGCGATTTGCCTGCCTCAGCCTCCTGAGTAACTGGGATTACAGGCGCCTGCCACCATGGCAGGCTAATTTTTTTTTTTTTTT
>NW_012105808.1:2055280-2056754 GCF_000951045.1 Mandrillus leucophaeus
AAAAAACTAGCCGGGTGAGGTGGCGGGCACCTGTAGTCCCAGCTACTCGGGAGGCTGAGGCAGGAGAATGGCGTGAACCCGGGAGGCGGGGCTTGCAGTGAGCCGAGATCGCGCCATTGCCCTCCAGCCTGGGCGACAGAGCCAGACTCCGTCTCAAAAACAAACAAACAAACAAAAAACAAATGGCAAATAGCAAGTGTTGGTATGAAGCAGTGCCAATCTCCATGACAGAAGACGGTCTTGGGCACGTGTGCAGAAGCCCGACGGTCTGGCTGCAAATTCTGGCCAGTCCTGGCTGTACCACTTTCTAGCTGTGGACTCAAGGGCGTTGTTTACCTTCTCTGAGCCCATGTTTATTCATCTGCACCATCAATGCGTAGAACCATCGCCCTTACCTCACGGCCTTTCCGGGAGGATCAGATGACACAATCCAAGGAAATGAACCATTAATGATACTTACTGTCACTACTTTGTTCTGATGCCCACGTTTGCTTATGCCTAGAAGTCTGAAGGATTTGCCTCAGCTGTGAACCAACGGGGGCTACAGGTGCTGCAAATGGGTCTGAGGAATGGCATGGAGGGATCTTTTCTTTTCTTTCTGTCTTTCTTTCTTTCTGTCTTTTTCTTTCTTTCTTTCTTTTTTTCTTTCTTTCTTTCTCTTTTTTTCTTTTTTCTTTCTTTTCTTTTTTTTTCTTCTCTTTCTTTTCTTCTATCTTCTTTTCTTCTTTCTTCTTTGTTTTCTTCTTTCTTTTCTTCTTTCTTTTTTCTTTCTTTTCTTCTTTCTTTTCTTCTTCTTTTCTTTCTTTTCTTTTCTTCTTTCTTTTCTTCTTTCTTCTTTCTTTTCTTCTTTCTTTCTTTCTCTTTCTTTTCTCTCTCTCTTTTTCCTTTCTTTCTTTCTTTTTTTTTTCTTTGAGACAAAGCGAGACTCTGTCTCCCAGGCTGGAATGCAGTGGTGCGATCTCAGCTCACTGCAACCTCCGCCTTCTGGGTTCAAGCGATTCTCCTGCCTCAGCTCCTGAGTAGCTGGGATTACAGGCACGTGCAAGCACGCCCGGCTAATTTTTTGTATTTTTAGTACAGATGGAGTTTCACCGTGTTAGCCAGGATGGTCTCGATCTCCTGACCTCGTGATCCGCCCGCTTTGGCCTCCCAAAGTGCTGGGATTACAGGCCTGAGCCACTGCACCCAGCCTTTTTTTTTTTTAGATGGAGTATCGCTCTGTTGCCCAGGCTGGAGTGCAGTGGTGTTATCTCAGCTCACTGCAACCTCAACCTCCTGGGTTCAAGCGATTCTCCTGCCTCAGCCTCCTGACTAGCTAGGATTACAGGTATGCACCACCACGCCTGGCTAATTTTTTTTTTTTTTTTTTTAAATAGAGACAAAGTTTCTCCTTGTTGGCCAGGCTGGTCTTGAACTCCTGACCTCAAGTGATCCACCTGCCTTGGCCTTCCAACGTGCTGGGATTATAGGCATG
>NW_012105808.1:2057359-2059479 GCF_000951045.1 Mandrillus leucophaeus
ACCTCTGCCTCCCTGGTTCAAGTGATTCTCCTGTCTCAGCCTCCCAAATAGCTGGGTTTACAGGCATGTGCCACCACACCCGGCTACTTTTTGTATTTTTAGTAGAGACGGGGTTATTCCATGTTGGCCAAGGTGGTCTCAAACTCCTGACCTCAGGTGATCCACCTGCCTCGGCCTCCCAAAGTGCTGGGATTACAGGCATGAGCCACTGTGCCTGGCCTAAAGACGACTTTTAAATACTGTATTATTTTATATAACTTCTATAATGATTATATTTTGTTTTGGGAACCAGGAAAAGAAGTGGTAAACCCTTTTGGCTTATTTCCCATGCCTTTTTTTCTGTACATTAAAACAAAACAAAACGGCCGGGCGCGGTGGCTCAAGCCTGTAATCCCAGCACTTTGGGAGGCCGAGACGGGCGAATCACGAGGTCAGGAGATCGAGACAATCCTGGATAACACGGTGAAACTCCGTCTCTACTAAAAAAATACAAAAAAAAAAAACCAAACGAAAACAAAAAACCAGTTGCTAGTAATGTGTATGATTTTGCATGTAAGTTTTTCAGCGACTATATTATTAGGTTGGTGCCAAAGTAATTGCGATTGTGCCATTAAAAAGGTGAAAACCGCAATTACTTTTGCACCAACTTAATATTTAAGCATCTTCCATGTCCTTAAATACCAATCACAATGGATACATACAAAGTGGTCTGTCCAGAGAAAGGAATATTGCTCAGCCATGAAAAGGAACGAAGCTCTGACATAGGCCAGCGCCTGGATGAACCCTGAGGACGTCATGGCCAGGGAGCAGTGCCAGATATAAAAGGCCACACAATACATGATCCCATTTATTATTATTATTTTTAATTTAATTTTATTTTTTTTGAGACGGACTCTCGCTCTGTCGCCCAGGCTGGAGTGCAGTGGCCGGATCTCAGCTCACTGCAAGCTCCGCCTCATGGGTTTGCGCCATTCTCCTGCCTCAGCCTCCCGAGTAGCTGGGACTACAGGTGCCCGCCACCTCGCCCGGCTAGTTTTTTGTATTTTTTAGTAGAGACGGGGTTTCACCGCATTAGCCAGGATGGTCTCGATCTCCTGACCTCGTGATTCGCCCGTCTCGGCCTCCCAAAGTGCTGGGATTACAGGCTTGAGCCACCGCGCCTGGCCACATGATCCCATTTATGTGAAATGCAAAGGACAGGCTAATCCACAGAGACAGGAAAGGGATTCAAGGTGGCCTGCGACTGGGGAGGGCAGAGACTGACTGCTGATGCGGATGGGACGTCTTTGGGGTGATGACAGTGTCTGGAACTACATACAGCTGATGGTTCCCCAACTCCTACATTTTACATTGTTTGATTTATTTATTTATTTATTTCGGAGACAGAGTCTTGCTCCTGTGGCCCAGGCTGGAGTGCAATGGTGCGATCTCGGCTCACTGCAACCTCCGCCTCCCGGGTTCAAGCGATTCTTGTTCCTCAGCCTCCTGAGTAGCTGGGATTACAGGTGCCCACCTTTACTCCCAGCTAATTTTGGTATTTTTAGTACAGACAGGGTTTCACCATGTTGGCCAGGCTGGTCTCGAACTCCTGACATCAGGTGATCCGCCTGCCTTGGCCTCCCAAAGTGCAGGGATGGCTGGCATGAGCCACCGTGCACAACCGCCAAAGCACTTTCTTTTGTTTTATTTTCTTTTTTTGGAGACGGAGTTTCACTCTTGTTGCCTAGGCTGGAGTGCAATGGCACGATCTTGGCTCACCACAACCTCTACCTCTCAGGTTCAAGCAATTCTCCTGACTCAGCCTCCCGAGTAGCTGGGATTACAGGCATATACCACCAAGCCCAACTAATTTTGTATTTTTAGTAGAGACGGGGTTTCTCCATATTGAGGGGGGTCTCGAACTCCCGACCTCAGGTGATACACCTCCCCTGGCCTCCCAAAGTGCTGGGATTACAGGCGTGAGCCACCACACCCAGCCCACCAAAGCACTTTCTTTCTAGGAAGGCTGTCCCTGCTTAGAGGTCCTTTGGCGGCATGTGATAGCTTGTATCCTCCTGTGTTCCTGCCAGCATAGAGCCCAAAAGCTTTTCTTTTCTTTTTTTTTTTTTGAGACGGAGTCT
>NW_012105808.1:2060909-2062939 GCF_000951045.1 Mandrillus leucophaeus
GTGATCCGCCCGCCTCGGGCTCCCAAAGTGCTGGGATTCCAGGCCTAAGCCACCACACCCGGTCCCTCCTAGATTTTCTAAGTACAAATCCTAAAGCCCGTGGGGCCTAAGCGTTCCTAGTTTGTGGTGCAGCCCCCAGGGGTCCCCTCCTGTTACCTCTTCCCTGGGCCAGTGAAGGGAGGGTGGATGGGATGGTGTGGGGCCGTGGGTCCCCATGCCTGGAGCCAAGCCCGGGGCATTTGCTTGCATGCTAAGAGCTCCCTCCCCAGCAAGCCCCGGGCCAGGGAGAGAAGGAGCAGCCTAGAGGCAGGAGAAAAGGGAGAGTGAGGCTGTTTATTGTGTATGAATTCACATTGTATCAACAACTCCACGTAATATTAAAACACTGCGAGAAAGTGGGTGCGGCACACCTGGAATTTTAAAAAAGTCAGAAATAAAAACAACCAGACATCCCAATGCAGATGGCATAGAACCTGCTAGAACCACAGGTGGCGGCTGGAAACAGGAGACAGGTCTTTACAAAGATTAGATCGGCAACGGTTCCGTGGACAGAGAAGGAGGCGCGGTTGGCCGGCTATGGCTTCTGTGCAGAGGGCCCGAGGACGTTTAATAAGTGACCCCTTGAGGAAGGGCGTGGTGGCTCCATGTCCCCCCAGAAGCCCCCTCCTGGGTCACTCACGCATGGGCAGGTGTGTGATGGCCCCTCCTACCTGCCCCAGAGCTTGGGCAGGATAGGGCCTGTTAACTTGGAGATGGATGCGTGGCCTGGAGGCCTAGCGTTGCACCCCGGACACGGTGGCCGGCCATCAAAGGGACCACGCAGAGAGAGAGAAAGTGGAGCACCTTCCGCCTCGGCCCAGCCGCCCTGTTTATGTCCCCAGAGGCCAGAGGTCACAGCTGAGCTGTCTGTGCTTGGCCTGGGGTTACCCCTGGGGAGGGTGGGAGAAGGGTGCATGTTCTGGCTCCTTGCTGGAGAGGGGAGGACAGGGTAGGCGGAGCTGGTCTGGGAAGGTGCCCAGGTGAGTCACGACAGGGTCGGGGCCTGGCCCGCTGTGGCCCTTCACCCGGCAACTGGTTTCTCGCTCAGGACCGGGGAAGAGACCCAGGCGGCAGAAGGCGAAACGGCCTTCTTGCTCCCACCCGACGCTGCCTTGTGTGTGTGTGCGCGTGGGTGGGGGTGAGCGTCCTTAACTCTCTTTTTCCCCTGGCGTGGCTGAGAGACGCTGGTGTCCCCAAGGCTAGAGCTGCTGCTGCCACCCCTGCCCGCCAGCCCCGCATCTGGAGGTGCACGCACGCTCCTGGAAATGCCCATAAAACACGCGTTCACCCCAGGGATTCCCGGCAGAAAAGCACGCGCGGCGGTGGGTGTGTGCGCTTGTCTACAAAAGTGTTTTGCACACTGTGGTCACTGAGGTTTACTCTACAAGAAAAAAAAGGGGAGAATTTTTTTTTTATCCCCCAAGCTAGAAAACCCACAGGCTTCTGGCAATGGCCACCTCCCTGGGGTCCGGGAGATGGTGGGGTCCGGATAGCTCAGGGAACCCAAGGCCCTGTGGACAGTGAAGGAGAGGCCAGCCTGTCCTTCCCCTCCCTGAGCCTCAGTTTACCTAGAACGCTTGGACCCCAGGCTCTCTGACTTCTGTGCAGGGTCCCGTCTGTGGGGCGGGAGGACGTGGCTTTAGGGGCCTTTGGAGCTGAGAGTCCCTGGAAGCCGGGATTGAACCCCACCATCTCCACCAGCCTAGGAGGCCCGGCTGCCTGGGCTGTGTCTCTGCAGCGGCCTCCGTTCCCCGCTGGCATTTCTGGGGTCACATCGTTAGGACACACCAGTGGGGCCGGGCTTGGCACAGCTGTGCCCCCTCCTCCCTCTGCCCTGGCAGCGGGGGCTTGGGGATTAAGGCCTCTTTTAAGGAAAAACCGGCTGCGGTGCGTTTGTTCCCAGTTACCAAGATGGCTCGCTGGGAAGGGCGGGGGCAGGCGGGGTCTCCCTGCCTGGGTCCTCCCTGCCTGGGGTCTCCCTGCCTGGGGTC
>NW_012105808.1:2063334-2064703 GCF_000951045.1 Mandrillus leucophaeus
GGGTCCTCCCTGCCTGGGTCCTCCCTGCCTGGGGCCTCCCAGGATTTCTGGAACAGACTTTTGCCTCTTCCCGCCATTCCTGCGATGGGTGCTGGGGACGCCCACACCCCAAATCCCGCCGGCTCCCGGCCCAACCACAGGAGGCTGCAGTCTCTGGGGAGCCTCTGGGGCTCTCCTGGGCCAACAGCAGGTTTGGCGGGGAGGGCTCCCCGAAGCCCCAGCCCTCCCGGACCGGCCGTAGAGAGCTGGGTGCCGGGGGTGGGGAGCCCAGCTGTTGCCTGTGGGAGCCGCCCGAGGTTGAGGAGTGAAGGTCACTCTCCCTGCACCTGCAACACACAGGACCCTCTAGCCTTGTGAGGTGGCAACCCCGGCAGTCGCCCCAGGAAGGGAGCTGAGCAGGGATCCCCATGGGCCTGCACAGAGGACCTGGGCAGCCGTCCAGGAACCCTCTGGGCACGGGTCCTTAGACGCCCATTTCCACTGGGACTGGAGGGACAGGGCTGGGCTAGTTTTTTTCTTTTTTCTACTACTTGCTTCTGGGCCAGCCCCATGGAGGGGGGTCGGGGCGGCCAGGCCTCCTGCGATCAGGGCTGTGTGGGGTCCCGGCGGCTCAGGGTCCGGCTCAGGGTCCAGCTCAGGTGTGGCCCCCGGTGACGCCAGCAGGCCCAGGAGGATGTGGCTGCACCTGCTCCCGTCTGTGCCACAGAGGAGGACACAGTCGTCTTTCAGAAGCCTCCCCCCGACCCCGTGGCATCTTCGATTTCCACTTGCCGCTGGGAGGAGCCACCCGTTCTGCGCCTGACCCATCTCCCGGCCTCAGGCAGCCGTCCCGGGTTGCACGGGGTGGAAAAGCGAAAAGATTGGGTTCGAGCGACAGGTCAACGTTTTGAACGGACGTTTCGATCTCCGGGACAACGTCTCACCTCCCGGCGTCCTTCAAAGTCACTTCAAGATCATGGAACAGCTTTGTATACACGGCAGCAGAGGGCAGCCCCACCCGCCCCGCCGCGGCTCCCCAGCCTGCATTTCTGTTTGAGAAATGTCTGGGGTGGATGTCAGAGGGTAGAACAAGCCGGAAGAACCAAGGACGGCCAAACCTCTCCCGGCCACACAGATGCCTGGTGCTGAAAATACGCGGGGCGCGGTGGCTCACGCCTGTAATCCCAGCAGTTTGGGAGGCCGAGGCGGGGGAATCACGAGGTCAGGAGTTCGAGACCAGCCTGGCCAATATGGTGAAACCCCATCTCTACTAAAAATACAAAAATTAGCCGGGCGTGGTGGCGCACGCCTGTAATCTCAGCTACTCAGGAGGCTGAGGCAGGAGAATCGCTTGAACCGGGGAGGGGGAGGTTGCAGGGAGCCGAGATCG
>NW_012105808.1:2069078-2070118 GCF_000951045.1 Mandrillus leucophaeus
CAAGTGATTCTCCTGCCTCAGCCTCCCAAGTAGCTGGGATTACAGGCATGCACCACCACGCCTGGCTAATTTTTGTATTTTTAGTAGAGACAGGGTTTCACCATGTTGATTAGGCTGGTCTCGAACTCCTGACCTCGCAATCCGCCCACCTCAGCCTCCCGAAGTGCTGGGATTACAGGTGTAAGCCATAGCGACTGGCCTAAAAAAGATTTTTTTTTTTTTTAAAGAAAAGGCTGGACTTCCTTCAGCAAGCGTTGCCAGATTTTGAACACAAAGGGTCAGGGACAGAGGGACCCTGCTTTCAGAGTCCGAGACCTCATTCTCACCCCAAGGAAGGAAGGTCCTGATAGGAAAATGCTGCCTGCACATTTGACAAGCTTGAGGGAGGTTTCAGTGACACCCAGCCAGGTGGCTGTGCCCGGTGAGGACGAGATAAGCTTGTCTCCATCTTTCTTGTGCAGCCGGAACCCCCTGATGACTCCGAACCCCAGAGGGGCTGATGCTTCTGGTCACAGGAGGGACCCGCTGCCCTCCTGCTGCCAGCCTGCCCCAGGCCACACGCCCGTCTCTCCTGGCCATGCCTTTGGGGGTGCCGCTGCCACTCCCCGCTTAGCTCACCCCAGCAGGGCTGGGGCTGGGGTGTCGGGTGTCCTGGGTTAGGCTAAACAGGGACACGTCTGTCTGGCCCTGGATCTCATCCTGTAACCCGTAACTGTGTCTCTGTAGGACTCAGCGACCTTTCTCTCCTCTCTTTTTCCCCTGAAAGGTGAGAGGGCGATTGCAAGGGGAGGATTAGATGTGGCAGGGGTGAGGGGATGATCCGAGAAGGATCACAGCATCGCTTTACGGAGGTGCCTTTGTTGTCTGCTTTTGAGACAGGGTCTCGCTCTGTCCCCCAGGCTGGAATGCAGTGGTGCTATCCTAGCTCACTGCAGCCTCCACCTCCTGGGCTCAAGTGATTCTCCCGCCTCAACTGGGAGTACCTGAGTAGCTGGGACTACAGGAGTGAGCCACTACACCTGGCCATAATTTTTTATTTT
>NW_012105808.1:2070722-2074028 GCF_000951045.1 Mandrillus leucophaeus
GCTTGGCCAGTACCTCTGCATCCCAGATCCTCCGTCCTCCTTTGGGCCCCAAGGATACCTGGGACCTGGGCCCCTCAAAAGGCCAGGAGCCTGTGGGATAGCTTTGGGGTCTTGCCCAGCTGGGCAGCCGGGTAACACTCATGCCCACGGAGTGAGCCCACTGGCCGCGGCCTGTGATGACTCGGACCTGGCCTGCTTTCTAGGCTTCTATTTGGGAAGTGGCTGTCCTGGACGACAGAAATAGCCTCCAGACCCTGAAAATAGCTGGCGTTGTGGCTCCAGCACACGGCCCCCTTGGCACCTCCCCCATGCCCGCTGCGCTGGGCTGGAGAGCCCCGAGATCGTTGCCGTTGAGGCTCTGTGGTTCTGGTCGCCGCGTTGGAGCTGGGGATATAAAACCTCAGGCGGGTCTGGGAGCGGGGATGGGTCAAATCCTGGCTCCCCCGAGGCCCGACATTCAAAGGGGCTATGGGGGCCCCTCCTCAACATCAAACGGGGCAGGATGAGTCACTGCCCTCCGCCCGGGCTGGGGGCTGGCACCGACTCATAAAAGGAAAACCACTTCAACCAGGGCTTTCTCTTTCTTCAGCCTGAAGGAATGCTTTGAATGCTCAGGTCTGTCCTCAGCAGTCAGATTTCTGGAACATTCAGACACCTCGTGGGAGGCAGACCCCTCCCCTCCTGGCTGGATCCCGGCCGGTGGCGGTGTGATGGGGTCTGGTGGGGGCTCAGAGCTGCGCTGGAGGGAGGCTCACCGGCCGATCAGAACCGTGTCTGACTCCTGCGGCACCTGGCCAGCAGGGGCGAGTCCGTCCGCCCCCCAACTGGGAGCAAAGCAAGGGCCAGGCACCCCTTCCTCATAAATTCCTATGGCCAATAATGACGAGCTGGTGGCAGGTACTGGAGAACTGAGTTCTGAGTGGATACGTGGGGTGATGGCTGATTTTATGGGGGTACTAGGGCGGGCCATGGTGCCCCAGGGTTTGGTTAAACGTTTTTTTAATTTTATTTTTGAGACGGAGTCTCGCCCTGTCGCCCAGGCTGGAGTGCGGTGGTGCAATCTTGGCTCACTGCAACCTCTGCCTCCCAGGTTCAAGCTATTCTCCTGACTCAGCCTCCCAAGTGGCTGGGACTACAGGCGTCTGCCACCTCGCCTTGTTAACTTTTTTGCAATTTTAGTAGAGACTATGTTTCACCATATTGGCCAGGCTGGTCTCGAACCCCTAACCTTGTGATCTACCCACCTCAGCCTCCCAAAGTGCTGGGATTACAGGCGTGAGTCACTGTGCCTGGCCAATTAAGTGTTTTTCTAGATGTTGCTGTGAAGGTTGTTTTTTCTTTCCTTTTTTTTGATAGAATTTTGCTCTGTTGCCCAGGCTGGAGTGCAATGGCATGATCTCGGTTCACTGCAACGTCCCAGGTCCAAGTGATTCTCCTGCCTCAGCCTCCCAAATAGCTGGGGTTACAGGCATGCACCACCACCCCTGGGTAATTTTTTTTTTGTATTTTTAGTAGAGATGGGGTTTCACCATGTTGGCCCGGCTGGTCTCAAACCCCTGACCTCAGGTGATCTGCCCACCTCAGCCTCTCAAAGTGCTGGAATTACAAGTGTAAGCCACTGCGCTCAGCCTGTTTTTTATTTTGTAGGGATGGGGTCTTGCTATGTTGTTGCCCAGGCTGGAATTGAACCCCTGACCTCAAGTGATCCTCCTGCCTCAGCCTCCCAAAGTGCTGGGATTACAGGTGTGAGCCACTGTGCCTGGCATGCAAAAGTCTGGTGTTTTTTTTTTTTTTATATGATTCACCTTTAAATCTGTAGACTTCAAGCACAGCAGGTGACCGTCTGTAATGCAGGTGAGCCTCATCTAATTAGTTGAAGGACTTAAGAGAAAAAGCCGGGGGTCCTCCCAGGAGGAAGGCACTCTGCCAGGTGTTCCAGCTGCAGTACCAACTCTTCCCTGGGTCACCAGCCTGCTGGCCTGCACTGCAGATTTCAGAACTTGCCTTAAAATAAATCTCGACTGGGCGCAGCCTCAAGTGTGATCCTTGTGAGAAACTTCAAATTCCAGGCACGGTGTCTCACGCCTGGAATCCCAGCACTCTGGGAGGCCGAGGTAGGTGCATCAACTAAGGTCAGGAGTTCAAGACCAGCCTGGCAAATACAGTGAAACACCATCTCTACTGAAAATACAAAAAAATTAGCCGGGCGTGGTGGTGCATGCCTGTAATCCCAGCTGCTTGGGAGGCTGAGACAAGAGAATCGCTTGAACCTGGGAGGTGGAGGTTGCAGTGAGCTGAGATCATGCCATCGCACTCCAGCCTGGGAGACAGAGCGAGACTCCATCTCAAACAAACAAACAAATCCTTCAAACGACATAGAAGTGAAAAAAGTAGACAGGACAGCCATCTCCTCCTGCCCGGGACTGTGTCTCTCAGTTTAATTTGCATCTGTCACAGCCACGGAGCTGGACAGAGCGATGCAGATAAGGACGGCAAAGTGCTCTGTCACAATGACTGTCTCCATGGGGCCCCAGTGCGTTTACAAAGCACGTTACGTTCCCACACGAACCCATGAGATAGGTGTTAGATCAGTTGCCTCTTTCTGCCGAGGAAATGGAGGCTCAGAGAGGTTAAGGGAGGGCCCCAAGGTCACACAGCAAGAGGCACAGCTGTGGGGCAAGCCTCTGCCCTCCCGTCGAGCCTCCTGTCCACCATTTGTGGGGCGCCCACGGGCCTCTCCCCTCCTCTTCCTGGCGTCCGCCGGGCTCACCTTGATACGTTCAATCCCGGCTTCTATGCGTAGCTGTTCCACCAGCTTCCGGGCCTGGGCTATGTTGTTAGTGGCTGACATTGTCTGCCATCAGCTCTGGGCCCCGTTGTCCAGAGAGCTGTGGGGGAAGCAGAGGGGTGTGGGTCAAAGCTCAGGTCAGGCCTCTGGGTGGCAGCAGGGGCGCCCGGCCTTGGCTCAACCTTCCCAACTCTGGGCACAGCCACTTGGCCTCTGGGTGGGGACCAGGGGCCTCGGTGTACACAGAGCTGGTACTCAATAAAAGGATACACAATACAAGATACACAATAAAAGGTACACAATAAAAGGATCAATTAAAAAAAAAATCCCTTTGACACCGCCCAGCCTCCTTGGTTTCCAGCATAGAGCCTGGCACGCGGTCAGCCGTGACAATCCTCTGTGAGAATTTGCAGAAGGAGGGAATGAAAGGGCAAAGGCAGGCTAGGCACGGTGGCTCATGCCTGTAGCCCCAGCACTCTGGGAGGCCAAGGCGGGCGGATCCGAGGTCAGGAGATTGA
>NW_012105808.1:2075488-2078627 GCF_000951045.1 Mandrillus leucophaeus
ATAATGTGTTTAAGAGGACATTTTATAGACAGAGTCTCGCTCTGTCGCCCAGGCTGGAGTGCAGTGGCGCGATCTCAGCTCACTGCAACCTCCGCTTCTCCCTTCCAGTGCCACTCCCACTTCGGCCTCCTGAGTAGCTGCGATTACAGGTGCATGTGCCACCACGCCTGGCTAATCGTTGTATTTTTGGTAGAGATGGGGTTTTACCATGTTTGCCAGGTTGGTCTCAAACTCCCGGCCTCAAGTGATCCGCCTGTCTCGGCCTCTCAAAGTTCTGGGATTACAGGCATGAGCCACCATGCCTGGCCCAAGGACAACATTTTGGAAATGGAGAACAGATTAACGGTTGCCAGGGATCAGGAAGGGGCAGGGGCTGGGAGGGAGATAGGTCTCTGTATAAAAGGACAACACAGCCAGGCACGGTGGCTCTTGCCTGTAATCCCAGCACTTTGGGAGGCTGAGATGGGAGGATCACTTGAGTCCAGGAGTTTGAGGCCAGCCTAGGCAACATAGCAAGATCCCCTCACTACAAAAAATTTAAAAATTAGCTGGGCATAGGTGACACACTCCTGTGGTCTCAGCAACTTGGGAGGCTGACGTGGGAGGATCTCTTGAGCCTGGGAGGTTGAGGCCAGACTGGGCAACTTAGTGAGACCCCATCTCTGAATGAATAGGTAAATAAAAGGGCAACATGAATGATCCCTGTTAGTGCCTCAACGACGGTGATGAATCCACAAGCCTATACGGGTGATAAACGCACAGAGAGCCTCACACACTCACACACCAGCAGGCACAATACTGAATACTACGGAACCGAGCGAGGCTGGTGGGTGTGTGACTGTCAACCTCACACACTCACACACCAGCCGGTACAATACTGAATACTGCAGAACCTGAGCGAAGCTGGTGGGTGTGTGACTGTCTAGCTGTGATCCTGCCCATAGCTTTACCAAATGTTACCACCGGGGACGGCCGGGGAATGACACACAGAATTCCTGTACATTCTTTGTTAGCGCTGGATGTGACTCCACGGCGATCTCAATGAAAGGTTCAATTAAAAAAAAAATCCCTTTGACACCACCCAGCCTCCTTGGTTTCCAGCAGACGTCCCGCCCCCCCTTTTTGGGGGCGGAGAAGGCCCAATCTGTCTGCTCTGGAGGCAGGGCCCACGTGTGGCCGCTCAGAAGCCTCTGATTCCAGAGAGCTTCAAAGCAGCCACAAAACATCCAACTCAGGGAAAACCGCCCTTGGTTGGGCTTAAAAATACCTAAATTACTCAGTGCTAAAAATACGCGCACACAGAGAACAAATGCGCTGGCCCCACCTCCTGTTTTCCTTGGAAGGCCAGGGGGTCCTATTTAGCATCCACAGTCAGGAGTGTCCACCCAGACCACGGGCCCCTGCTGCCCTGGGCAGCCACCCCCCCAATTTCCACGTGAGCATCAGGCCCTGAGCCTTGCTGGCTTTTCTGTTTTGGGCGAAATTCCCTGGGAGATGCTCCCTTTGGGCTGGGTAATAACTCGGGCCTGCCAGAAAGGCCAGAGAGGGCTGTGCTGTGTGTGTGTGTGTGTGTGTGTGTGTGTGTGTGTGCATGTGTGTCTGTTTATTTGCATGTATGTCAATTATGTGCATGTGACTGTACACATATGTGTGGGGGTGTGTGCATTCATGTGGTGTGCATGTCAGTGTACACATGTGTATGAATGCGCGTGCACATATGAATGTATGTGTACTTTGCGTGTGCATGTGTGTGCACATGTGTATGCTGGCATGCATGAGTGTGCATATACACGTGTGTGTGCACACATATCTGCATATGTGTGTATGTGTACATGTGTATGCATGGATGTGCATGTCAGCATGCATGAGTCTCTGCATCAGTGCATGTGTGTACATGAACATGTGTGTACATGAGCATCTGTGTCTATGAGTGCATGTACATATCTACATATGTGTATGTGTGCACCTGCATATGAGTGTGTGCATAGGTGGATTTGCATACGTGCATGTGTGTGGGCATGCATGTCAGTGTGCACGTGTGTGTGTGCACGTGTGTGGACATGTCACTGCATGTGTGTGCGCACACGTGTGTGGGCATGCATGGCACTATGAATGTGTGCACGTGTGTGGGGGCATGTGTATATGTCACTGTAGGTGTGTGGATATGTGAGTGCGTGGGTGTGTACATGCGTGCGTGTGTGCACGGGCGTGCATGTGTATGCTCGTGCTGAGATGCCGAGACTCAGACACAGATTGCATCACCCATTGCAGTCGCCTCCCCAAGTCCCCGTCTCGGTGGTGTCACCAGCCGGCACTGACTCAGGAGCAGCCATGCCCCCAGCTGAGGACTAAGCCAACAGCAGCAGAACTGGCCACGCGCTGAGTCAGCCAGGAACGCCCCTCCCAGCTGCCTCCCTGCAGAGGCGCACGGGTGCCCCGCACCCCGACCTGAATCCGGGCCCAGGGGCCTGGGCCCGGGGAAGCTGTGGGAGGGGCGGGAGCAGGCAGCTCCGGGGGCAGGGCCAGGTGGTCAAAGCTGCACACAGTCCCCGCAGTCCCCGCGGCACCGTCCTGAGTGTGGGCTCTGCCTCGGTGCACAGGCCCCTTCAGGCAGGCTAGGCTTCAGGCGAGGCTCTCCAAAAATAAAACTTAAGAGGGACGCTGCCCGGCCCGGGCCGGCCTCCTAGCAAAAGGCTCTTAGCCACACCCGAGTCTAAGCCCGCCTCGTGCAGAAAAATCCCACTCGCGCCTGAAAGTCAAGAAGGATGAGGGTACCCCCCACCCCACGGCATAGTGGAAATCTGTGGTCGCTCAAGGAAGGGTGACCAGCCCCGAAACAGAGAGCAGACCTGAGCTGACTAGACACGAGGCTCCAGTGCACACAAGGGCTGAACAAAACCGCAGGAGAGGAGCTGGCAGCACCGGCAGGGAGGGAGGTGGGAGCACAGGAGCCTCCCGGGGAGCCGCCGCCCCGCGGCAGTTACCCCGAGGGAAAAAAATGAAAAGAAATAAAAAGCTAGATAGAAAGGCGTTTATAATTGTGTTACGTGTAAGAGTGAAAAGTTAGAATGCAAGTGCTCTACTTCCTTTTTTTTTTTTTTTGAGACGGAGTCTCGCTCTGTTGCCCAGGCTGGAGTGC
>NW_012105808.1:2079482-2085257 GCF_000951045.1 Mandrillus leucophaeus
TGCAGCGGCATGATCTCAGCTCACTGCAACCTCCGCCTCCCGGGTTCAGGAAATTCTCCTGCCTCAGCCTCCTGAGTAGCTGGGACTACAGGTGTGCGTCACCACGCCTGGCTAATTTTTGTATTTTTAATAGAGATGGGGTTTCACCATGTTGGTCAGGCTGGTCTCAAACTCCTGACCTAGTGATCCACCCGCCTCGGCCTCCCAAAGTGCTGGGATTACAGGTGTGAGCCACTGCTCCCAGCCCTATCTTTTTTATTTTGAAATAATTAAGGACTCAGGCAGTTGCAAACATAGTCCAGGGAGTCCCGTGCACCCTCTCCCGGTCCCCTCCAGGGCAATGTCATCTGTGACTATAAGATAGTATCAGAACTGGAACCCTGAGGTCAGCCCAATGCTGTGTCTCAGACGACACCAGCACCCCCCCACCCCCGCCCCTCATCTAGGGGTACAGAGGGAGTTTTGGTATCTCGCATCCCTCCAGGAAGGTGGCCTGGGTCCCTCTCTGGCAGCATCGCCCCTCTGGAGCTGTGCCCCTACCTGCGGGCCTGTCCTCACTGGGTGGAGGAGAGGAGGTGTGGCCTAAATGTTTGCTGAGCAGATGGCTGGGCAGACAAAGACCCAAAACTGTGACAAAATTGACAGTGGTATCAGTAAAGAGAGACACAGCCTAGGGCCTCAGTCTGCAAAGCTGGCTGAACTCCAAAGTTCATAAAATCCTAAAGAGACCTGATCTAAACTTGGAAGTTTAACTCACTCCAGTACAGGCCCTCTCCCTCTGGCTGGATCCTTCTCTGGGGTGGGGCCGTCCTGGGCACTGCAGGGTGCTGGGCAGCATCCCTGGTCTCCGCCCACTCCATGCCAGGAACACCTTCCCCCTGCCCCACAGTCACGACAAGCACAAATGTCCCCAGACTTGGACAGGTGTCCCGTGGGGGAAAAATTTAGGCCTTTATGGAACTCCCTTATCAGGAGAAATCCTGCAGCTCAGAGTGGTTCCCTTGGGCAAAATGCAAAGAGTTTGAACCCAGCTGACTGAAGGCCCCAAGAAATAAATGCTACTGAATGCAAATATGCTGGGTGTGGTGGCTCACACCTGTAATCCCAGAACTGGGGAGGTTGAGGCGGGTGGGTCATTTGAGGTCAGGAGTTCAAGAACAGCCTGGCCAACACGGTGACACCCCGTGTCTGCTAAAAATACAAAAAAATGAGCCAGGCATGGTAGCGCATGCCCGTAATTCTAGCTACTTGGGAAGCTGAGGGCAGGAGAATCGCTTGGACCCAGGAGGTGGAGGTTGCAGTGAGCCAAGATCGCGCCACTGCACTCCAGCTCCAGCCTGGGTGACACAGTGAGACATTGTCAAAAAAAAAAAAAAAAAAAGGAAACAGAGGCGTGTTTCCAAAAGGACTTTAATTTTATTAGCCTCCCAGAACGCTTTGTGACTAGGAGATGCCCCACAGGGCGGGAGCCTTCCCCCAGATGCGAGCCCCATGGCATTTGAAGGGAGTGAGACCACAGCTCCCACAGAAGAGGGAACTCTGGAAGGCCAGAAATCTGCCCTGGCTCTACCAAGCTGTGTGACCTTGGGAAAGTTGCCTTCCCTCTCTGAGCCCCAGTGACCTCTGTTGAAATTCTCAGAGGGACACTCTCATCTCTGTATCAGGCCTGGCCCCCAGGTTCCTGTGCCAGGAAACGGGGGTTCCAGAGTCTGGCAGGCAAGAAGAGGACCCTCTTCTAGGGACCTGTGGCAGCTGCCAAATATAAACACAGCTGCTGGAAAGACAAGGTAGCTGGAACATCCTGCACCCAGCGAATGTGGACAGGCCGGTTTGCCCGGAGCTCTTGAGAAATCTCACTCCCCGTGGACTTGCACCCTGTCACCACTCCCCTGACCTGCCCCGAGGCTGGGGTGCAGTAGGGAATTGCAACAACCCCACCGGCCCTGGAGAGACCTGGGCAGAGCTGGAAGCTGATCATATTAAAAATCAGCGTGGATCGGATTCGGGATAGAGCCTCAAACTGGGTGTCCTGAAATTACCCATTTTTGTGTTGTTGGATTCTTGGTTTTTGGAGATGAAGTCTCACTCCATTGCCCAGGCTGGTGTGCAGCGGCATGATCTCAGCTCACTGCAACCTCCGCCTCCCGGGTTCAGGAAATTCTCCTGCCTCAGCCTCCTGAGTAGCTGGGATTACAGGCACGCGCCACCACACCTGGCTAATTTTTGTATTTTTAGTGGAGACGGGGTTTTGCCATGTTGGCCAGGCTGGTCTCAAACTCCTGACCTCAGGTGATCCGCCCGCCTCGGCCTCCCAAAGTGCTGGGATGACAGGCACGAGCCATTGCGCCCGACCCATTTTTGTGTTGTTGAACTTAAAGCATGAGCTTGGGTAAATCCCTTCTTCTTTTGAGCCATAGGGTAAAGGTGAGAGGAGAGTCTTGTAAGCTCCGTGATTAGTTCCAGAAGTCCAGGGTGATCCAGTCATGCTTGCATCACTTCCGTGTCATTTATGGACTCGATGAGAGACAAAAGGGCCTCTGGGGACTGTGAGTTGCATAAGCCTCTGCTGAACTGACAGAACATTCAGGTTTCAGGGAGAGGTGAGGTCATTGCCAGGGATCTTATTCAAGGGATAAAGGCTGACACCTGTTCCTGAAGAGGGACCACATGGTGCATGCCTGGAAATGGAAAACCTAGGCTCGCATTCTGGCTCTGCTTCTGATGTTTGGGTCTTGGTTTCCTCAACTGGAAAATAAGGGGGCTCCTCTCAAGGCTGAGGATAGGTCCCCATTTGTCATCCTGTGACTCTAAGATCAAGAAGATCTAGACCTCCTTCTAAACGACTTGGACTTTGGGCTAAAAATCTCTATTGGTAGATTTTGGCTTGCACAATGGTGGATTAGCTGCTAAGGACAAACCCACTGTCTTGCTGAGGTCAACTAGAAAAGCTGGACAGGGCCGGGCGTGGTGGCTCACGCCTCCAATCCCAGCACTGTGGGAGGCCGAGGCAGGAGGATCACTTGAGGTCGGGAGTTTGAGACCAGCCTGGCCAACATGGTGAAACCCCGTCTCTGCTAAAAATACAAAAATTAGCTGGGCGTGTTGGCACGTGCCTGTAGTCCCAGCTACTCAGGAGGGTGAGGCACAAGAATCGCTTAAACCTGGGAGGCAGAGGTTGCAGTGAGCTGAGATTGCACCATTGCACTCCAGCCTAGGTGACAGAGCGAGACTCTGTCTCATAAAAGAAAAGAAAAGCTGGACAGGGCCGGGTGTGGTGGCTCACACCTATAATCCCAGCACTTTGGGAGGCTGAGGTAGGAGGATCACTTGAGGTCAGGAGTTTGAGACCAGCCTGGCCAACATGGTATAACCCTGTCTCTATTAAAATACAAAAATTAGCTGGGCGTGGTGGCACGTGCCTGTAGTTCCAGCTACTCGGGAGGTTGAGGCACAAGAATTGCTTAAACCCGGGAGGCAGAGGTTGCAGTGAGCTGAGATTGTGCCACCGCACTCTAGCCTGGGTGACAGAGCAAGACCGTGTCTCAAAAAAGAAAGAAAAGCTCAACAGAATGTCAAAGCGTCTGCTCAAGGGCCTGCAGGGTTGTTAAGATAATGGAGAATTTCCAGCCAGGATTTAGGGGAGGATCGAAGGAGAGCCTGGATTTGGGGTCACTTTTTCTGGGGTGGGGAGGGTTTGCTGAGAGGCCGAGTGATATTTCTATCAGCTTCACAAGGCCAAGGGTACAGAAATTGAGGTCCAGGGTTTCCTGAGGAGAGAAGCCTTGGTAAATTCCCCCTTGGGGTGAATTGGGACAACTTAATGTTGCACTGTAAGAGTGACGATCACAGCTGGGCGTGGTGGCTCACGCCTGGAATCCCAGCACTTTGGGAGGCTGAGGCAGGTGGATCACCTGAGGTCAGGAGTTTGAGACCAGCCTGGCCAACACGGTGAAACCCCGTCTCTACTAAAATACAAAAATTAGCTGGGCATGATGGCGGGTGCTTGTAATCCCAGCTAGTCAGGAGGCTGAGATGAGAGAATCGCTGGAATCCAGGAGACAGTGGTTGCAGTGAGCCAAGACTGCGCCACTGCACTCCAGCCTTGGCAGCTGAGTGAGACTCTGTCTCAAAAATAAGTAAATAAATAAATACATAAATAAGGATAATCATCAGGAAGCAGACAGGTCCTTAGAGCAACTGTAGCTGAGTTTGAATACTCTCAATCCCTGATACTGAATTAGGGTGATCCTAGATTGCTCATGGCCCCAAATGCCTTGAAGAAGTAAACATAAATCCTCTCTAGAGGAAAACAATATCATCACAGGCTTCAAATTATTTCCACATACAAATCCGCAAAGCAATGTCTGGCATGGAAGTAAAAATAACTAGACATACGAGGAGACAGGACCACATAAACAAAAATCAGCAGAAATAACCAGCACGACAAACAGACCCACAGGGTTTCCACATACTGGGAATTGACAGAGACTTTAATTGTGTTAATTATGTTCAAGGAAATAAAAAGATGAGATTGGAATTTTAGCAGCAAATCGGAACGATAGGGAAAAAAAGGAGCCAGTGGATATGGAGAAAATGACAACATCTGAAAAGTAAGAACTCAATGGAAGAAATAAAAATTAGTGAACTGGAAGACAGAACAGAGAAAAATATCCAGAAAGAAGCAAGAAGACACAAAGGGAAAGAAACTACAGAAGAAAGAGCAAAAGACATAGAAGATGCAGTGAAGTACAATGTACATGTTATTGGAACACCAGAAGGAGGAGAGAGAGAATGAAGCAGGAACAATCTTTGAAGAGATAAGGACCAATAACTTTCTAAAACTGATAAAAAGATCTCAAGCCACAGATTTCAGAATCCCTAGAACCTCAGGCAAAAGAAATGTCCTAAAAAGTGGCAGAGAAATGGCCAATAAGCACATGAGATGGTGTCTAATGATTAGTCATCAGGGAAATATGAATTAAAGCCATAAAGAGAGACTGCCTTCCAACCACTAGAGTGGCAAAAATTAAAAAGACTGACAACACTAAATATTTGGGAGGACGCAGAAGAACTGGATTCATCATCCATTACTGACGGGAATGTGAAATAGTACAACCACCATGGAAAATGGTTTAGCAGTTTCTTATAAGGCTGAACACATACCTCAGCTATGACCCAGCAATTCCACTCCTAGGGATTTACTCAAGATAAATAAAAACATGTCTCCATAAAAGGACTTGTACAAGATGTTCATAAGCTTTGACTCATAACGGCAAAACCTGGAAACAATCCAAATGCCTTTCAACGGGGGAATCGACAAGCCACGGCATTTCACACAATGAAATACAGCCGGCTGCACAATCAAAAAGAATCAACTACTGAGAGATCGAGCAACGTGTATGATTTTTAAAAATATTTTGTCAAGCAACAGAAGCTGCATATTAGAGGTGCATATTATATAATTCCATTTATATAAAGTTCAAGAATAGGCCGGGCGCAGTGGCTCACGTCTGTAATCCCAGCACTTTGGGAGGCCGAGGCGGGCAGATCACGAGGTCAGGAGATGGAGACGATCCTGGCTAACACGGTGAAACCCCGTCTCTACTAAAAAATACAAAACATTAGCCGGGCGTGGTGGCGGGTGCCTGTAGTCCCACCTACTTGGGAGGCTGAGGCAGGAGAATGGCGGGAACCCGGGAGGCAGAGCTTGCAGTGAGCCTAGATCATGCCATTGCACTCCAGCCCGGGCGACAGAGTAAGACTCCATCTCAAAAA
>NW_012105808.1:2085307-2091523 GCF_000951045.1 Mandrillus leucophaeus
AAAGTTCAAGAATAGGCAAAACTATGGTGATAGAAATGAAAACAGAGGTTGCTGCCTCTGGCCAGGGTGTTGGCTAGAAAGGGCCATGAAGAAACTTCTAGGGTGATGGAAATGTTCTGTATGTTGGTTGAGCTGTTGGCGTACACAGGTGTACACATTTGCTAAACTCCACCAAACTGTATCTTTAAGATCTGCTCATCCTACTGCATTTGAATTGTACTTTGAGAAAATCAATTAATTACAAACAAAAATCAACAAACAAAAGTTGCCAGAGGAAAAAAACAGCAACAATTAGGTGGACCCAGTGAAAATATCCTTCAAGAATTAGGGGAAAATAAGGGCATTTTCAGATAAACAAAACCAGACTTTCTCACCAACAGACTTGCCTTTTAAAAGGTAAAACTAGAGAAAGATAATTTCAGATGAAAGGTAGACAATGCAGGAAGGAGTGAAAAACAACAAGAATGTTGCAGACAGGAAAGAACTTGATAAAATAATTCTAAAGTTCCAGTGGAAAGATCAACAGGAAGTGAAAACCTCTGTAAAAAACTTGGAACACACATGGATCATAACAGCCTTCAGCTCAGTCCTCACCTCCAACCATTCCACAACAGAAGATGTTCTATGCTTCTGCCTTCACATTTTTATTATATGATTTTTATCATATTATTTTGGTCATTGAATTCCAGTGATAGGAGCTATAAATATTACTTCAGGAGTTTACTAGTGATACATTAATTGAATTTTGCAATTCTACATGCACACAAAATGAAGTCAGCATCTGAATATATGTGTATATATATATATACACATCCCCCATCCACTGTGACTGGTCCAACGTCAGAGTGATAAGACGCAATGCCAGCTGCCCCCAGAGACTTTTCTTCAGTCTAGCCAGCCCCTCCCTGGACGTCCACTTCAGCAGTGCTCTGCAGCCTCAGGCAGATCCCTGTGTGCTTCACCAATGGCCTCTGCTCCACTCCCCACTCCCTCCATCTCCTTCCAACAGCTAGAGTGTGCTTCTGAAAATGCAGTTGAATCTGTTTCTCCCCTACTCAGAAACCACCAGGAGCTTCTAACTCCTTACAAAATCAAGTGCAAAAATCAAGGCTTATTGTTCAATTCCCACCCCCAAGAATTCTTCCCCCAGCTCCAATCCTGTCAAAGAACTGCCTTCTCTGATGCATGGCTCCAGGATCATCTCCTTTTTCACCCTGTGGCCTCATGAGCTCAGCATTTTCCAGATTCAGAAACCCTGTAGGGGGCCATGAGGGAGAGGCTGTCCCTGAAACTAAGACCCAGAGAAGGTAGATGGCTCGCCCAGAAGGTACTTATTATAAGAAATTGGCTCACATAATGATGGAGGCTGAGAAGTCATAAGATGTACAATTGGCAAGTTAGAGAGACACGAGAACTGACAGTTTCTGTCTGAAAGCCAGCAGGCTTGAGGCCCAAGAGCAGATGTTTCAATTGGAGTCCAAAGGCTGGAAAAACCTATGTGCCAGCTTGAAGGCTGCCAGGCGGGAGGAATTTTCTCCTCCTCAGCATTTTTGTTCTATTGAGGGCTTTAACTGATTAGATGAAGCCCCTACATTGGGGAGGGGGAGCAATAGGCTTTACACAGCCAATGGTTCATTTCATCCAGAAACATTCTCACAGACATACCCAGAATAACATTTCAACAGATATCTGTGCACCCCGTGGACCAGTCAAGTTAACACATAAAATTAACAATTACAACAACCTTGGAGTCAACCATTCAGCCCACCACATCATTCTCTCACGGCGCTCGGTTTCTTTTCTTCTAGTACTTATAATGTGATATTTCAGTTGTCCCCTACTGGACTGTAAGCCTCAGGAGGCCAAAGATCTGGGGGCTGGGTGCAGTGGCTCATGATGGTAGTCCCAGTACTTCGGGAGGCTGAGGCAGGGGGATCGCTTGAGCCCAAGAGTTCGAGACCAGCCTGGGCAACATGGCAAAACCTTGATTCTACAAAAACAAAAACAAACAAAAACACAAACAAAACAAAACTAGTTGGGTGTGGTGGTGCACACCTGTAGTCCCAGCTACTCATTAAGGCTGAGATGGGAGAATCGCTTGAGCCCAGGAAGTGAAGGTTGCAGTGAGCCGAGATCATGCCACTGCACTCCAGTCTGGGCAACAGAGTAAGACCCTGTCTCAAAAAAAGAAAAAAGAAAAAAAGAAAAAAGAAGAGAAGGTCTGAGTTGTTCTCCCCAGAACCTGGTATATATAAATGCTCAAGAGACATTTGCTTGGGGCCTGAAGTGGGGGCTATGCCTGTCTTTGCAGATGTCCACCTTAACCCTGGAAGATCGCTTTACCCTGTGACATGCTCCTTTTTTTTTTTTTTTTTTTTTTTTGAGATGGAGTCTCACTCTGTGGCCCAGGCTGGAGTGCCGTGACCGGATCTCAGCTTACTGCAAGCTCCGCCTCCTGGATTTACGCCATTCTCCTGCCTCAGCCTCCCGAGTAGCTGGGACTATAGACGCCTGCCATCTCGCCCGGCTAGTTTTTTTTTGTATTTTTTTTTAGTAGAGACGGGGTTTCACCGTGTCAGCCAGGATGGTCTCGATCTCCTGACCTCTTGATCCGCCCGTCTCGGCCTCCCAAAGTGCTGGGATTACAGGCTTGAGCCACCGCGCCCGGCCAACACATGCTCCTTCTTTATGATGTGAGCTTCAAATGTTACTTCTTTTTGGAAGACTTTTTAATGGCTTCTAGCGCCAGGTGACCTTGACTCAGAATTCCTGGAACACGGTACGCTTGGAAAGTCACCTGGACTGTTTGTTGCAGACTAAATATTTGTGTCCTCCTCTGACCTCACCGAGTTCACATGTGGAAATCCTGGGTCAGGTGTGGTGGCCCATGCCTGGAATTCCAGTGCTTTGCGAGGCCAAGGTGGGAGGATCACTTGAGCCCAGGAGTTTGAGACCAGCCTGAGCAACAGAGTGAAACCCCGCCTGTACAAAAATAAGAAAATTAGCCGGGTGTAGTGGTGTGTGCCTATAGTCTCAGCTACTTGGGTGGCTGAGGCAGGAGGATCGCTTCAGCCCAGGAGTTGGAGGCTGCGGTGAGTTATGACCACACCACTACACTTCAGCCTGGGCAACAGAGTGAGACATATCTCAAAAAGAAAAGAAGGCCGGGCACGGTGGCTCACGCGTTTAATCCCAGCACTTTGGGAGGCCGAGGTGGGCGGATCACGAGTTCAAGAGTTTGAGACCAGCCTGGCCAACACGGTGAAATCCCGTCTCTACTAAAAATACAAAAATTAGCCGGGCGTGGTGGTGGGTGCCTGTAATCCCAGCTACTCAGGAGGCTGAGACAGGAGAATGGCTTGAACCCAGGAGGCAGCGGTTGCAGTGAGCCGAGATCACGCCATTGCACTCCAGCCTGGGCAACAGGAGAGAAACTCCGTCTCAAAGAAAAAAGAAAGAGAAAAAAAGAGCCTCAGCTTGCTGTTTTTGAAACCGAAGCCACGTGTTTTTTTCCTAATCAGAACTAAAGTGAAAGATGAAAACAATCGATGTTTTGTTTGTCTTGGAGCAAGAGATGTAAGATCTGTGTTTCTGGCTTGCTGACAAGAGCACCGCAGCCCTGAAGCATGTGTGGGTCGTGCGTGTGACAGAACACAGGAGGCCTGCGGCAAGGTCCTGACAGGGAGGGCTTTCTCGGGCTGGAGACCTGGTTCTGAGCACGTCCCCTGGACTTCCCTGAGCCTCAGCTTTCTCGGCTGTAAAATTCAGAACTAGAGAGCGGTTTCCCCTGTGCTCCACGACACCCTAGGGGTTCTGTGTGGAGGCTGAGCTACCCTGGATTCTCAGGAGGGGTTCTCTTGGCCTTGGGGTGCAGTCTGTGCTTCCTGGTCAGATTCCATTTGTGTATGTGCATATTTTATTATACAGATAATAAAAGATATATACATACACATTTTTAGAGACAGGTTTTCACTCTGTTGCCCAGGCTGGAGTGCAGTGGTGCAATCATAGCTCACTGTAGCCTCCAACTCCCCGGGCTCAAGTGATCCTCCTGCCTGGGCCTCCCAAGTAGCTGGGACTACAGGTGCATGCCACTAGGCCTGGCTAGTTTTTTATTTTTTTGTAGAGATGAAGTATCTACAACTATGTTGCCCAGGTTGGCCTCAAACTCCTGGCCACAAGTGATCCTCCTGTCTCAGCCTCCCAAATCACTGGGGCTGCAAGCGTGAACCATGGCTCCTGGCCTATAATAAAATAAATATGGTATAGAATATAGAATAGCTTCATAATATAGAAATGTCATCAACATATAATACACTGAGCATGCTCAAAGTGTACAGTTCTGATGGGGCAGGAAGCTGGAGGCAGGAAATTGGCCCTGGAGTGGGGAGCTGCGGTGTTAGGTGGGGACAGTGACTGCGGGGCTGATGAGAAATTATGAAAGGTCTTGAGGGAAGCGACGCAGAATTTCAAAAGAACATAATGAATGCACTTTGGGAGGCCAAGGCAGGTGGATCACCTGAGGTTGGGAGTTCCAGACCAGCCTGGCCAACACGGTGAGACCCCGTCTCTACTAAAAATACAAACATCAGCCGGGCATGGTGGAGCGCGCCTGTAGTCTCAGTTACTTGGGAGGCTGAGGTGGGAGAATCGCTTGAACCTGGAAGGCGGAGGCTGCAGTGAGCTACGACTGCGCCACTGCCCTCCAGCCTGGACGACAGAGCAAGATTCAGTCTCAAACAAAACAAAACAAAAGCACAATGAATGGAGAGGAGAAAAGCCGCAGTGGCTGTGGAGGCCCTGAAGCCATGGATGGTAAACTGGTATCTTCTGATGATGATGACTTTCTTGTAAAAACAGAACATACATGGGCCGGGCGCGGTGGCTCAAGCCTGTAATCCCAGCACTTTGGGAGGCCGAGGCGGGCGGATCACGAGGTCAGGAGATCGAGACCATCCTGGCTAACACGTGAAACCCCGTCTCTACTAAAAAAATACAAAAAACTAGCCGGGCGACATGGCGGGCGCCTGTAGTCCCAGCTACTTGGGAGGCTGAGGCAGGAGAATGGTGTAAACCCGGGAGGCGGAGCTTGCAGTGAGCTGAGATCCGGCCCCTGCACTCCAGCCTGGGTGGCAAAGCGAGACTCTGTCTCAAGAAAAAAAAAACCAGCAGAACATACATGAACATCAGGAACAAGGACAGCCATGCTGAGTGGCCCAGGTCAGTGTGCTGAGAATGAAACCGATCAGGTCAGTTTTAGAGAGATCTCTCCACGTACGCTATCCAAAGCAAGTGTCAGGCCGTGAGCAGTGGGGGTGACTCACGCCTGTCATCCTACCACTTTGGGAAGCCAAGGCAGGAGGAGCGTTTGAGGCCAGGAGTTTGAGACCAGCCTGGGCAACACATTGAGACCCCCGTCTCTACCAAAAATAAATAAATAAATAAAAAATTTGCCAGGCATGGTGGTGCACACCTGTAGTCCCAGCTACTCGGGAGGCTGAGGCACGAAGACTGCTTGAGCCCAGGAGTTGGAAGCGCAAGTGAGCTATGATTGCACCACTGCACCCCAGCCTGGGCAACAGAGCAAGACCCTGTCTCTAAAAAAACACAATAGAACAATAGAAAGGCATGCATGTATTTTACCTACAAGGTTCACTACTTTAACAGCTCCACTGAGATTCCTAAATTCCTCATTGCACTGGAAATGCTGATGGCTTCAGACTTCCTAGATATATCTATATCTCTATCTATCTATTTATTTTTATTTTTTATTTTTATTTATTTATTTTTTTTAAGATGGAGTCTCGCTCTGTCACCCAGGCTGGAGCGCAGTGGCTCAATCTCGGCTCACTGTAAGCTCCGCCTCCCGGGTTCACGCCATTCTCCTGCCTCAGCCTCCCGAGTAGCTGGGACTACAGGGGCCCGCCACCTCGCCCAGCACATTTTTTGTACTTTTAATAGAGATGGGGTTTCACCGTGTTAGCCAGGATGGTCTTGATCTCCTGACCTTGTGATCCTCCCGCCTCGGCCTCCCAAAGTGCTGGGATTATAGGCGTGAGCCACTACGCCTGGCAATTTTTTGTATTTTTAGTAGAGACGGGGTTTTACCATGTTGGCCAGGCTGGTCTCAAACTCCTAAGCTCAGGTGATCTGCCCGCCTCAGCCTCCCAAAGTGCTGGGATTACAGGCGTGAGCCACCGCGCCTGGCCTATTTTT
>NW_012105808.1:2091723-2092985 GCF_000951045.1 Mandrillus leucophaeus
ATCTCAGCTCACTGCTACCTGCGCTTCCCGGGTTCAAGTGATTCTCCTGCCTCAGACTCCCTAGTAGCTGGGATTACAGGCACCCGCCACCATACCTGGCTAACTTTTGTATTTTTAGTACAGACGGGGTTTCACCATATTGGCCAGGCTGGTCTCGAGCTCCTGACCTCAGGTGATCCACTTGCCTCAGCCTCCCAAAGTGCTGGGATTACAGGCGTGAGCCACGGCACCCAGCCCTAGATTGTTAAATAAAGTAAATTATAATAAACTGTTAACTAATTTCAGTATTTAATACTTGTAGTTGAGTTAGTAATTTTTTCATATATTGTGTGTTTCTGTGTGCAACTGAACCATAAACTGCATTGCAAAGCACATTATCTTCTGTTTGTTTTTTTTTTGCTTGGCAATCAGAATTGAAATTTGTTTGTGATGACAATAAATTAAGGATATTTTCACAAACTGAGAAATAAACATATATACCAATTTTTTTTGGATGGAGTTTCTCTCTTGTCACTCAGGCTGGAGTGCAGTGGCGTGATCTCGGCTCACCACAACCTTTGCCTCCCGGTTCAAGGGATTCTCCCGTCTCAGTCTCCCGAGTAGCTGGGATTACAGGCACCCGCCACCATGCCTGGCTAATTTTTGTATTTTTTAGCAGAGACGGGGTTTTACCATGTTGGCCAGGCTGGTCTCAAACTCCTAAACTCAGGTGATCTGCCCGCCTCAGCCTCCCAAAGTGCTGGGGTTACAGGCAGGAGCTACCGTGCCTGGCCATAAGCTCAACTTTAGATGCATACGATATCCAAAGGGGAACGGACACCCACTCCACACGGTCCCAGCGGATCCCTGAATGGAGCTCTGTGCTGGAGGCTGGTTGTCGTCCCTCCCCCAGCTGCCCTGCCACATTTGCCAAAGGGTTTAGGGACAACAACCTAGAGGGCTTGCTCATCCAGTGGCCTAAAGCTCTGCATTCTAAATACACACCATCCCAGGAACTCACACCTCTGCTTTCTCTCCTTCCTTCCTTCCTTCCTCCTTTCCTTCCTCCCTCTCTCCCTCTCTCTCTCTTCCTTCCTTCCTTCTTTCTTTCCTTCCTCCCTCTCTCCCTCTCTCTCCCTTCCTTCCTTCCTTCTTTCTTTTCTTTCTCTTTCTTTCTTCCTTCTTTCTTTCCTTTTCTTTCTCTCTTCCTTCCTTCCTTCTCTCTCTCTTTTCTTTCCTTCCTCCCTCCCTCTCTCCCTTCCTTCCCCTCCCTCCCTCCCTCT
>NW_012105808.1:2093625-2097039 GCF_000951045.1 Mandrillus leucophaeus
CGTGTTAGCCAGGATGGTCTCGATCTCCTGACCTCGTGATCCGCCCGTCTCGGCCTCCCAAAGTGCTGGGATTACAGGCTTGAGCCACCGCGCCCGGCCTTTTTATTTTTTATCTTTTGTAGAGATAGAGTCTCACTATGTTGTCCAGGTTGGTCTCGATCTCCTGGCCTCCGGTGATCCTCCTGCCTCAGCCTCCCACAGTGCTGGGATTACAGGCGTGAGTCTCCACACCTGGCCTGTGCTCTGACACTGACTCTTGCTGGGACCCTTGGCACGACCTGTGCAGAGGGTGAGCCCGGCCTGTGCAGAGGGTGGGTGCGTGGGACCCTGCTCGGGGGTGGGTGGACTGAATCCAGGTGTCCTGGGCTGTAAAGTCAAGAAGCAGACAGCAGACCTGGGGTGGCTGGAGACTTCGCGGGGACCCTGGGGTTGCTGAGGCTGGAGCATCCCGAGAAGCCCACACGTGCCTGGCCTGTCTCTGCCGAGCAGACAGCGAGGCCACTTGGGCAGCGGGACAGACTGGCTTTCCCCTCTGGTGGAGACCTGCCAGAGCAAACCCAGCTCCTTTTTTAGGCCTGTGATGCCACGGCTACTCTTGGAGGTGTTTTCCAGCTGCACAGGAAGCCGTGACAGCGAGACCCAGAGAGGCTGGCGGTGGCTCTGGATTCCACACATAGCTCTCATAGTTGGGAAAGTGCCACTCCCGGCTCGATAAACCGACCGGGAGCCGCCGCCGCCAGGGCCATCTTCTCACCGGCAGGGAAAGAGCGTGCAGCTGGTGGAGGCTTCTGAGAGCTGGCCGGGTGGCCTGCGTAAAAGGACAGGAATGTCAAGAATGCACCCGGCCTGGCAGAGACAGGGACTTTACCCAGCAGCGGCCGCAGGGCCTGGCGGCCAGAGAGGTGAGGGAGCAGCAGCTACTGAGGGTTCCTCCACCGGCAGGGAATTTCCTGCATTCCCCAGACCCTGTTAAAAGAGGCTGATCAGATTGGGTGCGGTGGCTCATGCTTATAATCCCAGCACTTTGGGAGACCCAGTCAGGAGAATTGCTTGAGGCCAGGAGTTCAAGGCCAGCCTGGGCAACTCAGTGAGACCCTGTCTCTAAAATAAAAAATTAAAAATAAAAGTTCTTGGGGAAGCGAGGCAGAATTTCAGGAGAACATAATGAGGGTGGAGTGAGCTGGGATGGAACCACTGCACTCCAGCCTGGGCAATATAGCAAGACCCTGTCTCTAAGTAAAAAAAAAAAAAAAAAATTAAGGCCAGGCACAGAGGCTCACACCTGTAATCCCAGCAGTTTGGGAGGCTGAGGTGAGTGGATCACGAGGTCAGGAGTTCGAGACCAGCCTGGCCAAATGGTGAAACCCTGTCTCTACTAAAAATACAATTAAAAAAAAATTAGCCTGGCATAGTGGTGGGCACCTGTAATCCCAGCTAGCTACTCAGGAGGCTGAGGCAGGAGAATCACTAGAACCTGGAAGGTGGAGGTTGCAGTGAGCCGAGATCACACCACTGTACTCCAGCCTGGGGGACAAAGTGAGACTCTGTCTCAAGAAAATAAAAATAAAAATAAAGTAAGAGAGGCTGATCAGGGCTGAGGACTGAGCTGGGAAGAAATGGTGCTTCTGTACCCAGTGCTGCTGGGCCTCCTGTCTGGGGCTGGCTGCAGGGCGGCCCTTCCAAAGAGCTCCCTGTGGCAGGTGCACAGCTGAGCCTCGGCTAGGCTCACGGCAGGCAGCTCTGTGTGTTCCTTTTTTTTTTTTTGAGATGGAGTCTTGCTCTGTCACCCAGGCTACAGTGCAATGGTGCGACCTCAGCTCACTGCTCCGCCTCCCGGGTTCAAGTGATTCTCCCGCCTCAGCCTCCTGAGTAGCTGTGATTACCGGCGCCCACCACCACGCCCGGCTAATTTCTGCATGTTTTAGTAGAGACGGGGTTTCACCATGTTCCCAGGCTGGTCTTGAACTCCTGGCCTCAAGCAATCCACCCACCACGGCCTCCCAAAGCGCTGGGATTACAGGTGTGAGTCATCGCGCCCGGCCTTGGGTTTTTTGATTTGTACACAGAATGTCAATCACTGACAGCCAGCAAGGAAAGGGGGACCCCGTCCTACGACTGCAAGGAAGTGAATTCTGGAAGAACCTGAATGAGCTGGGGACGACAACTGGAAGCTTCGCGTCAGACAGCAGGTAGCTCACATTTCAGTTTTCAGCCTGGGAGACCCTGGGCAGAGGACCATCGCACCATGACCTCCAGAACCGTAAGCTCAGGCGTGGGTGTTGCTTTAAGCCACCACGTGTGGGGTAGTTTGTTATGCAGTGTAAGGAGCTGATACGCAAGGCCAGGATGGGACTGGTTGGGGTCTCCAGGCTGGAGGGCCCCCGGGTGAGCAGGCATGGGTCCCACAGCCTGGGACAGCTTCAGCTCTTATTCACCCTTCGCTGCCGCTGGGTGTTAGATGCTGGACAGAGCAAGCTGCACACATCGCCTCTGCTGTTTTCCTTTTTTGTTGTGTGTTTTTTAGTTTGTTTTTGAGACAGAGTCTCGCTCTGTCATCCAGGCTGGAGTGCAGTGGCACGATCTCGGCTCACTGCAACCTCCGCCTCCTGGGTTCAATGACTCTCCTGCCTCAGCCTCCTGAGTAGCTGGGATTACAGGCATCCATCACCATGCCATGTTAATTTTTCATTTTTATTTTTTTGTAGAGACAGGGTTTCCCCATGTTGGCCAGGCTGCTCTTGAACTCCTGACCTCAAGTGATCTGCCCGCCTTGGCTGTCCAAAGTACTGGGATTCCAGGTATGAGACGCTGTGCCTGGCCTCCTTTTTTTTTTTTAGACAGGGTCTTGTTCTGTCACCCAGGCTGGAGTGCAGTGGTGCAATCACAGCTCACTGCAGCCTTGATCTTCTGGCCTCCAGAGATCCTCCCACCTCAGCCTCCTGAGTAGCTGGGACTACAGGTGTGCACCACCATGCCTGGCTAATTTTTAATACTTTTTTCTTTTGGAGCTGGGGCCTCACTCTATTGCTCAGACTGGTTTCAAACTCCTGGGCTCAAGTGATCCCTCTGCCTCGGCCTCCCAAAGTGCTAGGATCCCGCGCGTGAATTCGGGCACAAGCTCCCGGCCTGCAGTTTCACAGCCTTGAGATGAGGGTGCAGCATTCAAATCCTGCAGAGTGCCGGGCGCGGCGGTGGCTCACCCCTGCAATCCCAGCACGGTGAGAGGCCGAGGCAGGAGGATCACGAGGTCAGGAGTTCAAGACCAGCCTGGCCAACATAGTGAAACCCCATCTCTACTAAAAATACAAAAATTAGCCCGGCGCGGTGGTGGCTCACCCCTGCGATCCCAGCACGGTGGGAGGCCGAGGCAGGAGGATCACGAGGTCAGGAGTTCAAGACCAGCCTGGCCAACAT
>NW_012105808.1:2097339-2104941 GCF_000951045.1 Mandrillus leucophaeus
CGTGTGCCTGTAATCCCAGCTACTTGGGAGGCTGAGGCAGGAGAATCACTTGAACCCGGGAGGTGGAGGTTGCAGTGAGCGGGGATTGTGCCACTGCACTCCAGCCTGAGGGACAGAGCAAGACTCCGTCTCAAAAAAAAAAAAAAGTGCTGGGCACGGTGGTTCACGCTTGGAATCCTAGCACTTTGGGAGGTCAAGGCGGGTGGACCACAAGGTCAGGAGATCGAGACCATCCTGGCTAACATGGTGAACCCCCCCACCCCCGTCTCTATCAAAAAATACAAAACATTAGCCGGGTGTGGTGGCGGGCGCCTGTAGTCCCAACCACTAGGGAGGCTGAGGCAGGAGAATGGCGTGAACCTGGGAGGTGGAGCTTGCAGTTCACTCCAGCCTGGGCGACAGAGCGAGACTCCGTCTCAAAAAAAAAAAACAAAAAAACAAAAAAACACAAAAACCCGTGCAGAGGGTGACTTCTCTATGAGCTGAGCAAGCCGTCCCCCCACCGCTGCTTCCTGTAAACCGGCTCCTAAGCCGGGCGTGCGTTTGCTCTCCTGACGGCACAGGAAGTCAGGCTCAGAGAATTCCAGCTCGGAGCAGCCTCTGGCGGCTTCCAGGCAGTTCCACAATGAGGAGGCTGCGCTTTTCCAGTCTGCTCATCAAAGCAGACCCAGCCTTGTGTGGCGCGGCGTGCCGTGCCGTGCCGGGGTGAGTCAGGCCCCCGGGAAGGTGGCCTTGAAGGCGGGAGGGGCGGCCGGCCTGCAGCAGCAACGTGAGAACAGAAGCAGCCTTCATCTGGCTTTAAAACTTCCAGAACCAGTAGCTTTACAGCTCACAGAGCTCCTGGACTCTTTCCTCCTGGGGGCCTGGCAATCCCCCCTTCACCCCTCCAAACCTCTGCCTGCCACGAAAAAGGGAAGAAAAATAAACCCCAAGCACCAAAAACAGCAGCCAGATTTGGCGGGAGGGGAAACAATGCTTGGAGTGGAAACGTCAGCCCTTCACCGTGGAGGGATGACTGCTTCTGAGAACACAGTGTTCAGAGACAAAAGAGACAGGGTGTTATGTTTAGAGAGGAAACGATCCAAACCCAAACAAAACAGAACAGTAGTTTGGGAGAGAAGAGAAGGCTCCGAGGCACTGCGAGGAACAAGTTGCCCTCGTACCGTGGCTGGGGCAGCTGGGTTTGCAGAGAGCTGTGTCCCCGGGCACCTGCATTAATGTGCACATCTGCACACCTGCTGTGGGCATGAGGGCCTCAGCCATGCCCACCCCCGGGAGCCATGCGGACCTCCGTGCATGTCACAGAAGCCCCTGAGGACAGTGTACGGTGGCGCGATCTCGGCTCACTGCAACCTCCACCTCCTGGGTTCAAGCAATTCTCCTGCCTCAGCCTCCCGAGGACCTGGGGTTACAGATGCCCCCCTGCCCCCACCATGTCCAGCTAAGTTTTGTATTTTTGGTAGAGATGGGTTTTCATCATGTTGGCCAGGCTGGTCTCAAACTCCTGACCTCAGGTGATCTGCCCGCCTCCGCCTCCCAAAGCGCTGGGATTTTAGGCACGAGCCATCATGCTGGGCCAACAGTGGCTCTTAATGGGGGACGGGGGTTGATTCAGCCTCACCAGGAAACCCTGGGCAATGCCTGGGACATCTATGGTTGTCGGGGTTGAGGGAGCGCCTGGCATGGAGTGGGTGGAGGCTAGGGACGCTGCTCAGCAACCGTAAGTGCCCAGGACAGCCCCACCCCAGAGAAGGATCTGACCCCACTGTCCACAGTGCTGAGGGGGGAGACCCTGAGTTAATTATTTAGGGAAAATGGGGTTCAATCCCCATCCACACCAGAATAAGCTCCCAATGGGGCAGACAGTGTGAACCAGGGGGACCTCCAGCTCCTGGGATTCACCTCCTCTCTCCCTCCCAACTCAGTGTGGATTTCCTTGTGTGCAGCCTCCTGGGACCTCAGCAAGGCAGAGGATCATGGGATGCAGAGTCTCTTGAGGGTCCATGGAATCCTCTATCTCTGGGGGTTTCACCTAGAGGTAATTCTGCCCCCCAGGGGCCCCTGGGCGATGTCTGGGGACATCTGTGGTTGTCATAACTGGGGGGTGCTCCTGGCCTGGAGTGGGTGGAGGCCTGGGACACTGCTCAGCACCCTGCACTGCCCAGGACAGCCCCACCTCGGAGAACGATCTTGCCCCCATGTCTACAGGCCTAGGGGACCCTGGTTTAGACTCTGCAGAAAGGTGCACACATAGGCCAGGCGCGGAGGCTCATATCTGTATTCCCAGCACTTTGGGAGACCGAGGTGGGTGGATCATTTGATGTCAGGGGTTCAAGACCAACCTGGTCAACATAGTGAAACCCCGTCTCTAATAAAAAAATTCTAAATTAGCTGGGCATGGTAGCGCATGCCTGTAATCCCAGCTGCTCAGGAGGCTGAGGCAGGAGAATCGCCTGAACCTGGGAGGCGAGGTTGCAATGAGCCAAGATTGCACCACTATATTCCAGCCTAAGCAACAAGAGTGAACCTGTCTTTAAAAAAAAAAAAAAAAAAAAAAAAAAAAAAGGCCAGGTGCAGTGACTCATGCCTGTAATTTTGGGAGGCCGAGGCAGGCGGATCACCTGAGGTCAGGAGTTCGAGACCAGCCTGGCCAACATGGTGAAACTCCCTCTCTACTAAAAATACCAAAAAATTAGCCAGGAGTGGTGGTGGGCACCTGTAATGCCAGCTACTCGGGAGTCTGAGGCAGGAGAATGGCTTGAACCCGGGAGGTGGAGGTTGCGGTGAGCCAAAATTGCGCCACTGCACTCTAGCCTGGGCAACGGAGCCAGACTCTGCCTCAAAAACAAAACAAAACAAAACAAAACAAACAAACGAAAAAGAAAGGTGCACACAGCTTCGAGAGCGGACACAGGCCATCAGGGTGAGAAGGCACAGGGCGAGGGTCAGGCGTTGATATGTGCCCTGGCAGCTGGGATGCAGACCCCCCCCATGCCCTGCCATGCTCTCACCAGGACGCCAAAGAGGCAGATCCACGCAGAGCCCCGGGAGCCCGACTGACATGGAAGCTTTAATACAAGAGACAGGTCTGACACTGGCTACAACTGCCGCCCCCTCCACAGAACCCCAGGTCCCCATCAGCACCCAGGGTCTACATGCAGAGACCCTGCACCCAGGATAGGCCCTTCCCCGCACCTGCAGCCCCTCCAGGGCCAGGTCACCCCAGCAAGGCCTGGGAGGGCAGCTGTGTGTGGGGCCTTCGTGCCAGCTCTGACCGTTAGTGGCTCTGTGACCTCAAGGCAGGGCCGTGGGGCCCAGGGCTGCAGTGGGGGGGCCTCTGCCACACGGACGGGAGGGCCGCACCCTGGCTGGAAAACAGCGCCTTGTGACTGTCCCTGTCAGTGCAGGCCCTTTGCTCCCAGTCTAAATCGGTCCCCGGGGCAGCTATATTTAGAAGGGGCTAAAGAGAAGGAATGAATGAGGTGCCCACGAGAAAGTGAAAAATAGACCAGCGGGGCAGGTCCCGCCGCTGCCTTCGGCCGGAGCTTGGAGCCTAAGAATGAGCCAGCTTGTTCAGACAAAGAGGCCGCGATGACAGAGGGTGACGTGCCGCCACTGTGGGTTTGGTCTCCGCGGTGACGGGAGCGGGAGAAAAGAAAAGCTGCTCTCTGTCCACCCGGCGGTGGGGTCGGCGGGGGTGGGGGATGACCACGGTCATGTGAGAGTTTGCAAGCCCGGGAACTGGGGCCGGGCCAGGACACTGAACCCCGTGGCTCCTGTCACTCCAGCTCTGGGCTTCCTGGCTGAGGAAATGCTGTCACCCTGGCCCCAGGCCAGGGCAAGGGGCCGCGCCGGCCTCGTGACGGTGGTGCTCGGGAGCTGAAGGGCAGGAGGGTTGGGAAGAGTCCACAGGGCAGTACCAGGCCTTTCCACCTCGGCACAGGTGGGTCTTTCTCCACTCAGGTCCCCCAGCAGACTCCTACACATCCTGCAAAGCCCCACCGATGTCATCCCCTCTGAGAAGCCCCTGATCGCAACCATCCATGCACAGTCAGGCTGCACTAAAACCCCTTCTCGGCACACTGGCAGCTCCCTGGACATTCATTGTGTAATGTGACATTGTGGCTGCTGCACATGACATGTTTCTCATTTCACAGCACCGAGCTCAGAGTCCAACATGCACCTTATGGGGTTAAAATCAAGGCACGGGCAGGGCTGGTCCCTCCTGGAGGCGCCAGGGCAGAATCCCTTTCCCGCCTTTCCTCTAGAGGCTCTGGTATCCCTCGGCTCGGGCGCCTTCCTCTCCCTTCACGAGACACAGCACAGCCTCTTCCAGTCTCCCTCTGACTCTCAGCCTCCTGCCTCCTCTCATGAGGATCCTGTGAGGTCACTGCGCCCTCTGGGTCATCCAGGGTGGTGCTCTGGCGACCGGGCGGGGGGGGGGGGTTCTTCACTCAATCCCATCTGCAGAGTCCCTGTCACCCAGGCTGGAGTGCAGTGGCCCGATCTCGGCTCACTGCAACCTCTGCCTCCTGGGTTCAAGCGATTCTCCTGCCTCAGCCTCCCGAGTAGCTGGGATTACAGGCACCCGCCACCACACCTGGCTAATTTTTGTATTTTTAGTAGAGATGGGGTTTCACTATCTTGGCCAGGCTGGTCTTGAACTCCTGACCTCGTGATCCGCCCGCCTCGGCCTCCCAAAGTGCTGGGATGACAGGCTTGAGCCACCACACCTGGCTGGGGCTGCGTTTTCATCTGGAGGTTCGCATGGGGCATTGTGAGCCTAAGCATGGGAATTTCAGTCTCTCCTCCAGAACCTTCCGGAGAGGCACCACTGCAGCTACCACGGCTGCAGCTACCAGGCACCAGGCACCAGCTGACCAGGAGGGAAGAACCACAAGGCTGCTGTGTCCAGGGTCAGCCAGCAGACCCGGGGTGAGGGTGGGGGTGACAGGGACGCCAGCACACTTGCTGTGCACAAAGTGCCTTGTGACAGTGAGTTCGTCTTGGCCTCTGTCCCAAGATGAGGTTTTGATGACACGCATGGAATTTCTAACAATGAGATGGAGTGTGTGGTTTTGCTCACGCTTACATCCCCTTTTCTTGTCTATCCAAATTCCATTACGCCTTTTCTTGCTGATGCAGAAACACCGCCAAGTCCTGGACTGCCCCAGGAAGTGCCGAGACCTCTCGCAGCTCTCAGTGGAAAGGGGAAATGTGGCTGCCTCGGGGCTGGGGTGCCCTGACTCTCAGAATCCTTGTGGGATGGGGGAAGAGGGTTTGGGTTGAGACCGGCTCACAGGAAGTGGGTAGAACGCAGGAGAAGGAGCTGCTGGGAGGCACCGTCTCATCCAGCCCCCGTGGCGACCCTCCTTGCTGGCTTTTTTTGAGACGGAGTCTTGCTCTGTTGCCCAGGCTGGAGCGCAGTGGTGCAATCTTGGCTCACTGCAACCTCCGCCTCCTGGGTTCAATCGATTCTCCTGCCTCAGCCTCCCGAGAAGCTGGGATTACAGGCACCCGCCACCACACCTGGCTAATTTTTGTATTTTTAGTAGAGATGGGGTTTCACTATCTTGGCCAGGCTGGTCTTGAACTCCTGACCTCGTGATCCGCCCGCCTCGGCCTCCCAAAGTGCTGGGATGACAGGCTTGAGCCACCACACCTGGCTGGGGCTGCGTTTTCATCTGGAGGTTCGCATGGGGCATTGTGAGCCTAAGCATGGGAATTTCAGTCTCTCCTCCAGAACCTTCCGGAGAGGCACCACTGCAGCTACCACGGCTGCAGCTACCAGGCACCAGGCACCAGCTGACCAGGAGGGAAGAACCACAAGGCTGCTGTGTCCAGGGTCAGCCAGCAGACCCGGGGTGAGGGTGGGGGTGACAGGGACGCCAGCACACTTGCTGTGCACAAAGTGCCTTGTGACAGTGAGTTCGTCTTGGCCTCTGTCCCAAGATGAGGTTTTGATGACACGCATGGAATTTCTAACAATGAGATGGAGTGTGTGGTTTTGCTCACGCTTACATCCCCTTTTCTTGTCTATCCAAATTCCATTACGCCTTTTCTTGCTGATGCAGAAACACCGCCAAGTCCTGGACTGCCCCAGGAAGTGCCGAGACCTCTCGCAGCTCTCAGTGGAAAGGGGAAATGTGGCTGCCTCGGGGCTGGGGTGCCCTGACTCTCAGAATCCTTGTGGGATGGGGGAAGAGGGTTTGGGTTGAGACCGGCTCACAGGAAGTGGGTAGAACGCAGGAGAAGGAGCTGCTGGGAGGCACCGTCTCATCCAGCCCCCGTGGCGACCCTCCTTGCTGGCTTTTTTTGAGACGGAGTCTTGCTCTGTTGCCCAGGCTGGAGCGCTGTGGCACGATCTCAGCTCACTGCAACCTCTGCCTCCTGGGTTCAACTGACTCTCCTGTCTCAGCCTCCCGAGTAGCTGGGATTACAGGCGCCCACCACCACACCCGGCTAATTTTTTAATTTTTTGGTAGAGTCGTGGTTTCATCATGTTGTCCAGGCTGGCCTTGAACTCCTGACCTCAAGTGATCTCTGCCCACCTCAGCCTCTTAAAGTGCTGGGATTACAGGCAGGAGCCACCGCGCCCGACCACCTCTGCCCACCTCCTCACCAAGCCCCAGCTTCTGTGACTATCCCCCAGGGAGGATGACCGTGGCCCTGCTGGGTTCTGAGGGGCCTGTGCCAATGAGCAGGTTGCCCGCACAGCCTGACGGACCACCAGCTGCTCTGTGGCCAGAGTCTCGTGACTCCAATCCCACTCTGCTTCTGACCAGCCCCTGGGCATTGCCGCATCTTTTGGTTGCCAAGCCTCAGTTTCCCCACCTATAAAATGGGGACAATGAGCCCTGCTCCCCAGGGATCCTAGGAGAACTGAAGGAATTGCAGCAGTGGACCTGGCCTGCAGGGGGCACGGGAGAGGTGTCTGCTGAGTCACTGAGTAGGGGAGCTGAGGACTGGGGAGGCGTCAGTGGTGGGGATAGCTGGGCTGCTGGGAACAGGGCCAGGGGACTTAGCCAGGGCTCGACGAGAGCTGCCTGATGTCATTGCTGGAGCTTCTTGTCATCCCTCCAAGCAGATGCTGCAGCACAGGGACCTAATCCCCACGGCACGTGGCCACGTGGCTGGCAGCTTGAGCCTGCAGCCTGGAGACACCTGAGCCCTGCCCAGGCAGCTCCGTGCCACCTGCCATCCAGCCGCGCTGCTGTTGGCCAGCACGTGCATGTCCCAGAGGACCAGGCTCAGGACGGGCTCCAGGGACCTCACACTGGCCGTCTGACCTCCTAGGTCTGGTCTCCCGGTCAGAAAACAGGAGGGAGGGCAGGGACTTCTCCGTGGAGAATATATTCATGGAGAGGGACATAAAAGGATCCAGACGAGACACCGCGGGCACGTGCGACCCCTCGACCATCGGCCACGTTTTAAATCATCGCTGTCTTCGTCGTCATCCTAAGTGTCAGGACTGTGGGGGCCGAGACTAGGGTGAGGCCATGAGGCACTCACCTTGGGGGCAAAATCTAGGCAATGCCAAAAAGCTCTGCCATGCTGGTAAATCATATTTTCATGCCATCTTTTATTATTTATATAAAAATA
>NW_012105808.1:2107534-2108365 GCF_000951045.1 Mandrillus leucophaeus
GGGGGGTTCTTCACTCAATCCCATCTGCAGAGTCCCTGTCACCCAGGCTGGAGTGCAGTGGCCCGATCTCGGCTCACTGCCACCTCTGCCTCGTGGGTTCAAGCGATTCTTCTGCCTCAGCCTCCCGAGTAGCTGGAATTTCAGACTACTGAAATGGAGACACAGCCACAGCTTCCAGGGATTAGGACATAGATGTCTTTGAGGCCGTTGTGCTGCTGACCCCAGGCACATCCCAGACGCTGGGTACCAAAGACGCCACTTGGGTGGAAGGGGCTGGAGGCCGTGGTGCAGCGAGTTCACGGTGGGTGTTACTTCCTGGAACTCACTCTGTTCCCAGGGCCCATCTCCTTCCCAGGACGGAGGCTCCCAGGCCCAGGCAGCCCTCGGACGTGGAGTGCCTGCCCCACTTCCATCCGTAGCAGGTGCTGCTCCTGCACATGCGTGCACATGGCCTGGTGCGCCCACCCCCCTGGGCTCTGCAGCAGGGGCTGGTCTGTCCGGGCACACGCATGGCCAAGGACGGACACCTCGGGTCTGTGGTTCTCTGCTGTGGCCCGTGGGCTCCAGGTCACGTCATCAGAATGGCTAGAGGTCACCAGCATCATGTATGTGACGTCTCTCCAGGGCCACCCCACTCCAGCTCTGGCGTTGTTAGAAAGTCCCAGAAGACCACAGACTCAGGGAGGTTCTCCCTGAGGGCTAAGAATCATTAGGGATGTTTTCATGTTAACAATGGAAAAAATTGGCCGGGCGCGGTGGCTCAAGCCTGTAATCCCAGCACTTTGGGAGGCCGAGACGGGCGGATCACGAGGTCAGGAGATCGAGACCATC
>NW_012105808.1:2110850-2122837 GCF_000951045.1 Mandrillus leucophaeus
TATATATTTAAATTATATATATATATATTTTTTGAGACAGAGTCTCACTCTGGTCCCCCAGGCTGGAGTGCAATGGCACGATCTCGGATCACTGCAACCTCTGCCTCCTGGGTTCAAGTGATTCTCCAGTGATTCTCCTGCCTCAGTCTCCCGTGTAGCTGGGATTACAGGCATGTGCCACCACGCCCGGCTAACTTTTTTTATTTTTAGTAGAGACGGGGTTTTGCCATGTTGGCCAGTCTGGTCTCGAACTCCTGACCTCAGACGATCCTCCCATCTTCACCTCCCAAAGGGCTGGGATTACAGGTGTGAGCCACCGCACCTGCTGCTGCTTCTGTATTCACAGCTGCTCCCTATCGCTTGCATTCCCGCCTGAGCTCTGCCTCCTGTCACATCAGCGGCAGCATCAGATTCTCACAGAAGCGTGAGCCCTACTGTGAACTGTGCATGGGAGGGATCTCAGCTGCGCGCTCCTTATGAGAATCTAATGCCTAATGGTCTCGACTGGCCAACACGATGAAACCCCGTCTCTACTAAAAAATACAAAAAATTAGCCGGAAATAGCTTGAACCCGGGAGGCGGAGGTTACAGTGAGCTAAGATCATGCCGCTGCACTCCAAAGTGGGCAACAGAGACAGACTCTGTCTCAAAATAAACAAACAAAAATAATCTAATGCCTGACGATCTGTCACTGTCTCCCATCACCTCTAGATGGGACCATCTAGTTTTTGTTTGTTAGTTATTGAGACAGAGTCTTGCTCTGTTGCCCAGGCTGGAGTGCAATGGCACGATCTCGGCTCACTGCAACCTCCGCCTCCCGGGTTCAAGCAATTCTCCTGCCTCAGCCTCCCAAGTAGCTGGGACTCCAGGTGTCCACTACCACGCCTGGCTAATTTTTGTATTTTTAGTAGAGACGGGGTTTCATATTGTTGGCCAGGCTTGTCTCAAACTCCTGACCTCAAGTGATCCACCTGCCTCAGCCTCCCAAAGTGCTGGGATTACAGGCGTGAGCCACCGCGCCCAGCCCAGGGACCATCTAGTTGTAGGAAACAAGCTCCAGGCTCCCACTGATCCCGCATTATGGTGAGTTGTGGAATATTTTATTATATATTACAATATGATAATAACAGAAATAAAGTGCACAATAAAAGTAACGCGTTTGAATCGCCCTCAAACCATCCCCCAGGCTCCCCCACCATCCGTGGAGAAACTGTTTTCCACGAATCCACTCCCTGGTGCCAAAAAGGTTGAGGACTGCTGCCTTAAGGAACCAGAAAAGGAAGAACAAAGGCAGCCCCAAGCCAGCAGGAGGAAGGAAATTGTAAAGATCAGAGCAGCGATAAACGAGACAGAGATGAGAAAAACTGGTGAGTCGACGAAACCAAAAGTTGCTTCTTTGAAAAGAGCTACAAGATTGACAAACCTCTAGCGAGGCTGACCAAAAGCAAAACCAAAAAAAAAAAAAAAAAAGGAAATAAGATGCAAATAACTACGCGCAGAAACGAAACGAAAGGGGGACACATGACTACCAACCTTATGGAAATAAAAAGCATTATCAGAGAATACCGTAGTATTATCAACCAGTGTGTGACACCCAATTAGGTTATCTACGTGAAACGGACAAATTCCTAGAAAAACACGAATGAAACAGATCAGCTGTGGTTTCAGGTTCCACTCACATCTCTTAGATACTGGCTTAGATGCCAGCATGGTGTTGAGCATATATATATAAAATACGCATATGTAATATATATACTATATATATAAATATATATACACTATATAAATATATATATTAGTATATATATTACATATATGTATTATATATGTGTGTGTATATATATTTTTCTTTTATTTTAGAGACCTGGTCTCACTCTGTTGCCCAGTGTGGAGTCCAAGGGTGCAATCACAGTGACAGCTCACAGCAGCCTCCACCTCCTGGGCTCAAGTGATCCTTCTGCCTCAGCCTCCCAAAATCCTAGGATTATAGGCATGTGCCACCACACTGGGTATGTATATATACGTATATATGTATATACACACACACATATATACACACAAGTGTGTATATATACATGTATATATGTATATATACCTATATGCACGTACATATACGTATATATACATATATGTATATCTATATAAATGTATATATACACGTACATACATATTTTTTAAGAGACCGGGTCTCGCTCTATCACCTCGGCTGGAGTGCAGTGTTGTGATCATAGCTCACTGCAACCTCGAACTCCTGGGTTCAAGCAATCCTCTTGCCTCAGCCTCCTGAGTAGCTGGGACTACGGGTGCACGCCACTGTGTATACATATATATATGTACACTGTGTATACATATATATATGTGCATGTGTGTATAAAATATATGTTATATGTTATAAAATATGTTATATATGTTATAAAATATGTGTTATATATAATATATATTTTATGTTATAAAATGTTATATATATACTGTTCTAAAATATATATGTTATATATATATATTTTTTGAGACAGTCTCGCTCTATTGCCCAAGCTGGTGTACAGCGGCGTGATCTCGGCTCACTGCAACCTCCATCTGCTGGGTTCAAGCGATTTTCCTGCCTCAGCCTCCAGAGTAGCTGGGATTACAGGCACCCGCCACCATGCCCACCTACTTTTTGTATTTTTGGTAGAGACGGGGTTTCGCCATGTTGGCCAGGCTGGTCTCTAACGCCCAACCTCAGGTGACCCGCCTGCCTTGGCCTCCCAAAGTGCTGGGATTACAGGCGTGAGCCACTGCCCCTGGCCATTTTTATATTTTTGTATCTATATCCTTGTTTAATCTTTGCAACCTTCCTGCAAAACGGAGAACGTCATCTCCTCCACAGACAGTTGACCGGAACCCACCCAAACGGGGCAGAGCTGGTAAAAGGGGATCTGGGATTTGAACTCAGGTTTCCTGGCTCCGAGCCCAGAGCCCTTTTATGGGATGACTCAACCTCCCAGTGTGTCAGGCACACATAAAAGACTAGAGCTTGTTTGTTCCTTTTTCTAAAAAACAAGAGATTCCAAGCTCATGAAGTAAGAGAAAATGCCACATACCTTTTTTAGTTTCCTCAGGAATCACGGCTTGCTGTACACCCTGTTTAAAAAAGGATAGAGAAAGAGAAAAGCATGGTTACATATTTTTCACTTACAAGGAACTCACAGAGCTACCTCCAGCTTTTATCGGAGAACGACGTTGCTGTCCCCAAAAATGAGGCGTGGGGATTCGAAACGGCCGTGCCCTCCGGAGAAAACGGGGGCAGAATCAGCTTTATTGTTTACCACCAATCCACGCGGAAAAGACCTGTAGGTTTCTGTTGCAGGACAACAGGGCAGATTATCTTTCTAGAAACTTGTGTTATTCCATTTCAAAACAAGGGAGCCCCAATCCCACACTCCACGTCCCGTCCGTCAGACACAGCAGTGCAAGAAAAACAAAATATCCAGGCACGGAGCCTTCCCATGGCATCCTTTGGTGTTTTTCCATCTCTGATTTCTACTTTGATGTAAGCCACGTGCCGGGCAAAGGGAGAGGTGGAAAGTGGAAACTGGGGACAAACCAATTAACCCCGAATGGAGGAAGTGACAGGTATACAGGGGGCAGGAAGGCCGGGGGTCTCATGTGAGCCGCCCAGGGCCAGGAGGTCAATAGGAAGGGAAGGACGGCTCCATGCCCCCGTGATTGGTCTCCGGGGTTGGGCGGGAGGGGGGAGGACTGGGGCCTTTGGAGCTGCGGTTTTCCATGGAACAGAATCCTCTGCTCCAAGCCGGACCCTGGATACAGCCGGGTCCTGCATCCGTCTCTGATGCAGAGTGCACGGATCGTGACAGGGCGACGGGGACCACCTTCCGTGGTCTTTCCTGACTTCCACTAAGGCTTGGAGGGAGAGGCAGGCAGCCATCTGCCTCCTTCAGCTTCGCAGCAGCCTCCTATTTTGTGGACAAGGAGGCCCGAGGCAGGCAGAGGCCCCTGCCTTGCTGAGTGTCTACACCAGCCGAGGTCATGGGGCCGGGACTTGTGCACAGTGAGCCCAGATGCCCGGTTCTGTGTCTCCCGGTTAGACCACCACTGCTCTGCTGCTGAGCCGCCGGTCCCACTTGGAGAAGCCAGGAGCTGTGGCACTGTCAGCACTAGGGGAGGCTCCGTCCCACGTAGCGAGGCTCACCCTGCAGTGGCCTTGCCCGGCGAGGTCAGCAGACGCCTCCTGCACCGGGCCCAACCCAGGCCCAACCTCCTGAGCTGCCCGAGGCCGGGCTGGGCCGCGTTGACGTGGCAGCGGCTGTTTCCCTCCTGTCCTGAAGGGCCCCTGTGGTCTGCGAAGCAGGCCCAGCCCCTCTTCCTTCAGAAACATTTGCTGTTTCCACCCACCAATGGGTTTTTTTCCACCGACACAAAGAAGAGCCACACGGCTGCTGTCCTGGGCTGGAGTCGGGCGACGCACACACGACACTTTCTCAGCAGCCCTGCGCCGCGGGGCTGCATCCCAGGCCAAGGAAGCTGAGGTCGGCGGGAAGCCTCCCCACTTTCAGTCCAGCCAGGGAGGCCGAATCCCGCCTTTTCCGGAGGCTCCCGGGTGTCAGCTGCAGGAAGGCGGTGGCTGGGGTCACCTTCTCCTAAGCCAGGGTCTCTCCCCACACCCAGCATTACGGACACCAGCGCCGGATTGTTCTCTGGGGCGGGACCATCCTGGGCTCTGCGGGGTGCTGAGCAGCGCCCCTGGCCTCCACCTGCTCCATGCCAGGAGCACCCACAGATGTGTTGGCCACAAATGTCCCCAGACACAGCCCAGGGTCCCCTGGGGGGCAGAATCACTCCATGTGAGATCCCTGACCGTTTAGTGACCTACAGACATCCAGGGGGCTGCCTCCCCTCCCACCTCTACACACACACACACATGCACACATGCACACACACACACACACGCACACACATGCATACACGCACACTCACACACAGACACGCACGTGTACACAAGACACATGCACACACATTTGCATGCACACACACGCAAACACATCATACACTCACACACACACAGACATGCACACACGCACGCTCACACATACGCACACATGCATGTGCACACACGTGCACTGTACACATGCACACATGCACAGACATACACGCACAGACACGCACGTGTACACACAAGACACACATGCATGCACATTTGCATGCACACACGGACACGTGCACACACAGACACACACACGTGCACACACACACGTTCACACACACATGCACGCAGGAGCAAGAGCCTCCACCCAGTCCTGCATCTAAAGCAAGGTCCTGCTAGTAAACACGCATCAACTCAAGAAACAGGGGCTGCAGGAATTTTCCTCCCTCCCGCCCAAAGGCGCCTGCACTCACAGAAGACTCAGAGGCTTCACCCGGCCGGGTCAGCGAATGGAGCAGCAGCACGGTTCCAGGACCGTGATAGAGAAAGACAGGAAATTAGACTTCTGACCCGTCACAAACTCTGAGTAAGTGTGACGTGCCCAGGCCAGCCCGGTGTGACCTCAGCTCCTGATCCATAAAATCAGGACAGTGACCGAGGATGCTGGGGCCACCTCACCTGCAGCCCCGGGTCAGCCTCAGAACCCACAGGACTTTGACCCCATCCCAGGCCATGGCCCTTGACCAGGGAACCACAGCTCCTCATTCTGATGGGTGACTCGGTGCATTTCTCTCTGAGGCTCACTTTTTTTTTTCTTTGAGATGGAGTCTTGCTCTGTCACCCAGGCTGGAGTGCAGTAGAGCGATCTCGGCTCACTGCAACCTCTGCCTCCCTGGTTCAAGTGATTCTCCCGCCTCAACCTCCCAAGTAGTTGGGACTACAGGCACTGGACACCACGCCTGGGTAATTTTTTATATTTTTAGTAGAGACGGGGTTTCACTGTGTTAGCCAGGATGGTCTCGATCTCCTGACCTTGTGATCCACCCACCTTGGCCTCCGAAAAAGCTGGGATTACAGGCGTGAGCCACTGCACCTGGCCTTTCAGGCTTACTTTTAGGTGGCTGGAAATACCGCTTTTCATCAGCACACTGTATTATTTTCATTATCCTTGCCACTGATCTGATGGGCACTGTGTCCTTTTTTTTTTTTGAGATAGGGTCTGTTACCCAGGTTGGAGTGCAATGGCATATCACAGCTCACTGCAGCCTCAACCTCCTGGGCTCAAGTGATCCTCCCTCCTCAGCCTCCTGAGTAGCTGAGACTATAGGCGCATGCCACCACACCCAGCTAATTTTTATTCTTGTAGAGACAGGGTTTTGCCATGTTGCCCAGGCCGGTCTCAAATTCCTGGGCTCAAGTGATCCTCCCACCTTGGCCTCCTAAAGTGCTGGGATGACAGGTATGTGCCACTGCACCTGGCCAGCAAAAAAGGTTTTAAAGGTAGATGATCAAACCGTGTATAGAACCTCAATTTTTAAAAATAAGAGTGTGTATGTAGAAGTCTGGGGAAAGGATAAAGCACTGGGATTGTGGATGATTTTCCTATCCTTATGTGATTCTCAGATTCTGCAAAATGAAGTTATGTAACTTTCTCTTCCTTCCTTTCTCTCTCTCTTTTTCTTTTCTTTTCTTTTTCTTTTCTTTTCTTTTCTTTCTTTCTCTCTCTCTCTCTTTCTTTCTTTCTTCTTTCTCTCTTTCTTTCCTTTTTATTTTATTTTTTTGAGACAGGTGTCATTCTGTCATCCAGGCTGGAGTGTGGTGGCGCAATCTCAGTTCACTGCAACCTCTGCCTTCTGGGCTCAAGCAATTATTCTGCCTCAGTCTCCCAAGTAGCTGGGATTACAGGCAGCCAACCACCACGCTTGGCTATTTTTTGTATTTTTAGTAGAGACGGGGTTTCACCCTGTTGGTCAGGCTGGTCTCAAACTCCTGACCTCAAGTGATCCCCCCACCTTGGCCTCCCAAAGTGCTGGGATTACAAGTGTGAGCCACCACGCCCGGCCAGTAATATTCCTTTCATAGTCACAAAGAAGATAGATATATATACACACACACACACACACACACATATAGACACACACATATATACACATAGATATATACACAGTTGATTTGATTCTCATTATTTGTGGTAGTTCTGTTCTGTGAAGTCACCATAAAAACTGAGTTTGCGAATATGAATCATTGCTCCTAGAGAATATTTTTGCAGGGTTAGTTTCCTTTGAGTTTCAGGAAACTTTCCTTTGTTTCATCTGATCAATACATGACCTTGTTCTGTGTGTGTTTCTATTTTTTTTTTGGAGACAGGGTCTCACTCTGTTGCCCAGGCTGGAGTGCAATGGCGCAATCTCAGCTCGCTGCAGTGTCAATCTCCTGGGCTCAAGTGATTCTCCTGCCTTGGCCTCTGGAGTAGCTGGGATTACAGGCACCCGCCACCATATTTGGCTATTTTTTTTTTTTCCCAAGATGGAGTTTGACTCTTGTTGTACAGTCTGGAGTACAATGGCGGATCTCGGCTCACTGCAACCTTCGTCTCCCGGGTTCAGGAGATTCTCCTGCCTCAGCCTCCTGAGTAGCTGGGATTACAGGCATGAGCTGCTGCGCCCGGCCTAATTTTTGTATTTATTTATTTACATATATTTTTTGAGACCGAGCCTCGGTCTGTCATCCAGACTGGAGTGCAGTGGCGAGATCTCAGCTCACAGTGACCTCTGCCTCCTGGGTTCAAGTGATTCTCCTGCCTCAGCCTCCCAAGTAGTTGGGATTACAGGCATGCGCCACCATGCCCAGCTAATTTTGTATTTTTAGTAGAGACAGGGTTTCTCCATGTTGGTCAGGCTGGTCTCGATCTCTTGATCCTCGAGATCCACCCACCTCGGCCTCCCAAAGTGCTGGGATTATAGGCATGAGCCACCGCGCCCGACTAATTTTTGTATTTTTTGTAGAGACAAGGTCTCGCTATGTGGCCTGCCCAGGCTGGTCTTGAACTTCTGGGCTCAAGGGATTCCCCTGCCTCAGCCTCCTAAAGCATTGGGATTCCAGGTGTGAGCCCCTACGCCCAGCCTGTGTGTTTCCTTTCAAAGACGCCTTCTTTTTTTTTTTTTGAGATGGAGCCTCACTCTGTCGCCAGGCTGGAGTGCAGTGTAGTGGCATGATCTCAGCTCACTGCAACTTCCGCCTCCCGGGTTCAAGCTATTCTCCTGCCTCACCCTCCTGAGTAGCTGGGATTACAGGTATGTACCACCACGCCTGGCTAATTTTGTATTTTTAGTAGAGACTGGGTTTCACCATGTTGGCCAGGCTGGTCTCGAACTCCCGACCTCAGGTGATCGGCCCGCCTCGGCCTCCCAAAGTGCTGGGATGACAGGTGTGAGCCACTGCGCCCAGCTGATTTTTGTATTTTTAGTAGAGATGGGGTTTCACTATGTTGGCCAGACTGGTCTCGATCTCTTGACCTTGTGATCCGCCCACCTCAGCCTCCCAAAGTGCTGGGATGACAGGCGTGAGCCACGCGCCCGGCCCAAAGGCGCCTTCCTGAATGCCTGTCAATGACAGGAGTGTTGAATGGGGCAGCTGCTCTCTCACTCCTGCCTGAGCGAAACTTCTCTCACCTACTGGTTCCTGCAGGAGGCCCCGAGGGAGACGAGAAGGGGCCTCAGCACGATGCCTGGGACCACTGCAAACAGCAAAATCACCAAAAAGCAGAAAAACGCAAACCCCGAGGCTCTCGCTTGACAGTAATGAGGACGCCGTCCACCTGGGAGGGGAAATGGGAGGGCGGAGCGTGGCCTCCGCTCAGGGAACGCAAGCCCACAACTAATTTCTGTCTCTCTGCGCGTGTCCCGGGATGAGAGGGAAAAGTGTCCCAGGCACTGATTTGGGGTTCACAAATACACACCATCAAGCCAGCGAATTTGCAAATACGGACTCCATGAGCAATGAGTGGGGTTACAGTACAAACCCACCCTGTCCCTTGCACCTCCTCAGTGTGCTCAGGGCCTGGCCTGGCCAGGCACCCACCACGAGGCCTGGCTGGTGGCAGGAAGGAGGGGACCGCCTTGGACCCCCACATCACCCCATCCCACAGGTCTGTCTCCCAAAGGCCCCCAGGGTTGACTCTCAGGAGAGGAGGTCCGACCTGCCTTAGGGGGCCCACGCAGGACCCCCGTACCTCCACACCTTATTTCTGTGTCCCACCCAGCCCTTCCCTTGAGGCAGTGATTCTCACCTGGGAGTAGCCCTGCCCCCAGGGGACCCTGGGTGGTAGCTGGGGACATTGTGTTGTCCTGACTTGGGGGTGCTCCTGGCATGGGGCAACGTTGCGTTGCCCAGGACGGCACTACTCCAGAGAAGGATCCAGCCCTGATGTCCACAGGGCCCAGGGGAGACCCTGAATTCATTATTTGGGAAAAGGCTGGGCGCAGTGGCTCACACCTGTCATCCCAGCACTTTGGGAGGCCGAGGTGGGTGGATCCCTTGATGTCAGGGGATCGAGACCATCCTGGCTAACACGGTGAAACCCCGTCTCTACTAAAATACAAAAAATTAGCCGGGCGAGGTGGCGGGCACCTGTAGTCCCAGCTGCTCGGGAGGCTGAGGCAGGAGAATGGCGTGAACCCGGGAGGCGGAGCTTGCAGTGAGCCAAGATCACGCCACTGCACTCCAGCCTGGGCGACAGAGACTCTGTCTCAAAAAAAAAAAAAAAAAAAAGAAAGAAAAATATTGAATCTGTCTCTTGCTCACACTGGACACCAGAATAAACTCCCAATGGGGCCAATGGTGAAAACCAGAGGGACCCCAGCTCCTGGGACTCACCTCCTCTCTCTCTCCCCACTCAGGGTATGGATTTCAGTGGGTGCAGCCTCCTGGGAACTCAGCAGGGCAGAGGATCGTGAGACGCAGTCTCTTGGGGGTCTGTGGAATCCCCTAAGATTCCAGTGTATCCTGGGAGCGATTCTGCCCCCGCCACCAGGGTACACTCTGGTCATGTCTGGGGGCATCTGCTCCTGGCATGGAGTGCGTGGAGGTCAGGGACGCTGCTCAACACCCTGCAGTGCCCAGGATGGCCCCACCCCAGAGAAGGATCTGGCCCCACTGTCCACAGTGCCCAGGGGGAAAAACCCTGTTATAGGTATTGAAAGAGAGTGTAGCTTTCAGCTGAACAGAAATCATAAGTGTTAGTCATTTAAAAGAAAAGGAAAAGGGGCAGGGCGAGGTGGCTCACGCCTGTAATCCCAGCACTTTGGGAGGCTGAGGCAGGAGAATCGCTTGAACCCGGGAGGTGGAGGTTGCAGTGAGCCGAGATGGCGCCATTGCAATCCAGCCTGGGTGACAGAACCAGACTCCGTCTCAAAAAAAAAAGAAAAAAAAAAAAAAGAAAGAAAAGAAAAAGGAACCCGCTGTAGATGTGTGTTCCTGGGGCCGAGCAGGTGGGGACCCCGGCAGCTCCTGGGCTGCGGTGACTCAGGGCTCCGGCTCTGTGTGAACCTGCAAATCCCAAGGGTGTTACTGCAAACCCCTGAGTGGGTGGAGGGCACGAATGCCTGCCCCCGACCCCGGTTTCTTTCTGAGAAGCAGAATGCAGAGAAACTTCTCAGAGAAATGTCGGAGGAAGGGGATTACCCGCCGGTCTCCCAGAAGAGCCGGCGAAGCTCAGAAACAGGGCTTCCTGTTTCTCGGGTCGACCCGGGGCAGCTGCCTCCGCTGGGCACTTTGCTGTCAGGCGCTTTTCAGAGTGCAAAGGAGAGAAAGAAGCCAGCGTCTTTTCTTTTTCTTTAAACAGAGTTTCGCCCTTGTCACCCAGGCTGGAGTACATTGGTGCAATCTCGGATCACTGCAACCTCTGCCTCCCAGGTTCAGGCGATTCTCCTGCCTCAGCCTCCTGAGTAGTTGGGATCACAGGCACCCGCTGCCATGCCTGGCTGATTTTTTTTTTTTTAATATATATATTTTTAGTAGAGATGGGGTTTCACCATGTTGGCCAGACTGGTCTTAAACTCCTGACCTCAGGGGATCCACCCGCCTCGGCCTCCCAAAGTGCTGGGATTACAGGCATGAGCCACCGCACCTGGCTAACCAGTGTCATTTGTATCCTTCTGAGAGAGGCTCTTGTAGGGATTGTGTGTCCAAGAGTGCTGAGAGCCAGGAAGGTCAAGGACCCAGGCTGGGGTGCAGAGAGAAAGGGACGGGGGAGGGCAGGGCCCTTCCTGGGCACACAACGGCAGCGGTGCTGATGGAACCACAACTGTGACAGGACCTAGCCAGGGTCTCCCCAGGGCACCGTGGATATTGGGGCCTAGGGTGGGACCGACCTGGGCACTGCAGGGTGCTGACAGCGTCCCTGGCCTCCACTCACTCCATGCCAGGGGCACCCCCCATCGTGACAACCACAGATGTCCCCAGACATTGCCCAGTGTCCTCTGGGAGCAGAGTCATCCTGGTTGAGCCCCCCTGGGTTATGGGATTCCACAGACCCCCAAGAGACTCTGCGTCCCATGATCGGCCTCCCAAAGTGCTGGGATGACAGGTGTGAGCCACCGTGCCCGGCCCAATATTTTTCAAATAATGAACACAGGTCTCTCCCACTCTGTATTCTGGACATTGGGGCTGGATTGTTCTCTGGGGTGGGGCCGTCCTGGGCACCGCAGGGTGCTGAGCAGTGTCCCTGACCTCCACGCACTCCATGCCAGGAACAGATGCCCCCAGACATTACCGAGCGTACCCTGGTGGTGGAGGCAGAATCACTCCCAGGCTACACTGGAATCTTAGGGGATTCCACAGACCCCCAAGAGACTGCTGAGTTCCCAGAAGGCTGCACACATTGAAATCCACACCCTGAGCGGGGAGAGAGAGAGGAGAGTCCCAGGAGCTGGGGGTCCCCCTGGTTTACCCCATTGGCCCCATCGGAGTTTATTTTCCAGTGTCCAGTGTGAGCAAGAGACAGACTCAGTGTTTTTCTTTTTTTTTTTTTTTTTTTGAGACGGAGTCTCGCTCTGTCACCCAGGCT
>NW_012105808.1:2124317-2125701 GCF_000951045.1 Mandrillus leucophaeus
AGCCACCACGCCCGGCAAGTGTAGGTAATTTTCAACTCAAGAAAAAGCATGTGTATTGAATGCAGGGGGTTGAATAGCATCCAGCAAAAGCTCACATCCTCTTGGAAGCTCGGCATGTAACCTTCTCAGAGACAGGGGCTCTGCGGACGGAAGATGATAAGGATCTTGGGATGAAATCATCATCCTGTTTGTAGGGTGGGCCTTAAATCCAATGACTGGTGTCCTTTTAAGAAGGAGAGACACAGGCCGAGTTCGGTGGCTCACACCTGTAAACCCAGAACTTTGGGAGGCCAAGGCAGGAGGATCGCTTCAGGCCAGGAGTTCGAGACCAGCCTGGCCAACATGGTGAAATCCCATCTCTACCAAAAATACAAAAGTTAGCCAGGTATGGTGGCGTATGCCGGTAGTCCCAGCTACTTGGGAGGCTGAGGCATGAGAATTGCTTGAACCCAAGAGGTGGGGGCTGCAGTGAGCCAAGATGGTGCCACTGCACTCTAGCTTGGGTGGCAGAGCGCCACTCTGTCTCAAAACAAACAAACACCAAGAAGGAGAGATTTAGAGGCGCAGAGGAGACGACACGGCTGTGTGGGGATGGAGGCAGAGACTGGAGTGACGCGGCCACAAGCCAAAGACTGCTGGAGCCCCCAGAAGCTGGGAGAAACAGGAAGGACCCTGCCCCTGGAGTCTCTGGAGGGAGCCCAGCCCTGCAGACACCTTGATCTCAGACTTTTGGCCTCCAGAACTGGGAGAGGAGACTGTTATAAAATGGCTTTTATTTAAAGCCCTGCAATCTGCAGTAATGTGCATGCCACCCTAGGAAATAATACACTGGTCATTAAAAAAAAAAAAAAAAAAGAATCAGGCCAGATGCAGTGGCTCACGCCTGCAATCCCAGCACTTTGGGAGGCTGAGGCAGGAGGACCACTTGAGACTAGGAGGTTGAGACCACCCTGGTCAACATAGTGAGACCCTTTCTCAAAATGGAACGAAATGAAATAAACACAATAAAATATCAGCTGAGCTTCTGTGTTTCCCTGTAGCCGTGACAACGGAAGACCCTGAGGTGGAGAGGATGACGCCTTCCTATTGGAATCATGGGCTCAGACTATGTAGGAAGAGCAGAAAACACACGTACAACCCTCACACAATGCGTGCGCCCTGCAGGCTCAAAAACCAAAGCTGTGCCAGGTGCGGTGGCTCATGCCTGTCATCCCAGCACTTTGGGAGGCCCAGGCGGGTGGATCCTGAGGTCAGGAGATCGAAACCAGCCTGGCCCACATGGTGAAACCCGCTCTCTACTGAAAAAATACAAAAAGCTGAACATGGAGGCACACGCCTATAATCCCAGCTACTCGGGAGGCTGAGGCAGGAGAATCGCTTGAAT
>NW_012105808.1:2127886-2132104 GCF_000951045.1 Mandrillus leucophaeus
AATTCCAGGCCTAAGTATCTGCCCAAGGGAAATGAAAGTTAGGTTTACACAGAAACTTGTATAGGAAAGTTCACAGATGCATGAGTCATAACAGGCAAAACTGCAAACAGCCCAGATGCCCGTGAACGGATGAACAGATAAGCACAATGTGGTCCATTCGTTTAATGGAACAGTATTCAGCCATCAAAGGAAGGAGGCTCGGACACAGGCCATAGTATGGATGCACCTTGAGGACATCACGCTCAGTGAGAGAAGCCAGACATAAAAGGCCATGCAGTGTGTGATCCCATTTTTTTTTTGAGATGGAGTCTCACTCAATCGCCCAGGCTGGAGTGCAGTGGCACAATCTCAGCTCACTGCAAGCTCCGCCTCCCGGGTTCAAGAGATCCTCATGCCTCAGCCTCCCAAGTAGCTGGGACTACAGGCGTGTGGCACCACGCCCAGCTAATTTTTGTATTTTTAGTAGAGACGGGGGTTTCACCATGTTGGCCAGGCTGGTCTCGAACTCCTGACCTCAGGTGATCTGCCTGCCTCGGCCTCCCAAAATGTGAGGATTACAGGCGTGAGCCACCGCGCCCAGCCGTGTGATTCCATTTCTACGAAATGTCCAGGACAGGCCCACCACAGAGGCTGGAAGCGGATGTGTGGGTGCTGGTGGCTGGGGGAGGGGATAGAAAGTGACCGCTAATGGGGTTGGGGTTTCCTTCAGGGGGAAGGAATGTCCTGGTCTGATAGTGGTAATGGTTGCCCAACCCTGTGAACATACTAAAAACATTAAATTGCATCACTTCAGTGGGCGAGTTCTATAGTATGTGAATTACATTTCAGTTAAGGAGGAAAAAAGGCATAAGGAGAGAAGTCATGGCAGAGACAATGTCCTATCCCAGAGGGGCGGCGCGGGTGCGGATATGGAGTTGGAAAGGCTGTGGGGGCTGACTGTGTGCAGAGGCCTGGGCAGCACCCTGAGTTCAGAGCTGGGACGTGGGTGTGGAAGAGTGCAGGGGCAGGGGGCCGGGTGGCCGGAGCCAGGCCAGAGTTGAGTCAAAAATGGCCTTGAGGCCAGGCGCAGTAGCTTACACCTGTAATCCCAGCACTTTGGGAGGCCGAGGTGGGTGGGTCGCCCGAGGTCAGGAGTTCAAGACCAGCCTGGCCAGCATGGTGAAACCCCTACTCTGCTAAAAACAAAAATTAGGCGGGCATGGTGGTGTGCACCTGTAATCCCAGCTGCTTAGGAGGCTGATGCAGGAGAATCGCTTGAACCTGGGATGTGGAGGTGGCATTTAGCCGAAATCGCACCGCTGCCCTCCAGCCTGGGTGACAGAGCAAAAAAAAAAAGAGGCCTTGGCTGCTTTGTGGAGAGTTTTAGCCCCTTACTGGGGCCAGCGGTAGTCTCAACGGTAAGCGCGATCTGTTCAGGGTGGTGGAGATGCCCTCAGCGTCTCATTATGACATCTGCCATTCCCCATCCATAGAAAATACTACTTTATGACCACGTTGGTGGAAGAATAAATACGAGACAGGCGGATGGTATTCTTCTGACTTTAAAGGAAATTAAAGGCTGGGCGTGGTGGCTCACGCCTGTAATCCCAGCACTTTGGGAGACCAAGGCAGGTGGATCACCTAAGGTCAGGAATTCGAGACCAGCCTGGCCAACGTGTCAAAACCCTGTTTCTACTAAAAAATACAAAAATTAGCCGGATGTGGTGGCGGGCACCTGTAATCCCAGCTACTTGGGAGGTTGGGGCAGGAGAATCACTTGAGCCTGGGAAGCGAAGGTCGCAGTGAACTGAGATCTCACCACTGCACTCCAGCCTGGGCGACAGAGAGAGACTCTGTCTCAAGTAAGTAAGTAAATAAATAAATAAATAAATAAATAAATAAGTAAGTAAAATAAATAAATTGAGGCTGGGCACAGTGGTTCACACCTGTAATCTCAGTGCTTTGGGAAGACCAAGGTGGGAGAATCCTTTGGGTCTAGGAGCACGAGACCAGCCTGGACGACATAGCAAGATCTTATCTCTGCAAAAAAAATGTAAAAATTAGCTGGGTGTGGTGGCACGTGGCTGTGAACGAGCTACTTGGGAGGCTGAGTGGGAGGACAGCTTGAGCCCTAGGAGGTCCAGGCTGCAGTGAGCCATGACTGTGCCACTGCACTCCAGCCTGGGTGACATAGAAAGACCCTATCCCGTCTCTACTAAAAAACCAAAAATTAGCCGGGTGCGGTAGCATGTACCTGTAGTCCCAGCTACTCAGGAGGCTGAGGCAGGAGAATCGCTTGAACCTGGGAGGCGGAGGTTGCAGTGAGCCGAGATTGCGCCACCGCACTCCAGCCTGGGTGACAGAGCGAGAGTGTGTCTCAAAAATCAATCAACAAATCAATCAATCAATAAAATAAATAAAGGAGACATTTGGACACAGATGCGCACAGGAGAGAGAATGCTGTATAGATAAGAGACTGGGGAGACAAGGCAGAGATTGGGGGTGTCACTTCCACAAGCCAGGGAAGGCCAAGGATCTCCAGCCACCACCAGGAGCCGGGAGTGGCCCTGGGACCTGGCTTCGGAAGAACCCAGCCCTGCCTACACCTTGGCCTTGGACTTCCAGCCTCCAGAACAGAGAGAGAATGAACCTGCGGTGTCTAAACGGCCGGGTCTGTGAACCTTATAAGAGCAGCCCCACGAAACTCACACAAAGCCCTAAGAGGCGGCTCAGCCTGGCTCTGGGGGAAGGGTCTGAGACAGCAGACCAGAATTTGGGCCACGGCGATGGTCGGGGGACACCTCCTTCTCCTTCCACCCCCACCACTAAAGGACTGGATAGAGGTTGTGAGGCCGGAGTTGGCAACATTTTCCTATACAAGGCCAGAGAGCAAACTTCTCTGGCTTTGTGGGTCAGATGGTGTCTGTTGCAACGGCTCAACTCAGCCGCAGAGGCAGGAGAGCCGTTGTGGATGATTTCTCAATGAGTGGGCATGGTGGGTGCCAATGAAACTTTATTCACAAAAAACACACTGTTGCTGGGCATGGTGACTCCAGCCTGTAATCCCAGCACTTTGGGAGGCCGAGGCAGGTGGATCATTTGAGGTCAGGAGTTCGAGAACAGCCTGACCAACAATGGTGAAACCCTGTGTCTACTAAAATTACAAAACAGCCAGGCGTGGTGGCGCACACCTGTAATCCCAGCTGCTCGAGAGGCCGAGGCAGGAGAATCGCTTGAATCCAGGAGGTGGAGATTCCAGCGAGCCGAGATGGCGCCACTGCACCCCAGCCTGGGCGACAGAGTAGGACTTGGTCTCAAAAATAAAAACAGAAACACAAAAACAGTAACAAAAAACCCACACTGTCCATCATGGGCCCTTGCTGGCTGACCCCTGCTCTAGAAGCTCCTTGAGTTCAAGTCACTGGTTTGGCCGTGATCATTTCTGTAGTGATGCTTCTCCAAAACACACCTTCATCTGCAGGTTTATTTCTTCTCAGTTGTCCTTGATTTTGTGTGTGTGTGTGTGTGTGTGTGTGCGCGAGAGAGGGTCTCACTCTGTCACCCAGGCTGCAGTGCTGTGGTGCAATCATAGCTCACACAGCCTCCACCTCCCGGGCTCAAGCGACCCTCCTGCCTCAGCCTCCTGAGTAGCTGGGACTGCAGGTGCACACCGTCACACAGGCTAATTTTTGCATTCTTTTTTTTTTGCCATTTTGCCCAGGCTGGTCTTGAACTCCTGAGCTCAAGTGATCCTCCCACCTCGGCCTCCCAAAGTGCTGGGATTGCAGGCATGGGCCACTGCGCTGGGCTGGTGTCCTCTGTCGTATTCTACTTAAGCACTGCCTTTGATTCTTCTTTGCTACAGAGGCAGATCTGAGTGGTGGAGCCAGAGACTGTCTGGTCCACAGAGCCGAAAACAGCAACTCTTTGGCCCTTTACAGGAAAAGCTCGCTGCCTTGTGGTCTAGGATGAGACCAAAAAGGTCACAAGTCTTCTCTTCAGAGCACTAGACTCCATAGGGGCAGGGCAATGTCAGCTGGGCAATGGGGAAGTCACCCATCTGTTCCCGGGCAGGACGCACTCAGGCATGCAAGGGAGAGAAGGGCGTTGCCATTCGGCAGGAACTCAGGAAGTAGGGCGTTCACAAAGCCTTCCTGGAAAATGCACCTCACCAGGCACTCCAGCCACCCAGTCACAAGCATGCGAGCACACATACACACACGTGCACATACATACATA
>NW_012105808.1:2132584-2136324 GCF_000951045.1 Mandrillus leucophaeus
ACACGTGCACATATACACACACATGCACATATACACACATATATAGACATACACATACACATGCACACACATATATACACATACACATATATACAGATATACATACATACACGTGCACATACACCCATTATAGACATACACACATATACACGTGCACACACACATATACACATACACATAAACACACATATATACACATATACCACATATACCACATACACAGTGCACATATACACACATATACACACGTACAGATACATACATAAACATATATATACACATAAATACACATGCACATACACGCAAATATATAGACATGCACACATACACATGCACACACATATACACACATATATGCACATACACACATGCACATACACACATATATAGACATACATACACATGGACACACACACGTGCACATATACACATATACAGGCACACATACATACACACACATACGTGCATATACACACATATACAGACGTACATACACATGTACATATACACACATATACACATGTACACATACATTATACACACATGCACATATGCACATATATAGGCATACACATACACACACACGCATATATATATGCACACATACACATATACATACATCATACATACACATGCACACATGCACACACATACACAGACACACATGCACACATACATACACACAGACACATACACACACGTGCACATATACACATATACACAGACACACACGTACACATACACATACACACATACACATGCACATATACACAGACACATACATATACATACATACACACATATATACACATACACACATACCCATAAATATATACACATATACACATACATATACACACAAATATATACACACATACACACATATACATACACGTATATACACATGTATACACACATATACACACAAATATGTACACATATGCGAATATACACAAATATACACACAAGTGCACACACACACTCGTGCACACATATATCCACACTATACATATATACATACATATACAAATATACAAATACACACAAATATACACATACAGATATATGCACAAAAACATATACACATATACATATTTACACACATATACACACAAGCTCACACACATACAGAAGCACACACATATACACAAAAGTACAAATATATACACAGAAGAACACACACATACAAGCAGGCACACACAAGCACACACACATACACAAATGCACATATGCATACACACACAGGTGCACGCACACACACACACAACTCAGCGATGGGAGAGGCCCCAGCATGAGGCACCTGCTGGGGTCCAGTTCCACAAAGGATGCAGCATAACTCTAGGGCAGCAACTGCTACACAACAGAGGGCAATCATCTCCATTCTTAAACAAAAAGTGCAAGCAATGGTAATTTATTGCAAGCAATGATAATTTATTGCTATTCTACTAAATAGGGTCTCTCCTCTTAGCACTGTGGACACTGTGGCCAGACCGTTCTCTGGGGTGGAGCCGTCCTAGGCACTGCAGGGTGCTGAGCAGCGTCCCTGGCCTCCACCCACTCCATGCCAACAGCACCCCCATCAGGATAATCACAGATGTCCCCAGACATCACCCATCGCCCAGTCATGATAAACCACAAATGTCACCAGACATCTCCCAGTGTCCCCTGGGGAGCAGGATCAGCCCCAGCTGAGAACCACCACACTAGAACAATGGCAACAAAAATAACCACAAAATCCCAGAATCCGGCAGCATAGCATGATCAAGGTCAGTGACATGGGGCCGATGTTTGTGCCTCCGGATCTCACGTTGAAATGTGACCCCCAGTGTTGGAGATGAGGCTGGGTGGGCGGCATTTGGGTTGTGGGGGTGGATGCCTCATGAATAGCTTGGTGCTCTCCCCTTGGGAATGAGTGAGTTCCCACTCTGTTAGTTCACGGACAACCTGGTTGTTAAAAAGAGCCTGGCACCTCCTCCCTCCTTTCTCTGGCTCCTTCTCTGGCCGTATGAGATGCCTGCTCCCCCTTCACCTTCTGCCATGAGTGGAAGCTTCCTGAGGCCTCACCAGAAGCCCAGCAGATGCTGGCAACATGCTTGTATGGTCTGCAGAATTGTGAACCAGATAAACCTCTTTGCTTGATAAACCCCTCAGCCTCCGCGCTATTCCTTTATAGCAACACGAAAAGGACTATGACAGTCAGGCACGGGGAGACACACAGAGCTCGACTGGGCCTCAGGTCAGGAAGGAAACTTCCCTTTCCAGCCACATGTGGATGGGGCCTGTGTTCACTGGGGAAGCGGCACCTGCAAACCTCAGCTCTTCCATCTGTAAAATGGGCATCTCCACACCCACTTAGCTGAGATCATGGGAGCAAAGGAGAAGCTAAATCCCTAAGGATGCAGCCCCACAATGGGCCCCAGGAGGAGCTTCAGAGAGACAGACAGCCCAGGAGCCAAGTCTCAGCCATAAGCGGAAGGTACTGGAAGGTTTTCCAGGAGCAGACAGCCCTCCTTGGACAGTGGAAAGATGGTAAAGGACGTGAACCCACAATTCACACAAGGAAACAAACCCCCAAGCCTAAAAGAGATGTTCAGTTTGGCTTTTTAATTTTCTGAGACAGGGCTTCACTCTGTCACCCAGGCTGGAGTACAGTGGTGTGATCACAGCTCACTGCAGCCTTGACCTCCTGAGCTCAACTGATCCTCCTGCCTCAGCCTCCCCAGTAGCTGGGATTACAGGTGCATGGCACCATGTCTGGCTAATGTTTGTATTTTTTTTTTTTTTAGAGATGGGGTCTCACTATGTTGTCCAGGCTGGTCTCAAACTCTTAGACTCAATCAATCCACCCACCTTGGCCTCCAAAGTGCTGATATGATAGGCGTGAACCACCGTGCCCGGTGGAGTTGTCCAACTTTAACAAACAACAACAAATGCACCAATAACAAGATTCCACCCTGGCCCCTCGGACTGTCACGGATTGAAGCCTGATGATGCCCAGTGTCTTCTAGGATCTGCGGAATGGGGGCCTGTCCAGCACAGATAACAGAGGGTCCCTGGTCAACATTTTGGGAAGAAAAGGTGGCGGCATCGTCGGAACCGAGAAGGTGCTACCTGCTGATGTGACGATTCCGTACCTAGGAATTTACTGTAAAGACCTTGTTGGACACGTGGGCAAAGATGTCTACCTATATCCTTATCCTTGTTCTGATGGCAGAACTGTGAATGCTTCCAAACTGGAACCATCTCAAATCTGCCTGCAGAGGTGTGGTTAGGCCACGTTGCATTTCTAGGATGGGTGGTGTGCAGTGGTGGCTCGGAGGGCACCCGCAGGCTATGTTAAGTGAAAGAGTTATCAGATGTGTGGTCTCTTTTCTCTCTCTTTCCTTCTTTCTTTCTCTCTCTCTTCCCTCCCCTTTCCTCCTTCCTTCCCTCCTCCCTCCCTCCCTCCCTCCCTCCCTCCCTTCCTTCCTTCCTTCCTCCCTTCCTTCCTGTCTTTCTCTCTCTCTCTCTTTCCTTCCTTCTGATGGAGTCCTGCTCTGTTGCCCAGGCTAGAGTGCAGAGGTGCGATCTTGGCTCACTGCAACCTCTGCCTCCCGGGGTCAAGTGATCCTCCTGCCTCACCCTTCCAAGCAGCTGGGATTACAGCACCCACCACCACGCCTGGCTAATTTTTGTATTTTTAGTAGAGACGGGGTTTCACCATGTTGGCCAGGCTGCTCTTGAACTCCTGATCTCAGGTG
>NW_012105808.1:2141774-2142302 GCF_000951045.1 Mandrillus leucophaeus
TGCAGTGGTGGCTCGGAGGGCACCCGCAGGCTATGTTAAGTGAAAGAGTTATCAGATGTGTGGTCTCTTTTCTCTCTCTTTCCTTCTTTCTTTCTTTCTCTCTTTCCTTCCCTCCCTCCCTCCCTCCCTGCTTGCCTGCCTTCCTTCCTTCCTTCCTTCTCTTTCTTTTCTTTTCTTTTCTTTCTCTCTTTCCCTCTTTCCCTCTTTCTCTCTCCCTCTCCCTCTCCCTCTCTCTCTCTCTGTCTCTCTGTCTTTCTTTCTTTCTTTCCTTCCTTCTGATGGAGTCCTGCTCTGTCGCCCAGGCTAGAGTGCAGAGGTGCGATCTCGGCTCATTGCAACCTCTGCCTCCCGGGGTCAAGTGATTCTCCTGCCTCACCCTTCCAAGCAGCTGGGATTACAGCACCCACCACCACGCCTGGCTAATTTTTATATTTTTAGTAGAGACGGGGTTTCACCATGTTGGCCAGGCTGCTCTTGAACTCCTGATCTCAGGTGATCTGCCCACCTCGGCCTCCCAAAGTGTTGGGA
>NW_012105808.1:2142352-2145478 GCF_000951045.1 Mandrillus leucophaeus
AAACAAACAAACAAACAATAAAAGTAGGACTGGCATTTCCCTCCCATGGTCATATGCAAAGGGGCGAATTAAATTCTTTCTGGAAGAGGCCGGAAAGGCACTGCATGAATGGGATATACCGTGGGCGCCACGGACCAGCTGCTGCGAGGTACGGCCGGAGTTCTGCCGCCTGGGGGAGGCCTGGGTATCCTGAGACGAGAGATGCTGCCTTCTCACCTCGGGTGCCTGGGTCTGGCCCAGAGCCCGTCACACCTGGGCTGGTGCAGTCCAGGTGAAACCCGCCCTGCCAGCCACCCCCGCCATCTCCCTGGGGGGGTCCCTGCTGGGCCTGCATTCTGACATCGTGCCTTCAAACTCAACGGTGAGGCTGCAGGAACACGCATCCCATATGACGCTGAAGATGGGGCTTGGGGCTGACTTTGAGCCCTTCCTCTCCCTCTCTCTTTTCTCACTACAATGTTGTGCCGCCATTACCACCATCCTCTCCAGAACTTTCTCCTCTTCCCAAACTGAAACTCTGTCCCTGTGAAACACTCACTCCCTGTCCCCCTTCCCAGCCCCCGGCATCCCCCATCCTACTTCCTGTCTCTGTAAATCCGACGACTCCAGGGACCTCCCAGAAATGGGATGACACAGGACACGTCCTTTCGTGTCTGGCTCCTCTCACTGAGCGTGAGGTCCTCAAGGTTCATCACGCTGTAGCCTATGTCTGGATTCCCTTCCTTTTCATGGCTGAGTAATATTCCACTGTCTGGTTGGACCATGCTGTGTTTATCCACTGATGGACGCCTGGGGTGGCTTTCACCCTGGAGTTGTTGGGAATCGTGCCACTGTGCACATGTGTGTGCAAACACCTCTTTGAGTCCCTGCTGTCGGTTCTGTGGGATCTATACCCAGGAGTGGGATTGCTGGGCCCTATGGTAATTCCACGTTTACCCATGTGAGAAGCCGCCAGGCTGGGCCTTGTTCCATCCCCACCAGCTGCGCACGAGGGTCTGTTTCTCCACCTCCTCTCCTGCTCTTGTCCGAAACCACACTTGTTATCTGAGCCTCAGTGTCCTGTCTATTAAATAGGCTCGGGGTTCCTCCAAGGCTGCTGACAGGCCCTGTGAAAGGCTGTCAGCTCCAGCTGCTGTTAGCCGTAGGGGCACAATGGTTATCTCTGAGCTGTCAGGGAACCAGGGAAGAAAGGCTGGCTGGAGTCTCTCTTCCTTTTTTCTTTTTCTTTCTTTCCTTTTAGACAGGGTCTTGCTCTGTTGCCCAGGCTGGAGTGCAGTGGCACCATGATAGCTCACTGCAGCCTGGACCTCCTGGGCTCAAGCCGTCCTCCCACCTCAGCCTACGGAGTAGCTCTCTCTTTCTTTTCTTTTCTTTTTTTTTTTTTTAGACAAACGTTGTGTTTAATGGTAAAGCTTAGCACACCCCAGCCCCAGGAATGGCGTGGAGCTGTAGCAGCAACAGGCAGGTGGCCCCCACAGAGCCTTACATGGTGAAGAGGATGAGGAAGGCGACCGTCAAAGGGAAGAGCCCCACGGCCTCAGACAGGGCAAAGCCCAGAATGGCACAGAAGAAGAGCCGCTGCTTGACAGACAGGTTCCTGGCATAGCCAATGATCAAGCTGCCCAACACCGTCCCAATGCCAGCCTCTGAACCCGCCACACCAACTCTGGCTGCCCCAGCACCAATCAACTTGGCTGCCACGTCAATGTCCTAGGAGGTAACACTGGTCTGGAACTCCCGTCTGGCCACCTGGAGTGGGAAGCTGCTGCAGGAAGGCTGTTTAGATGAATTCACTGGGCCGTTCAAGAAGGAGGCAGACACAGGCCTGGTTAGCCCCCTGGTACAACAGCGGATCAGAGCTGGAGACGTGAGCAATGCCCCGGTGGTCTGCATTTTTTCAGTCGTTGGTAACTAACATGAATTGATAAGGCCATATCTAGATTGCCATCGCCTCTCCCAGCACTGGGGGGAAATACCCTCCACACTGCCCAGCCCACAACCCTGTCTATTGCTGGCTCCCGGCCCCACGTCACCTGCACTCCCCACTTTTTCTTTTTTTTAGACAGGGTCTTGCTCTGTTGCCCAGGCTGGAGTACAGTGGCACCATGATAGCTCACTGCAGCCTGGACCTCCTGGGCTCAGGCCATCCTCCCACCTCAGCCTCCGGAGTAGCTGGGACCACAGGTTTGCACCACCCTATCCAGCTAATTAAAAAATTTTTTTTTGTAGAGACGGGGCCTTGCTGTTGCCAGGAACTCCTGGGTTCAAGCAATCCTCCTGCCTCGGCCTCCCAAAGTGCTGGAATTATGGGTGTGAGCCACAGCACCCGGCTCTAGTCTTTTTGGGCGTCCTTTGGGAGTGATCTGGAAAGCTTCGGGGAAGTGCACAGAGCAGAACGGGCGCCTCCTCAGGGCGTGTGGACATGCAGACACATGCAGACACATGCAGGCACACGCAGGCAGACACACACGTTCACACACGGGTACACGCAGATACACGCAGGCACATGCAGGCAGACACACACAGACACACGCTCACACATGGGTACACACAGACACATGCAGAACCAGATACACAGATGCACGCTCACACATAGGTACACACAGACACATGCAGGCACACACAGGCAGACACACACATGCTCCGCTCACACACAGGTACATGCAGGCACACACAGGCAGACACACACACGCTCACACACAGGTACATGCAGACACACGCAGGCACACGCAGGCAGACACACACATGCTCACACACAGGTACACACAGACACACGCAGGCACACACAGGCAGACACAGACACACGCTCACATACAGGTACATGCAGACACACGCAGGCACACGCAGGCGGACACACACACGCTCACACACAGGTACACGCAGGCACACACAGGCAGACACAGACACATGCTCACACACAGGTACATGCAGACACACACACAACCAGATACAGACACACGCTCACACACAGGTACACGCAGACACACTCAGGCAGAAACAGACATACGCTCACACACAGGTACACACAGACACACGCAGGTACACGCAGGCAGACACAGACACACGCTCACACACGGGTACACGCAGACACACGCAGAACCAGATACACACACGCTCACACACAGG
>NW_012105808.1:2149730-2157214 GCF_000951045.1 Mandrillus leucophaeus
GGATCTCAGCTCACTGCAAGCTCTGCCTCCCAGGTTTATGCCATTCTCCTGCCTCAGCCTCCCAAGTAGCTGGGACTACAGGCGCCCACTACCTCGCCCGGCCAGTTTTTTGTATTTTTTAGTAGAGACAGGGTTTCACCATGTTAGCCAGAACAGTCTCAATCTCCGGACCTCATGATCCGCCCGTCTCGGCCTCCCAAAGTGCTAGGATTACAGGCTTGAGCCACCGCGCCCGGCCCCTATCTGGGTAATTTTTAAAACTTTTTTTTACAGATGGGGTCTCCCTGGGTTGCCCAGGCTGGTCTCAAACTCCCGAATGCAAACGATCCTCCTGCCTCGGCTTCCTGAGTAGTTAAGACTACAGGAACGCAGCACCACCCTGGCTAATTTTTAAAATTTGTTCTAAAGACGAGGTCTCACTATATTGCCCAGGCTTGTCTCAAACTCCTGGGCTCAAGTGATTCTCCCGCCTCAGCCTCCCAAAGTGCTGGGATTACAGGTGTGGGCCTCTGCGCCCAGCCTGAATTTATTCTTAACTCATTGACGCTACATGAGTCATCAGGGCTGTCCCGTGTTCAAAGTTCCAGTAAGTCTTTGTACTTCTGTTGGCAGGGTCAGGACAAGGTCCACCTCCCAGGCTGGGGCCATTGGGGCAGTAAGTTCAGTCTCTGTGTTGCATAACCAATCACCACCCATGTGGTGGCTTCCAACACCATCCACTTAGTACATCACAGTTTTGGGGGTCAGGAGTCTGGGAACAGCCAAGCCAAGGCCTCTGCTCAGGGTGCCCCCAGGGCTGCAGTCTGGGTGTCGGACGGGGCTGCGTCTCATCCGAGGCTCGGCCGGGGAAGGCTCCTCATCCAGCATTCCCTCAAGCTGTTGGGACCATTTGCCTCCCTGTAGTTGCAGGACCGGGGTCCCTGTTTCTTTGCTGGCTGTTGCCTGGGGGACACTCCCAGCTCCTAGGGGCCACGCTTGGGTCCTAGCTCTGAGGCCCTTCTTGGGCCTTCTCACAATGCACTGCTCACTTCTTCATACCAGGAACCAGCAGGCGAGTGTCTTCCCATGACTCTGCTAAGCTAGAGTCTTCTGGCTGGGCCTGGTGGCTCACGCCTGTGATCCTAGCACTTTGGGAGTCTAAGGCAGGAGAATTGCTTCAAGCCAGAGGCAGAGGTTGCAGTGAGCCGAGATCATACCACTGCACTCCAGCCTGGGCAACACAGCGAGGGAATAAATCTAAAAAGAAAACATATATATAAAATGTTATGGTGTTATTTTCCCTGTTTTTTTTTTTTTTTTTTTTTTGAGATGAAGTCTTGCTGTCACCCAGGCTGGAGTGCAATGGCATGATCACAGCTCACTGCAGCCTTGACCTCCCAGGCTCCAGATCCTCCCACCTCAGCCTGTCGAGGAGCTGCGGCCACAGGTACGTACCACCACGCCCGGCTAATTCTTTTATTTTTTTGTAGAGACGGTGGTCTCACTGTTGCCCAGGCTGGTCTTGAACTCTTGGGCTCAAGCAATCCTCCCACCTCGGCCTCCCAAAGTGCTGAGATTACAGCCGTGAGCCACCACGCCGGGCCTCACGCTTGTCTTATTCAGCATAATGACATCATAGAGGGTGCTGATTCTTAGAGGTTTTGAGGGTCTGAGGGTTTTGAGGCTCAGAGATTTGCTGAGACTCAGGTAGACGTGGGCAGAACTGGGACCAATTCCCCGTTAGAGCCAGGGACCCTCAGAGAACCCAACACGGGACCCAGGGGACCGAGGGCAGCCTGCTGCTGACTCCTTACTCGCCCTGCTCACTACTCTATTTTAGGAAGGGATTTGCGTTTTTCTATTTGATTGAATCTCTTCCTGAATGCTTGCTCCGATTCTTTGTGGAATGAGGCAGAATATAAATAAATCAACAGAAAACGGTGCTCCAGCCATGACAGACTGCCCGTCCTGCAGGGCCGAAGGAATGCACAAGCAACGCCCGCTCAGGGTCAGGCTCAACGGCCGGTAGCCCCAGGTTTCATGGCTAACCAGGCTGGAGAAGCTGGGCAGAAAAGCACCTGTTTGCAGCTCCCGTTCAGCAGGATCTCTCCCGCTCAGCCCTGTGGACATCAGGGCTGGATCCTTCTCTCTGGGGTGGGGCCGTCCTGGACACCGCAGGGTGCTGAGCAGTGTCTCTGGCCTCCACCCACTCCCTGCCAGGAACCCCCAACACCCCAAGACCAAGAATCATCAGCTTCCAAACGTTAACATGCCCAAGGAGGGAAACCATGCTAAAGGAATTTAGCTAAGGTCACGGAGCTGGGAAGGGGTGGATCGGGGCCTCAAACCCCTGGCTCCTGGCCCCCTAGGGGCCGAGCTGTGGGGATTTGGATCCCAGACTGACCCCCGGCATGGAAAACCACCAGCGTGGACCGGCGCCAGACCTGCTTGTCTGTCGCTTGTCTGCGAGAGGCCAGGAAATGGCTGGGAGAGGGAGAGACGGTTAAACGAAAAAACATCCCAAGAATGCACATTGCTCGTCTCCGGCCCTGGCAGCCCGCCTCGCCGGTGCCTGCAGCAGAGGGTCCCATGATTTTGGGCTCCGCCTCAGCATCTGCGGGATGAGTGCCACTGGGCGGGCAGGTCCAGACCTCGCCAAGGTCTGGACAGGGGTCACCCAGACACACCTGACTCGGACCATGTGGTTAAGTTTGTTTTGAAATTTCACTGCCCAGCGTAACAGAGCCGAGGCCACTCCCAGCGCCGCTGGCTCCCGTCCGGGTCTCTGTGTCCTGCAGCTCAGGGTGGCCGGGGCGGGCGGGAGGACAGGCACCTGGCACCCACCCAGACCTGCACCCTGGCCATCAGGCTGCCCCGGGAAGCCGGGCGGCCGGGAAGATAAATGGCAGAGTCAACAGGGCGGGTGCAGGAAAGGACGCTCCCTGTGAGTGCTTCTGAAGCCCTGAGCACACAGCCCTGTCGGTTGGGAATCGTTGAGTGTTTTCCTCTGAGATCTGCAAGTGTTTATGGTAACAAGAGGAGGGAGGAGGGCACAGGGACGGCCGCTGCTGGGCAGCAGCTCCACCTGCTGGTCACCTTCCTCGGGGACACACAAGGACAAGCTGCTGATAGAAGGGGTTTTGTCAGAAATGCGGGGAGCAGGGGACGCACCCCCATGGACAGGGGCTTTTCTGGTTGCCAAACATGCAGATGACAGACCTGACATCCCCATTTCCCAGGAACTCTGTGGATGGGTGTCCTGGGGCTGCCGTAAGAAAGTGCCACAAATTGGGGGTTGGGAGGGGAGAACTTAAAATCACAGACATGGATCCTCTCCCAGTTCTGGAGGCTAGAAGTCCAAAATCACAGGGTCTGCAAGCCTGTGCTCCCTCCAGAGGCTCCCGGGGAGGACCCTTCCTGCCTCCTCCAGCTCTGGGCGTGCAGGTGTCTCTCGGCTGTGTCCTCCTCCCGGGATACCCAGCCAGACTCCACTGGAACTTAAAAAAAAAACCGTTGCACCCCCCGCAGTGCCCGTCCCAGAGCACCCACTCAATAAACACTGGAGGAACTCCCGGGGCAGGGGAATGCAGGTGTGCCCAGGGGTCACGACCTAAACACACAGCTGAGTGAGTCCTGCTGACCCCACCAGCCCCAGTCCTGGCCCCTGACATTGGTCCCGGCCTGGCCTGCTCACCCCTTCATGCCTTTCTGTCTAAGAGGCAGGGATAGGACGTGGCCCTGCTGCTCTCTGCCTGGTTCTACTTTTTTTTTTTTTTTTTGAGACTGAGTCTCACTCTGTTGCCCAGGCTGGAGTGCAGTGGTGCAATCTCCACTCATTGCAACCTCCACCTCTGGGGTTCAAGAGATTCTCCTGCCTCAGCCTCCCAAGTGGCTGGGACTACAGGCGCGCTCCACCATGCCTGGCTAATTTTTGTATTTTTAGTAGAGACAAGGTTTTGCCATGTTAGCCAGGCTGGTCTCGAACTCCTAATGTCAGGGGATCTGCCCACCTCAACCTCCCAAAGTGCTGGGATTGCAGGCGTGAACCACCGTGCCCGGCTCTCTGCCTGGTTCTGTTTTATTTTATTTTAGAGACAAGGTCTTGCTGTTACCCAGGCTGGAGTGCAGTGGTGCAGTCACAGCTCACTGCAGCCTTGAACTCTTGGCCTCAAGGGATCCTCCCCTCTCAGCCTCCCAAGTAGCTGGGACTACAGGTGCCACCAAGCCCAGTTAATTTTTACTTTTTTTTTTTGAAACAGAGTCTCAGTCTGTCTCCCAGGCTGGAGTGCAGTGGTGCAATCTCGGCTCACTGCAACCTCTGCCTCCGGGGTTCAAGTGATTCTCCTGCCTCAGCCTCCCGAATAGCTAGGATTACAGGTGCATGCCACCATGCTTGGCTAATTTTTGTATTTTTAGTAGAGATGGGGTTTCACCATGTTGGCCAGGATGGTCTTGAACTCCTGATCCCAGACAACCCACCCGCCTTGGCCTCCCAGAGTGCTGGGATTATAGGTGTGAGCCACCGAGCCCGGTAATTTTTACATTTTTTAAGAGACAGAGTCTCACTATGTTGCCCAGGCTGGTCTTGAACTCCTGGGCTCAAGCGATCCTCCCACCTCAGCCTCCCAAAGTGCTGGGATTATCAACGTGGGTCACTGTGCCCGGCCTCTGCCTGGTTGTTGAGGCAGAGACCGGTGTCTTCTTCCGTCGTCTTCCCCCCATATGAGGCCTCAAGAAAGACTTACATGAACCCTGTGGGAACATGCACTAGGACGTCCCTCACCAGAAGTGCCTTCGCTGCAGGCCCAGCCTGAAAGTGATTAATCTCTGCTTCCACCTCTCCCTTCCCCCAACAGTTTGTCTAAAAGTGCCTAGTGGCCTGGGTGACAGACTGACGGGGTATCTCTCGGGTGGCCTGGAGCACCGGCTGTCAATTCCTTCACTTGCAAATTACCCAGGAGGGGTTAGCAGAGATACTGAGTTCCCAAACCACAGGGGGGTGAGAACAGGTCTAAGGCTGTGGGGTGGGACATGGGGGCCCCCTCCCTGGTCCCTGGTGTTGTTCACCAAGCACAGCAGCAAAACTGTGTCTGCAGCCAGGACGCCTGCAGCCAAGCTCCTGGCTGCACTCCCAATGCCCACTCTGCAGGGGTTTGCCCCCCACCCTGCAGGGATGGGACACCTCCCCTTCTCCTCCCCTTCTCCACACCTCCCCTTCTGCACAAAGGGTGGGGACACTGTGACATGATCCTCAACAAGATGCCTGGCCAGGCCCCATTCACTCTGCATCACCCAACAGGTGTCGGAACAATGCATGAACCATGATACAGTCTAAGATGTAGGCTCTACTCAAGGTAGGCACAACTTTGTAGAATAAAATATCAAGGTTTCACAAGGTGACAAGCGGCCAGTTGCTCGAGTTGTGTTACAGAAACAGACAATGTCTGGGACGGGATGGGGAGGTGAGAACAGTTTGTGGAGGGTTTAGTATGCAGTCTGTGCCCTATAACCCTCGCTTTAAGCCAGGATGCCAGCATCATCCTATGTCACCTACCACCCGTCTCTTGAAGTCATTGCCAAAGTGAAAAAGCAAAACGGAAATACTCTGCCAAAGGGACGAGAGACAAAAAGCTGAGGTCCTTAATATATAAAGATCTCCAACAAATCAATAAAAGTGAACAAACCAGCTTAATAAATGTGGGATCCTGGATCAGATCATGGAACACAAAAGCACAGGGAAATGGAAAAAAGGATGAAATTTGAATCAGCACTGTACTTAATATTGTAGCAAGGTTGATTTTTTTAGTGGTGATTAATATTCTGTAGTTATGGAAGATGTCAGCCAATGGGAAGCTGGATGAAAGGTGTAAGGGAACACTCTGTACTATTTTTGCACCTCTTCTGTAATTCACAAATTATCTCAAAATCTAAAAAATTGTTAAAAGTGAACATAATCCACAAAAAGCATTATAAATGTTCATTATGAAAAATTTCAAGCTCTCCAGTAATAAAAAAGATTATAGATCATACAATGAGATGTTACTTTTAGCCTTTAAATGACAATTTTTTTTTTTGAGACAGGGTCTAGCTCTGTTGCCCAGGCTGAAGTGCAGTGGTGCAATCATGCCTTACTGCAGTCTTGACTTCCTGGGGTCAAGGGATCCCCCTACCTCCACCTTCCAAGTAGCTGGGACTACAGGTGCCTGCCACCATGGCTGGCTAATTGTTAAATTTTTTTTTTTTTTTTTGAGACGGAGTCTTGCTCTGTCACCCAGGCTGGAGTGCAGTGACATAATCTTGGCTCACTGCAACCTCCACCTGCCAGGTTCAAGTGATTATCCTGCCTCAGCTTCCTGAGTAGCTAGGACTGCAGGTGAGAGCCACCACACCCAGCTATTTTTTGTATTTTCAGTAGAGATGGGGTTTCACCACGTTGGCCAGGATGGTCTCGATCTCTTGACCTCAGATGATCTGTCCACCTCAGTCTCCCAAAGTGCTGGAATTATAGGCATGAGCCACTGCGCCCAGCCAAATTGTTAAATGTTTTTGTAGAGATGGGGTCTTGCTATGTTGCCCAGGTTGGTCTCAAACTCCTGGGCTCAAGCAATCCTCCTGCCTCAGCCTCCCAAAGTGCTGATAATACAGGCATGAACCACTACACCTGGTCCAACTGGTAAGTATTTTTTGAAAATAGATAATATCCAGGGATGGTCAAGGTGTGATAAATCATGGACTAGCACACAGTGGGTGGAGGACATTGGAATAACTGTTCTTGTAAGCAAGTCTCCCTCTGGAAAACTGTCCTAAGGATACGCTCTTAGGATTGTGCAGAGGTGCACACACAAGCACTTTACCTGAAGCATTATTATAGATAAAGGTAAACAAATAATAAACAACTTAGATGCCTTGCTTGAGCCCAGGAGTTCCAGGCTGCAGTGAGCCCTGATGGCGGTACTGTACTCCTATTTAATTTAGGAGATTAGTTCAGTAATCTATGGTACAACCATAACATAAAACACTTAACATTCACTAAAAAGGATGTTGCAAATCTGTATTTGATAATGTGGAAAGGTTCCCATAATATATTGCTAAATTAAAAAAAAAACAAATTAAAGAAGAGTATCAATAGTATGATTCTATTATTATTTGGAAAAGTCCATACATGTGTGGGTGTAGTGCATATTTTTTAACAGTACATGTTTGGAAGAACTAAAAGTCATCAGGACAGGGTGGAGAAGAGGTTGGCTCCAGGATTGGGACAGAAAAAATATTATATCTCTGGAGCATATTTTTGTGCCAGAAAGTAAGGAAACTCAAAGAACTATGGCAATTTATCAGAAGGACACAGAGCCAGTGTGGCTGGGTGCCAGTGGTTCATGCTTATAATCCTACCACTTTGGGAGGCTGAAGTGGGAGGATAGTTTAAGGTCAGGAGCTTAAGACCAGCCCGGGCAACACAGGGAGACCCTATCTCTGCAAAGAATTAAAAAAAAAAAAAAAAAAAA
>NW_012105808.1:2159492-2160184 GCF_000951045.1 Mandrillus leucophaeus
CGGAGGTTGCAGTGAGCCGAGATCGTGCCATTGCACTCCAGCCTCCAGCCTGGGTGACAGAGTGAGACTCCATCTCAAAAAAAAAAAAAAAAAAAAAGTCACCTTGAAATCATAATGACAGTGGAGAAATCCTGGCATCCACTACCACGCCAGGTGATCAAACTCATCAGCAGTAAGTCACGCGGCTACCGTGTGCCCTTGATAGGATGTGATGAGAAGGCCCTCGCATCTGACGTTTTTCTCCCCAAAACTCAACACTCCAGTCTGACCATGAGAAAAACACTGGACGAATTCAATCGAGGCACAACCTACAAAACACCTGACCAGACCTCCTCAAGACTGTTCAAGGCATCAGAAACAAGAATGCCTGAGAAACTGTCTCAGCCCTGAGGAGCCAGAGAAACAGAATGACTTCTTAGGATGGCTGGACAGGTGGATGGGCTGGTGGACAGATGGATGGGTGGGTGGGTGTGTGACTGGGTAGATGGGGGGGTGGGTGGATGGATGGGTAGATGAGCCTATGGGTGGATGGGTGAATGGGTGGATGGGTGGGTGGAAGGATGGATGAGTGGATGTATGGCTGGCTGACTGGCTGGCTGGCTGGATGGATAGATGGATGGATGGGTAGGTGGGTGGATGGATGGATAGATGTATGGATGACTAGGTGGGTTGGTGGTTGGGTGGATGGATGG
>NW_012105808.1:2164873-2166969 GCF_000951045.1 Mandrillus leucophaeus
GTCCCAGCTATTTGGGAGGCTGAGGAGGGAGGATCACTTGAGCCCAGGAGGTCGAGGCTGCAGTGAGGCCTGATTGCACCACTGCACTCCAGCCTGGGTGACAGGGCAGACCCTGCCTCAAATAAAGAAAAAGAGAGAGGGACGGAAGGAAAGGGGAAAGAAGGAAGGAAGGGAGGGAAGGAAGGGCCTTGTTCTTCGAAAATGTCCACCAAGATCTTTAGGGTTAACGGGGCATGATATCTCCAGCTTGATTTCAAATGACTGGAAATAAATTAATATGCATACATGTATAACTACATGCATATAATTCTGTGTATATATAACTGCATAATGATATATCTAGTATATATGCCATATAAGTAACTATCTGTGTATATATAGATATATACACACATATCCACCTGCAATTTATACATAAATACATAGACACACATAAATGTGTATACACACGCACGGTGAACGATGGAGTGAGAGAGAGAACAATAAAATAAAAAATAGGGCAAGTGTAAACAGTTGGTATATTTGAGTATAAAGAGTATATGAAGTGACTGCATCTATTCTTGCAACTTCTCAGTAAGTTTGAAACGATATTGAAAACAGCCCGTTAGAAACACGCAGCCTGGAAGAGATTTTAATAGTCTTCATCCCCAGACTGGGATTACCAGGGGAACTTTTCCTTTTGAAAACAAAATGGAGACATCATTCATAGACCATAAAATTTACCCTCATAAAGTGTAAAATTCAGTTTTTTTATTTTTATTTTTATTTTATTTTTTTGAAATGGAGTCTTGCTCTGTCGCCCAGGCTGGGGTGCAGTGGCCAGATCTCGGCTCACTGCAACCTCTGCCTCCCGGGTTTACGCCATTCTCCTGCGTCAGCCTCCTGAGTAGCTGGGATTACAGGCGCCCGCCACTGCGCCCGGCTAGTTTTTTTGTATTTTTTAGTAGAGACGGGGTTTCACCGTGTTAGCCAGGATGGTCTCGATCTCCTGACCTCGTGATCTGCCCGCTTTGGCCTCCCAAAGTGCTGAGACTACAGGCGTGAACCACTGCACCCAGCCAAAATTCACTGATTTTTCAGTATCCCTTTTTCTTTAAACTTTTGTGTGTTTTCTGAAAAAATTTTTTAACAACAAGCCAGTGTTACTTTTGTAAACGTCAAGTTGTACTGTTTAGATGATGAAAAACGGACCTCTCACCCCCTTTGTAGACTGTGGAACCAGGGCTAGCTCAGCACAGTCTTGCAGCCGTCATGATGAGGTGAGATTGGGGAGGACTAAGAGCTCCCACCTTCCACTGCCCCACCCTCCAGCTTTGCCCACTCCAGCCCAAGCTGTGTGGCAAGACCCATTGCTGGTGCAGGTGCTGGGGGCTGGCGGCTGCTGGCATTCCCACCTTCCAGAGTGACTTTCACAGTCCCTGATGAGTTTCCCATACTGCTCAGCAGGCCCATAAATTCAAAGCGAGGGCCGCAAATGGGGAACCTGGGATAGCACGTCTGGCTTGGGGAGCTGGGAGCCAGTGGGGCCAGACAAGCTGCTGGTGACCTCGGTGCCCCAAGAGCTCAGCTGAGGCTGAAAGGGAAGGATAGGGAGGGAAGGACACTCGCGGACTCTGGAAATGAGTGCAAATTCCAGCCCTGACATTTGACAGCCAAGGGCTCAAGTGAAAAAGGAGGTAGAATGTACACACACATGCACACAAGCATCCCTCACTCAATGGGAACTCAGAGTGAATATCGTGTGTAGATCCAGTAGAATGTCACCTTGGGCCGGGCGCGGTGGCTCACACCTGTAATCCCAGCACTTGGGGAGGCCAAGGCGGGTGAGCTCAGGAGTTCGAGACCAACCTGGCCAATATGGCGAAACCCTGACTCCACTAAAAATACAAAAATTAGCCGGGCATGGTGGCAGGTGCCTGTAGTCCCAGCTACTCAGGAGGCTGAGGCAGGAGAATCACTTGAGCCCAGGAGGCGGAGGTTGCAGTGAGCCGAGATCGTGCCATTGCACTCCAGCCTCCAGCCTGGGTGACAGAGTGAGACTCCATCTCAAAAAAAAAAAAAAAAAAAGTCACCTTGAAATCATAATGACAGTGGAG
>NW_012105808.1:2167629-2172017 GCF_000951045.1 Mandrillus leucophaeus
ATGGATAGATGGATGGATGGATGGATGGATAAATGAATGTCTGGGTAGACGGTTGGGTGAATGGACAAATAGATGATGGATGGATAGATGGATGGGTGATTGATGGGTGAGTGAATGTATGGATGGTGGATGGCTGGGTGGTTGGATGATTGCATGGATGGCTGGATGAATGGTGGATGCATAGATGCATGGATAGATGGTGAATGAATGGATGGATGGATGGATGGATGGATGGATAAGTGAATGGATGCCTGGGTGGATGGCTGAATGAATGGATGGACGGATGGTGGGTGGGTGGATGGGTGGATAGATGGATGGATGGGTGGATAAGAGGATAGATGCCTGGGCGAATGGCTGGATGAATGCTGGATAGATGGATGGATGGAGGACGGGTGGCTACAGACAGATAAGTTAGAAAAGTAGATGTCAGATGAAATAGTTATAGATGCACACACTCACCTTTATGTATACATGCATGTACACACATATATTCCCACACATATCTTCCATACAAATGCAGATATTTTCAAGCATGTATTTCCTAAGACTTTCCTGAATTTAAGTTTTCCGAGACATCCCAATGCAAGCTTCCTCCTGCTTCCTCCCTCGCCCCTTCCTCTCTGTCCACAGACGCCCAGTCACGAAATTCTGCCGATCTGGCTTCCACAAGGGCGGCCGGTTATTGACTTCTCTTTACCACTCTCACCCCCGACAGGCAGTGTCTTGCCGGCATCCTTAGGTGTCAGGAGGGGCTCTCCTGCTTTGGATCTGGCCCTTCCATGTCCTCACCACATGGCTGCCATCTTTCTGATGCATAAGCCTAACCCCCTAAGTCCATGACATAATCCTGGCTTTTCCCCCTGGACCGTGTGGACCCAGGGGCTGATGGTTCTCTGGGGTGGGGCTGTCCTGGGCACTGCAGGGTGCTGAGCAGCGTCCCTGGCCTCCCTCGACTTCATAACAGGAGTACCCCCCTCCAAGTTGTGACAACCACAGATGTCCCCAGATGTTGCCCAGTGTCCCCCAGGAGCCAGGGTCAGCCCCAGGTGAGGACCCCTGGGTTGGAGGTTTCCCCACAGAGAGTTGCGGCGGCCAGAAGATACCAGGAGGATGTGACCTGCACGGAATCACCAGAGCCTCCCTGAACATTTGACTCCAGGGTCTCTGCCTGGACAGAACCATTCCCAGATGCAGACCCAGGGGCCTCTCCTGCCCCTCCGACCTCACCTGCGTGCCCTGCGTTGCTTCCTCTGCCGGGGAAGCTCACCCACGCTCTCAGGTCCTGGCTGGAAGGACAGAGGGCTCCCCGGGCACATCTTCTGATGAGAATCACAGCTGCTGAGAGGCAGCTGCAGGGGGCTGGGAAAGTTCCGGGGACCTAAAGGAGCTGTGAGATCTAGCGCCTGGGAGGGCAGAGGCTCCGGCCAGTGAGGACAACAGTGTGGGGGTCGGTACGCAGGCGGTCACCTTGTAACGGCCACAAACGGGCTGCAAACGGGAGGCACGCCTGGGCTGCTGAGTCACCCGGGCCTCACGCAGTTCGCAAAAAGCTGTAACTCGAGGCAACATCACACCGACCGTGGAAGCGTGGAAGGGAGGCAGACGCTGTCTCAGCCTCCAGGAGCTCTGGGTGGGCATCTGATTAACGTTCATGACCCCGGGATGCTAGACATACGGAGTAGCCTCTGTGACTGGCCACGCAACCCACGGACGCTTTCTCAATAGAAGCTTCTCCCAGGCCCTGTGGACGCCGGGGCCAATCTTTCTCCCGGGTGAGGCCGTCCTGGGCACTGCTGGGTGCTGAACAGCAATCCTGGTCTCCACCCTCTCCACGCCGGGGGCACCCCCAGTCATGGCAACCACAGATGTCCCAGACGTTGCCCAGTGTACCCCTGAGGACAGAATCTATCCCCCGGTGAGACCCCCTGGGTTAGGGGATTCCTCGGATCCCCGAGAGACTCTGCATCCCATGATCCTCTGCTCCACTGAGGTCCCAGGAGGCTGCACACATGGCAATCCACACCCTGAGTGGGGAGGGAGAGAGGAGGAGAATCCCAGGAGCTGGGGGTCCCCCTGGTTTACACGCTCTGCCCCATCGGGAACTTATTCTGTTGTCGAGTGTGAGCAGGGAGCAGATTCAGTATTTTTCCCATAATGAACACAGGTCTCTCCCTCTCTGCACTCTGGACACTGAGGCTGGATCGTCCTCTGGGGTGGGGCTGCCGTGGGCACTGCTGGGTGCTGAGCAGTGTCCCTGGCCTCCACCCACTCCACGCCATGGGCACCCCCCAGTCATGACAACCACAAATGTCCCCAGACATCGCCCAGCGTCCCCTGGGGCAGGATCACCTGGCTGAGAACCACTGCTAGGTGACTGTTACCCTCACCACGCCCCGTGAATAGGGTCGCTGCCAGGGTTAGACACAGCAGGAGCTGAGGCTGCGGGAGGCTGGTGACCCCTGGGCAGAAGGAGGGAGGGAGTGAGGGCTGATGCCTGGCTCTGGGGTCAGACAGATACAAGATGATTAGTCAGTAAAGCACCAGGGAGCAGGGGTGATCTGACCAGGGTCCGGCTGGTTCCTCTCTGGGGTGAGCGCTTTTCTTCCCAGAGAATTCAGAGGTGCTTAGATGTTGAGGAAGGTTTATTTTGTTTTTTGTTTGTTTTTGGAGACAGGGTCTCACTCTGTCACCCAGGCTGGACTGCAGTGGTGCGATCTCGGTTCACGGCAGCCTTGACCTCCCAGGCTCAAGCCTCCTCCCATCTCAGCCTCCCGAGGAGCTGGGACGACAGGCGCGCATCCCTGCGCCCGGCTAATTTTTGTATTTTTAGTAGAGATGGGGTCTCTCCATGTGGCCCAGGCTTGAACTCTAGGGCTCAAGCGGTCCTCCCACCTCGGCCTCCCAAAGTGCTGGGATTACAGGGGTGAGCCACCGTACCCAGCCCTGGCTGGAGGATTTGAATTCCTCCAGGTGGAGAAATTAGAAACCATTTAAAGGGAAAATACAGAAAGTCTTGACTTAGCCTGGAGAGGACCAAGAAGTGGCTTTAGAACATGGAGAAGGATGTTTAGACAGTATAGAGGTTGACGAAGTGAGTTGGGATATAATTAACCCAGAAACTCATTTTTTTCCCTTTTTTTTTTTTTTTTTTTTTGAAGACAGGGTCTCACTCTGTTGCCCAGGCTGGAGTGCAGCGGTGCAATCACAGCTCGCTGCAGCCTGAAACTCCTGGGCTTAATTGATCCTCCTGCTTCAGCCTCCCGAGTAGCTGGGACTACAGGCACGTGCCACCACATCCGGCTAATTTTTGTGTTTTGTATTTTTTTGTGGAGACAGGGAGTTGGGATTACAGATGGGAGCCACCACGCTCAGCCCACATGATCATCTTAACAAATGCAGACAAAATTCAACACCCTTCATGACAAAAACACTCAACAAATTCGGAACACAAGAATATTCCCTCTACCCAATTAGAGGCATGCACAAAACACCCACAGCTACCACGATACTCATTGGTGAGAAACTGGTGCTTTTCCCCTAAGCCAAGAACAAAGCAGGGAGCCATGGCTCACGCCTGTAATCCCAGGGCTTTGGGAGGCCAAGGAGGGAGGATGGCTTGAGCCCAGGAGTTCAAGATCAGCTGGGGCAAGATGGTGAGCCTCCATCTGTACAAAAAAAAAAAAAAAAAAATTAGCCGGGCATGGTGGTGCTCACCTGTAGTCCCAGCTCCTCAGGAGGCTGAGGCAGGAGGATAGCTGGAGCCTGGGAGTTTGAGGTTGTAGTGAGCCATGATCCCACCACTGCACTCCGGTTGTCCAGTCTGGGCAAAAGAGCAAGATCCTGTCTCAAAAAATTAAAAATAAGTCAAGGCCAGGCTTGGTGGCTCATGCCTGTCATCCCAGCACTTTGGGAGCCCAAGGCAGGAGGATTGCTTGAGTCCAGGAGTTCAAAATCCTATCTCTGCAAAAAGTTAAAAAATTAGCCAGGCATAGTGGTACACGCCTATAGTCCCAGTTGCTTGGGAGGCTGAGGTGGAAGGATCACTTGCGCCTAGGAGTTTGAGGCTGCAGTGAGCTGTGATCGTGCCACTGCACTCCAGCCTGAGTGACAGAGTGAGATCCTGTCCGTTAAAAAAAAAAAAAAAAATTTAAGGCTGGGTGCAGTGGCTCAAGCCTGTAATCTCAGCACTTTGGGAGGCTGAGGTGGATGGATCACTTGAGGTCAGGAGTTCAAGACCAGCCTGGCCAACGTGGTGAAACCCCATCTCTACTAAATATACAAAAATCAGTCGGGCGTGGTGGCACACGCCTGTAATTCCAGCTACTAGGGAGGCTGAGGCAGGAGAATCACTTGAACCTGGGAGGCAGAGGTTGCAGTGAGCTGAGATC
>NW_012105808.1:2173337-2175145 GCF_000951045.1 Mandrillus leucophaeus
TCAGGGGCCGTATTTCTTAGCCATCCTCCTCTGACCTTCATTTCAAACCCCCTGCTGACGCATCTAACCTTGGCCCGCTCCGTGGGAACTCCAGACTCAGGGTGACCAACCTGACCTGGGTTGCCTGGGGTTGCCCTGGTGGGAGGGCTCCAAGTCCTCGGACCCAGCAAACCCGGGCTTGCTGATCACACCGCAGACCCCGTCAGGTGGCCATCTTTCTGGGGAAACCGGCTTCCTTTCCTCCCCGACTCCCTTGCTTTGTCTTGGTAGTGGCACCTGTCTTCCCAGGTGCTCAGGGATGACATCAGCCGTCCCTTGCTGGCCCTGGTGCTAGTTGACTCCCAGGTCTTCAGTCTCCCTCTGTGGCCCAGGCTGGAGTGCGGTGGCACGACCTCGGCTCACCACAACCTCCCGCTTCCAGGTTCAAGCAATTCTCCTGCCTCAGCCTCCCGAGTAGCTGGGATTACAGGCATGTGCCACCAGGCCTGGCTAATTTTGTATTTTTAGTAGAGACGGGGTTTCTCCATGTTGGTCAGGCTGGTCTCGAACTCCTGACCTCAGGTGATCCGCCCACCTCGGCCTCTCAAGGTGCTGGGATTCCAGCCATGAGCTACCACGCCCAGGTGTCTCTTTGCTTTCTTCTAAGATGGACTCTCCCTCTGTGGCTCAGGCTGGAGTGCAGGGGTGCGATCTCAGCTCACTGCAACCTCCACTTTCTGGGTTCAAGCGATTCTCCTGCCTCAGCCTCCTGAGTAGCTGGGATTACAGGTGCACAACACCACGCCCAGCATTTTTTCTTTCTTTTTTTTTTTTTTTTAAGCAGAGACAGTGTTTCACTATGTTGAACAGGCTGGTCTTGAACTCCTGACCTCAAGTGATCCTCCCACCTCGGCCTCCCTAAGTGCTGGGATCACAGGCATGAGCCACGTGCCTGGCCTCCCAGGTCTCATTTCTTGTAGATCTCGGAGTCTTCCATGTGTCTCGGGATCTTCCTGTGTGGTTCCCACCTCCGCTGTTTGACTCTGGTCCCCTCCTCCCATGTCAGATGATGGGAACGGTAAGGAAATAATGCCTTGGTTTAGCTCCTTTAAGCCCTGCACGTAGCGGGCTGTACTAAGTCTAGGAGCATTTAAAACCTCACTGCATACACACTACAACATGATGAACTCCCAAAAATCACACTCAGCGAGAGAAGCCAGACAAAACGCCACACAGTGTGTAATCCCATTGACGCGAAATGTTCAGAACAGGCCAGTCTCACTCTGTCGCCCAGCCTGGAGTACAGCGACACGATCTTGGCTCACTGCAACCTCCACCTCCCAGGTTCAAGCGATTCTCCCGCCTCAGCCTCCTGAGTAGCTTGAATTACAGACGTGCACCGCCACACTCGGCTACTTTTTGTATATGTAGTAGAGACAGGGTTTCACCATGTTGGCCAGGCTGGTCTCAAACTCCCGACCTCAAGTGATCCACCTGCCTCAGCCTCCCAAAGGGATTAGAGGTGTGTGAGCCACCGTGCCCGGCCTTTATAGCATATAATTTTATCTCAATAAAGCTGTTAGGAAATAAACTATAGGTAACAACATTATCAACAGGTTGGGCCTTTTATCCAGGTGGGTTTTTCGAATGAACCAGTTTTAAAAGTACCATTAAAAAACAAAATTATGGCCAGGTGTGGTGGCTCACACCTGTAATCCCAGCACTTTGGGAGGCCGAGACGGGCGGATCACGGGGTCAGGAGATTGAGACCATCCTGGCTAACACGGTGAAACCCCGTCTCTACTAAAAATACAAAAATTAGCCGGGTG
>NW_012105808.1:2175321-2177939 GCF_000951045.1 Mandrillus leucophaeus
AAAAAAAAAAAAAATTGTAAGAGGTAAGGAAAAAAATAGAACAGGTAAAGAAAATGGGTCAGTCTTCCTTTTTTCTCTATCAGGCACATAACAATTTTCCATATTTTATAGATAAAACTGAGGCTTAGAAATGGTAGAATTGTGTGAATTCTATCTTGATAAAGCTGTCATGTATATCTATGTCTCTATATCTATTTATCCATCCACCTATCCATTCACTCATCCATCCATACATCCACTCGTCTGTCCATCTATCCATCCATCCATCCATCCATCTGCTCATTCATCCATCCACCCATCCATTCACTCATCCATCCATCCATCCATCCATCCATCCATCCATCCATCCATCCATCCATCCATTCACTCATCCATCCATACATCCACCTATCTGTCCATCCACCCATCCATTCATCCATCCATCCATCCATCCACTCATTCATCCATTCACCTATCCATCCACCCACCCAATCAACCATCTATCCATCCACCCAACCAACCATCCATCCATCTGCCCAACCAACCAATTATCCATCCATCCACCCACCCACCCATCCATCCATTTATCCATCCATTCATCCATCCATCCAACCATCCACTTACTCATCCATCCATCCATCCATCCATCCATCCATCCATCCACCCACCCACCCACCCACATATATACAAATTAGAAATGGTCGAAATGCAACTAGAGTTCAAGACTTGCAAATCCTGGTGCAATAAATATTATTCTTTCTCATTTTTAAATGTTAATATCCATTTTGTTTTTCAAAGTTGAGCATGATATAAGTATGTTGTTCCTTGGATTCCTGATGCTCTCAGTAACCTAGCAACTCAGCACCTCACAGAGAACAAGAAGAACCTCTCGCGCAGAAGGTTTGGCTTGCAAACAAGCCATTCCACACTGGAAGGCTGTGTGAACCGATGATGTGGAGGAATAATCATCCCTCCTTGCTGTTTCTTATGAGATTTGTAAGGCATACTTCCACTTACCAATACTATTTGCCAACATACTACTCCGCCTCCTCTCTGTTTCCTCTCTTGTAAGATGGCAACAACGCATGCAGGATTATTTCCGCCCCTTTCTTTAAAACGGCTGGTATTTTAAAGATTTTCTAGTATGTCATTGTTTTTGTAATTTGAAAATAAAAGGTTATTTTTTTTAAAGGGAGAGATTATAGGGGACTGAGTGTGTGGCCTTGAGTTTGTCTGTTTCCAAACTCCCTGTTGAGGCTGTTCAACCAAAGAACCAATGTTGGGGGAAAGTCTATCCCAAGGCTCTAGCCCAAAGGAAACTCTCTTCTACACTGGGTGTGTTAGGATGCAGGAGAGCCACAAAGTCAATAAAAAAGGCACATAACAAACTAGAAGAAAATAGTAATATGTAGCATATGTAACAAAGTGCTAGTGCTTGTCATATGTAAAGAGCACCTACAAATCAATAAGAAAATAGTCATCTGTAGCATGTGTAACAAAGTGTTAGTGCTTGTCATATGTAAAGAGCACCTACAAATCAATAATAAAAAACTCAATAGCCAAATAGAAGATATACAGAGGTACTTGGTGCAAAGATACTAACAATCAGGAAAGAAAGGAATAGGTGACTGATTTCACTGATGGCCAAATAATTGAATATTATAACATCAAAGAGACACTAATTTCACATAACTGGCTGGCAAAACTTTTAATTTTAGTTGATAATCATTATGGCAAGGTTGTGGGGGAACTGGCATTTTCACTCACTGCTGACAGGAGTTCAAGTTGCTATAAACTTTGTGGAAGGTTATTTGTCAATGATTAACAGAATTGTAAATGCCAGTATCTTCTAACGCTGCATTTCTGCTTTTAGGAATTTACCTCCTGAGATATTTAGACAAGGTCAAAAGCTATGTATACCATGATGTTTCTGCTGCAACATTATTTGGATGTAAAAAAAAACCTGTAAAGATCAGTAATGTGTTCTTCAAGTCACTCTGGCATATCCATACACAAGAATGCACTAACTAGAAAGAATGAAGCTGACTAACCACACTGACAAAAAATGGCAATCAAAAACAACTCTTAACATTTTTAAAAGGCTGAAAAGTAGAGTCGCTACATTTAAAAAAAAATGCTCCTTCTATCAGACCATTTTGATTTCTAGCAATGCAGCAGAAAACATCACTTCAAATCTCTCCTCCTATAAAACCCAGGCAAGACTGGATGAAAGAAATGAACAAAGGCCAGGAGCAGTGGCTCATGCCTGTAATCCCAGCATTTTGGGAGATTGAGGCAGGAAGATCGCTTGAGCCCAGGAGTTCCTGACCAGCCTGGGCAACAAAGCAAGATCCCATCTCTACAAAAATTTTTTAAAAAGTATCCAGGTGTGCTGGTATGTGCCCATAGTCCTGGCTACTGAGGAGGCTGAGGCAGAAGGATTGCTTGAGCCCAGAGATCAAGGCTGCAGCGAGCTATGATCACATCACTTCACTCCAGCCTGGGTGACAGAGTAACAAGGAGAGGGGAGGGGAAGGGCGGGGACCTGTTATCCAGCCCGCCGGGCCTCAGTACCCCTCCAACTTAGCCCAAGTTGAGAGAGCCGGAGAAGAGCACCAGGGTCCGGATCGGGGGCCGAG
>NW_012105808.1:2178159-2178489 GCF_000951045.1 Mandrillus leucophaeus
AAAGAAACAAAGAAAGAAAGAAGAGAGAGAGCGGGAGGGAGGGAGGGAGGGAGGAAGGAAGGAAGGAAGGAAAGAAGGAAGGGAGACAGAAAAAAGGAAAGAAGGAAGGAAGGAAGGAAAAAAAAAGAAAAAAAGAAAATGAATACCCTTTCTAATCCACAGCTGAGGTCACAAAAAAGTAAGAAAATCCAGCACAGACTAAAAACTTCAGAGGACAGAGCCCTGGGTGGAGAGAAGAGGCCCGTGGCCACCCATGTTGGTAGAGGCTTCTGGTCTTGGTCACTAATGGCCTGATTTTGTTCTTAATCTCTGCCTCTCTTAAAAATTTAT
>NW_012105808.1:2182090-2182479 GCF_000951045.1 Mandrillus leucophaeus
AAAAAAAAAAAAAAAAAAAAATTAAATGTAAAAAGGTAAAAAGCAGCTCAGGACCCTTAATTTACAAAGCGCTCCATATTGCTGTACGTATCTATGTGAGTGTGCATGCACAGGAAATGTCTAGAAAGAAACTTTCAGTGGTTAGACGGGAATGACCATGACAACTGTCTAAGCAGCACCTGTGCAGTACTTAGTCATCTCAGGCCCTCCACGCGGCTCTGTTCATCAACGACCGGATCCCGTGCTCACGGCGACTCTACAGTACATGGTTGTTACTCCACTACAAAGCAGGAAGCAACGCTTACGAAAACCAAGGAACTTGCTCAAGAACTCACAATCAAAACTAGTGAGCGGCCGGGCGCAGTGGCTCCTGTCTGTAATCCCAGCAC
>NW_012105808.1:2182704-2184841 GCF_000951045.1 Mandrillus leucophaeus
GCTTGAACCCAGGAGGCGGAGGTTGCAGTGAGCTGAGATCACGCCACTGCACTCCAGCCTGGGTGACAGAGTGAGAGTCTGTCTCAAAAAATAAAAAAATAGTGGGCAGGCCCAGCGCAGGGCTCACACCTGCAATCCCAGCACTTTGAAAGGTTGAGGCAGGAGAATCACTTGAGCCCAGGAGTTTCAGACCAGCCTGGGTAACATAGTGAGACTCCATCTCTACTAAAATTAAACAAAAATTAGGCAAGTGTGGTGGTATCCACCTGTAGTCCCAGCTACGCAGGAGGCTGAGGTGGGAGGATGGCTTGAGTCCAGGAGGTTGAGGCTGTAGTGAGCCATGATTACGCCCCTGCACTCCAGCCTGATTGACAAAGGGAGACCCTGTCTCAAAAAAAAAAAAAAAAAAAAGAAAAAAAAAGAAGTGGGCAAATATCCACCCTAGTTGTTCTCCTTTCACGTTCTGCACTGATGGTCGGTTCCCACCCACCCCACACTGTTAACAGTGGTTAATTCTGGGGAATGAGATTTGTGATGAAGATTTCTCCATTCTCACTCCTGTGGTATGAGACTTCTTTACAAACACATTCTCAACAGGGCGAAAATCAATTCTTGGGGAAGTGAAAACAAATTTTACTTTTTTATGCATTAAGCTCAGAAAACAGAACATAAACAGATACACAGTATATCCAAGATATTGAAATTTCACGGGTATAGGCCGGGCTTGGTGGCTCACACCTGTAATCCCAGCACTTTCGGAGGCAGAGGTGGGAAGATCACTTGAGGCCAGGAGTGCAAGATCAGCCTGGACAACATAGCAAGACCCAATCTCTAGAAAGAATAAAAATTTAAAAATTATCCAGGCATGGTGGTGTGCACCTGTAGTCCCAGCTACTTGGGACACTGAGGCAGGAGAATCACTGGAACCCGGAGGGTGGAGGTTGCAGTGAGCCGAGATCACGCCACTGCACTCCAGCCTGGGCGACAAGAGCAAAACTCCGTCTCAATAATAACAATAAAAATAATAATGCTACTTGGACATCTTTGGTCAAAAGAATCAGACATCGGATGCATCTAAAAATCTCTTGCCACCGTTATCCTTTCTAAGGAGCCATTAGGTAAAGGATGTCTAAAAATAAGGGGGTCATGGAAAACGAAAGCTTACGAAACACCGACTGCTGTAATCACGTTTTCAGGTGAAAGAAATGGAAACTGATCTAACATCCAGCTCACCTCAAGCTGGAAAGAAGGCTAGTTTCTAGAAGGATCTCCAAAAACGGAAAGTGAAGTTTCTAGCACACAGTTCCACCGAGGGCCGATGATGAAGAGGGAGAGAGGCGGGCAGGAGGGGAAGCGGGTGCCCCACGCTCCGCTGGAAAAAGCCAGTGTCACCAGGCTCTGCTATTTGCTTGCGGGAGGGACGCCCGGGGTGGGGGTGGAAGGGGGGGTGTGCTGTTGGTCGCTGGCTGCAGACACCACGTGGTGCTTTGTGAGTTGATCACAGCCCCGGCCTGCCTGCTTTGCTGTCCTGGGCTGACCTCCGAGAGCACCGCACTCTCCTCTCGCTGACTCGGTGAATGTCTGTCTGCTTGAACATCTCGAAGACCTGAGGTTTCCGTTCCAGCAGAATAAATACTATGAGGGCCCACCCCTCCCTCCTCCCAGCCGAGGCTGGATGAATCCAAATAAACCCAGCCGGTGGGGAAGAGCATTTCCAGGACTTTGGAGGGAGGAAGCGCCACCTACCTGGGTGGGTTTCCACGAGGTGGAGGTGCGGACCCCGGGGACCCTGGGGCAGCCCTGCTGTGCAGCTGCGTCACTCCTCCTGCCTGATGTAACAGGAGCTGGGGGAGTTTGGGCATTTCATGAAGCTGTCAAGTTATCGTGGCAGCCCAGCTGTGGTTTGTGACACCAGAGTTCAGACACAGCCTAAAGGCAACATCAAAGACGGTGCATGAAAACCGGGGGTTAGACGGGCCTGTAATCCCAGCACTTTGGGAGGCCGAGGCAGGCGGATCACCTGAGGTCAGGAGTTTGAGACCAGCCTGGGCAACACGGCGAAACTCCCTCTCTACTAAAAACACAAAACTTAGCCGGGCGTGGTGGTGCGGCCTGTGATCCCAGCTACTCAGGGGGC
>NW_012105808.1:2186035-2187523 GCF_000951045.1 Mandrillus leucophaeus
TTCTCCTGCCTCAACCTCCCGAGTAGCTGGGATTACAGGCACCACCACCACACCTGGCTAATTATTATTATTATTTTTTTAATTTTTAGTAGAGACGGGGTTTCCCCATGTTGGCCAGGCTGGTCTCGAACTTCTGAGCTCAGTGATCCGCCCGCCTTGACCTCTCAAAGTGCTGGGATTACAGGTGTGTGCTACCGCACCCGGCTGCTATCTTAGCAGTATTGACCCGGTGGTCCCCCGCCAAAAGGGTCTCAGAGGCCAACCCCTGGATGTCCCTGAACCACACTTTGAGAACCCCACTACACATGTATTCCCTCCACTTTAGAGAAGAGAAAATGAGATCCAAGATGGTAATAAACCTGCCCAAGTCCTCAAAGCTGAAAAGCACGGCTGAAGGAGAGTAAAAAAGCGAAACATAAACCAGGTCTGGTGGTGCGTGCCTGTGGTCCCAGCTACTCGGGAGGCTGAGGCGGGAGGATCGCTTGAGCCCAGGAGTTTGAGGCTACAGTGAGCTAGGATCGCGCCACTGCACTCCAGCCTGGGTGACAAGGAGAGAATCCCCCACCGTCTCCAAAAACAAATAACTCCTTATTTAAACAATAGAATTGGGGAAGGTTTGCTTGACTCCAAAGCTGTTTTCTTTTCATCCATTCGAGTTCCATCCAGATGGCCCGGGGTGCAGCTGGGATGCCTGTTGTCCCTAAAAACCATGGGGCACAAGTAGGTAAACCCCAGAGTAGGTAACTCCTCAATTCACTATCTGACTGGTTTCGAGTTACCAGGCAGTGTGTTTCCCTAGCCATGTGGACTCGGTCCTGCCACGACATGGTTCATGCCTATTGCAGATACATGCGCATGCTTGCAATCTATGTGTCCGTCTCCCCTGCTCTACAACGGCCTTCCTGGGAACAAGGACTGGGGACTATTTTGGCTCCCTGTCTCCGTCGTTTGGCAGCAGGAAAAGAGAGGTGCCTGAAGAAAGGGTAACCGAGTAATGCAATCCCCCAATGTCAGATTTTTACTGAGGAAAAGAAAGGCAGTGAAGGCCGGGTCTGGAGGCTCACGTCTGTAATCCCAAACATGTTGGGAGGCTGGGGCAGGAGGATCCCTTGAGCCCAGGAGTTGGAGACCAGCCCGAGCAACATGGCGAGACCCTGTCTCTACAAAAAAAATTTTAAAAATTAGCCAGGAGTGGTGGTGTGAGTCTGTAGTCCCCGCTACTTGGGAGGCTGTAGCGGGAGGCTCACTTAAGGAGGCTGAGGTTGCAGTGAGTTATGATTTCATCACTGCACCCCAGCCTAGGCCACAGAGTAAGACTCTGTCTCAAAAAGAAGAAAAGGACAGGGGAGGGGAGTGGAGGAGAGGGGAAGAGAGGAGATGAGAGGGGAGGAGAGGAGAGGAGAGGAGAGCAGTGGAATCCCAGATGATCTTTCCAGAATCTGGAAGCAGCACTTTGGAGGCACCCTGGGGAAGAAAGCCTGCTAGGAT
>NW_012105808.1:2190094-2192686 GCF_000951045.1 Mandrillus leucophaeus
TATATATATATATTTTTAGAGATGGGGTCTCGCTGTGTTGCCCAGGTTGGTCTCGACCTCTTGGGCTCAAGCAGTCCTCCCATCTTGGCCTCCCAAAGTGTTGGGATTACAGGCGTGAGCCACTATGCTGGGCTGCCCACCCTTTTCTTCTTCTTAATTAATTAATTATTATTATTATTTTGGGACAGGATCTGGCTCTGTCACCCAGGCTGGAGTGCAGTGGCGCAATCACAGATCACTGCAACCTCCAATTCCTGGGCTCAAACGATCTACCTGCCTCAGCCTCCCGAGTACCTGGGACCATAGGCATGCACCACCACGCTGGGCTAATTTTTTTTTTTTTTTCATCTGTAGAGACAAAGTCATGCCATGTTGCCCCCAGGCTGGTCTTGAACTCCTGGGCTCAAGTGATCCTCCCTCCTTGGCCTCCCAAAGTGCTCAGATCACAGGCCCGAGCCACTGCACCCAGCTGTCTGCCTTTTTCTTGTTTTTAAGAGTGGTGGTTAAATGCTTCACCCGGTGTCGTGTGGCACACAGCAGAGCTGGGGTCCAGCAGCGAGTGTCCTGGCTCTAAAGCTGTGTTCCACCGGCTGCAGAGAGGGAGCTGACGCCAGAAGGAGGGGGAACCCCCAGAGCTTTTGGCTTGGGGTGGGACCGGCATCCGGTGGGACCGCCGTGGCTCTCTGGGGCTGAAAATTCCAGGCAGAGCAGCCCAAGGAATCCAGCCATCCCCGAGGGTTCAGAAATGCAAATCAGGGCTGTGTATTCACAGCCTGGACTGGAGACCGACCAAAAATACGCAGGGCTCACCCTTGCGGGGCGGCGGCTAAATTTAGGAAACCAACCATCTGGAGAATGCAGGCACCAGGAGAAGCCCCTGCAGCTAGGAGGATCATCTCGGTTCGTTTTTATTCACTGTTCATAGATCTCCCAGTTTTTCCTAGCGTGTTCAAGCTGGAAAGGATTTCAGAGTTTGTGTCACCTAGATTTATTTTACAGAAGGAGGAACTAAGCCTTGAAGGGAGAAGTGCCTGTTTTGACACACTGAAAAGTGTTCTTAGCCAGGTGCAGCCTAATACGACTGTCTCCCAGCACTTTGGGAGGCCAAGGCAGGGGGATTGCTTGAGGCCAGGAGTTTGAGACCAGCCTGGGCAACATAGCAAGACCCCATCACTACAAAAAATAAAAATAAATTAGCCAGACGTGGTGGCATGTGCCTTGCAGTCCCAGCTACTCTGGAGGCTGAAGCAGGAGGATTGCTTGAGCCAGGAGGTCAAGGTTGCAGTGAGCTATGATTGTGCCATTGCACTCCAGCCTGGGCAACAGAGCAAGACCCTGCTTCAAAAAAAAAAAAATAGAATGAATGGAAGGAAGGGAGGGAGGGAGGGAAAATATAAAGTTTTCTGCCCTAGGGTGTGATTTTCACACCACCCCAAGTTTAAGAACGAAGTATGGTTTGTTTGAATGCTTTTCCCAGACAGAGAAGCAGGCAGTGGTGGGAAGGACAAAATTCAGGGGTGGCTTCCTCTCTCTTAGAAGTATTAAGCCCAAGAAACCAACTGAAATCCTGGGATGAACTAGATTCCGTCATTGGAGTCCAAGTCCTTCTGGCTGTCAGTATGAGTGGCTTGAAGCTGCTATAACAAGTCACACGGATCTGATGGCTTAAAACAATGGAAATGGATTCTCTATGGCTCTGGAGGTCAGAAATTAAGACGTGGGCAGAGCCGCGCTCCCTCTGGAGGCTCCAGGGAGGGTCCTTCCTGCCTCCTCCAGCTTCTGGGGCCTCCAGGCATCCTCTGGCTTGAGCCCATGTGGCTCCAGTCTCTGCCTCTGTCTCCCCATGCCCTTCCTCCTGTGTCAAATCTCTTTCTTGTTTTCATTTGTTTGTTTTTTGTTTGTTTTTTTGAGACAGGGTCTCTCTCGGTCGCCCAAGATGGAGTGCAGTGATGCCATCTGGGCTCACTGCAACCTCCGCCTCCTGGGTTCAAGTGATTCTCCTGCCACAGTCTCCTGGGTAGCTGGGACTACAGGCACCTGCCACCATGCCCAGATAATTTTTGTATTATTAGTAGAGACGGTTTCACTATGTCGGCCAGGCTGGTCTCAAACTCGTGGCCTCAAGTGATCCTCTTGCCTCAGCCTCCCAAAGTGCTGGGATTACAGGTGTGAGCCAAATCTCACTGCAACCTCTGCCTCCCGGGTTCAAGTGATTCTCCTGCCTCAGCCTCCCGAGTAGCTGGGATTACAGGCACGTGCTACCACGCCCGGTTAATTTTTGTATTTTTAGTAGAAATGGGGTTTCACCATGTTGGGCAGGATGGTCTTGATCTCCTGACCTCGTGATCCGCCCACCTCGGCCTCCCAAAGTACTGGGATTACAGGTGTGAGCCACCACGTCCGGCCAAAATCTCACTCTTATAAGGACATCTGTGATTGTTTAGGGTCCACCTGGAGAACCCAGGATAATCTGCCATCTCAAGATCCTTCACGTAATCACTTCTGCAACCTCTTTGCCACACAAGGGAAAATTCGCAGGTCCAAGGATTTAGGAGCCAATTTCTTTTTTTTTTTTTTTTGAGACGGAGTCTC
>NW_012105808.1:2192913-2197452 GCF_000951045.1 Mandrillus leucophaeus
GATCGCTTGAGCCCAGGAGTTGGAGGCTACAGTGAGCTGAGATTGCACCACTGCACTCCAACCTGCGTGACAAAGTTAGATCCTGTCGCTGGCCGGGTGCGGTGGCTCATGCTGTAATCCCAGCACTTTGGGAGGCTGAGGCAGGAGAATCGCTTGAGGCCAGGAGTTTAAGACCAGCCTGGGCAACACAGGGAACCCTGTCTCTACAAAAAAATGCAAAAAATAGCCAGGTGTGTTGGTGAGTGCTTGAAGTCCCAGCCACTTGGGAGGCTGCGGAAGGAGGGTGGCTTGAACCCAGGGGGTGGTGATCACACCACTGCACTCCATCCTGAGCGACACAGCAAGTCGCTATGTGGGAAAAAAAAAAAAAAGGCTGGGCGCAGTGGTTCACGCCTGTAATCCCAGCACTTTGGGAGGCCAAGGCGGGTGGATCACCCGAGGTCAGGAGTTTGAGACCAGCCTGACCAACATGGAGAAACCCCGTCTCTACTAAAAACACAAAAATCAGCTGGGTGTGGTGGTGCACACCTGTAATCCCAGCTACTCAGGAGTCTGAGGCAGGAGAATTGCTTGAACCCGGGAGGTGGAAGTTGTGGTGAGCCGAGATTGTGCCATTGCACTCCAGCCTGGGCAACAAGAGTGAAACTCTGTCTCAAAATAGTAATAATAATAATGATAATAATTAATTAAAAAAAAAAAGTTAGACCCTGTCTCAAAAATAAAAAGTCAGGAGCAGGGAAGGCAGCCAAGGCAAGGAAGACCAACGACGTGCTCGAATGGTGCCGTTTCTTTGGAAGACACTCCAAAACCAAACTGGAAAGGTTCCCATTCTCGGCAGTGACAAATTTCTGGAACTAGATAGATAATGCTGGTGTTTGCACGCGGTACACACGTAATTAACGCCACGGAGCTGCAAACTTTTGAATAGTAAACAAGGGCTGGGCACCGTGGCTCATGCCTGTAATCCCAGCACCTCAGGAGGCCGAGGCGGGCCAAGTCACATCAGTTGAGGTCAGGAGTTTGAGACCAGCCTGGCCAACATGGTGAAACCCTGTCTCTACTAAAAATACAAAAAAAATTAGCTGGGTGCGGTGGCTCATGCCTGTAATCCCAGCACCTCAGGAGGCCGAGGCGGGAGGACCATTTGAGCCCAGGATTTTGAGGCTGCGGATACTGAAAGAGTTGAAAAGAAGGCTGGGTGTGGTGGCTCACGCCTGTAATCCCAGCACTTTGGGAGGCCGAGGCGGGCGGATCACGAGGTCAGGAGATCGAGACCATCCTGGCTAACATGGTGAAACCCCGTCTCTACTAAAAATATAAAAAATTAGCCAGTCGTGGTGGCCGGTGCCTGTTATCCCAGCTACTTGGGAGGCTGAGGCAGAAGAATTGCTCGAACCTGGGAGGCGGAGGTTGCAGTGAGCCGAGATCGCACCACTGCACTCCAGCCTGAGCAACAAAAGTGAAACTCTATCTCAAAAAAAAAAAAAAAGAAATACATATTAGGATGGGGCAAGCTGAACTACATTGTTATGTATTTTAACAACACAGAAAATCCACTTGGGGCCAGCCTGCGAGTCCCTCCCACGTAGGCTCAGCCTGGCACCGGAACCCGGCACCCTCCACCCCCCGCCCCTCCGGGTGGGGTCTCCGCTTCTCACTTCAGAGGCAGAGCTGTCATCATCAGCACTGGGAAGTGGCCTGCGGTGTCAGCACGGACCGGCGCTCACCCCCCACACGGCACAGAGAATTTCTAGGGAGCAGTCCCCCCGGGACAGCAATAATTTCAGGTGACAGCGACACAGGGTGGCAACACCGGTTCCTTCCTGACAGGCAGCCAGACGCACACACGCACGCAGACCACGCCATCCAGAAAGTTCACCTGTGATCTGAGACACAGCTCTTTGAGGGAGATCGGCAGATCAGATGGTATTTGAGAAAAAAGAAAAAAGGTTAAGCCAAGTGAGTGGGAAGGTGGAGGAAAAAAATAAACAAAGGTTAGGCTGAGGTCGCGGCTCTGCCACCCATGACACAGAGCGGGCCACGTCGGTTTCAGACCTAAAAGTCAGAACAATTCGCAGGTGGCGAAGAGTGGGTGGAGGAAAGGAGCGGGGAGTTCTGGGGAGCAGAGAGACCGAAACGCAAGAGTAATATCTGATGTGGAGAGGTTCCGCCCACATGGGATCTGCCCCTGGGAAAATAAAAAAAAATCCCTGAAGCCCCTGCGAGGCACGGCCTGCGGGCTGGAGGGACCGGCTCTTCACACACACAGGATGACCGAGATCGTCTCTGGAGGTGGGTGACGCAGCAGGCAGGCCGACGGCCTCGGTGCAGCTCCCCTGCACCCCCAGGTCCGGGGAGCAGGCTCACGTGTCCCCAGATGCAGGCACACCTGCACCACTTGAGGCATCTGCAGAGTCCAAGACCAGCAACCTGGAGGAGCTCCCCTGGCTGCCACCGGACACCCCAGGGCAAGGTGCCGGGTGCCTCCTGGGCAACCCCCTGTCTGTAGCAGTGGATGCAGCTGGCAAAGGCTCAAAGGCCTTCCCTGCGTGGGGCACACACGGACGACACACTCTCCCGGGGCCTGTACTGAGGCTGTCAGAGGGCCTGCCGGGATCCCCCCTCTGGTTTTCAGTTAACCCCGTCTGCTGGCACTGAGGGCCTCATCAGGCCCCTGCAGGCCTGCGACCACAGCTGAAACCGGTGTGCCTTCTCCAAAGCCACTTTCTGACCGGCTTTTTAAAGAAATTGAGGTAAGGTTTGCATACTGTAAAATTAAGCATTTTAAAATGAACAATTCAGTGATATTCAATACATTCGCAACCTTGTACAAGCATCACTCCTACCTAGTTCTTGTACATTCTCTCTTTTTTTTTTTTTTTTTGAGAGAGGGTCTCTGTCTCCCAGACTGGAGTGCAGTGGTGTGATCTTGGCTCACTTCAACCTCCACCTCTCGGGTTCAAGCAATCCTCCTGCCTCAGCCTCCTAAGTAGCTGGGATTACAGGCCTGTACCACCATGCCCAGCTAATTTTTGTATTTTTAGTAGAGATGGGGTTTTGCCATGTTGGCCAGGCTGGTCTCAAACTCCTGACCTCAAGTGATCCGCCCGCTTCGGCCTCCCAAAGTTCTGGGATTACAGGCGTGAGCCACCGCGCACGGCCAATTTCTTGCAAATTCTCACCTTAGAAAGAAACCCCATCCCCATCAGCTGTCACTTGCCCTCCCCTCCCCCAGCTCCTGGCACCCACGCATCCCCTTCGTGTCTCTGTGGATGGGCCTGTCCCGGATATTTCATAGAAATGGGATCACACACTGCGTGGCCTTTTGTGTCTGACGTCTCTCGCTAAGTATGATGTCCTCAAGGTGTATCCGTGCCGTGGTCTGTGTCAGAGCCTCTCTCCTTTTCGGGACTGAGTCGTGTTCCACTGTCAGGATGAACCACGTGTGGATCTATCTATCCTCTGATAGACACTTGGATTCTTACAGTAACCTTCTGTCTGCTGTGAAAACCGTGCTGCTGTGAACATTCATGTGCATGTATTTGTTGGAGGACTTGTTTCAATTCTTTTGGGTCCATGCCCCGGGGCGGAATTGCTAGGTTACCCCTGAAATGGCCCAGGCCAGGCCTCTCCATTGCACCTCTGCCACTGACTTTTGGGAAGTGTTACTATTCAGAAAGGGCAGGTGCACATTTATCTGACAGGTGTCCACACAGCCAGGGATTAAAGGGAATGGGAGAGCGTTGGTCTTGCAGGACTGGGACCAGGGTCAGGTGGGCAAAACACTCGCAAAATGTAAAGGGAGGCCAAAAAAGTCGGCATCCATATAAATAATATTTTAATCTACCATTATAAAAATTCAAAGTGAATCTGCAAAATCTGTGATGGTCAAACTATCAGAATCAAGGTGGGATCATTAACAGTGCTGTGAGAGGCACACTGATGAAGCAAAAGGAAAAATCAGAATTACTGACCCCATTTTGATTTAAAATTTTGATTCTGGCTTCATTGTGGATTTCTGCATTGATTTTTGCTTTTTTTTTTTTTCCCCCCCGAGACGGAGTCTCGGTCTGTTGCCCAGGCTGGAGTGCATTGACACAATCTCTACTCATTGCAACCTCCACCTCCCGGGTTCAAGCGATTCTCCTGCCTCAGCCTCCTGAGTAGCTGGGATTACAGGTGCCCGCCACCACGCCTGGTTAATTTTTTTGTATTTTTAGTAGAGACGGGGTTTCACCGTGTTGGCCAGGATGGTCTTAATCTCCTGACCTCATGATCCACCTGCCTCGGCCTCCCAAAGTGCTGGGATTACAGGCGTGAGCCACCATATCTGGCCGGAATTTTTTTTTTTTCTAGAGATGGGGTCTTGCTATGTTGCCCAGGCATGTCTGGAACTCCTGGCCTCAAGTGATCCCACCTCAACCTCCCGAGTAGCTGGGACTGCAGGCACGCATCACCACACCCGGCTAATTTTTAATTTTTCATAGAGATGAGGGTCTCACTATGTTACCGAGGCTGGTCTTTTTTTTTTTTTTTTTT
>NW_012105808.1:2202764-2204092 GCF_000951045.1 Mandrillus leucophaeus
GAGGTGGCGGGCGCCTGTAGTCCCAGCTACTCGGGAGGCTGAGGCAGGAGAATGGCGTAAACCCGGGAGGCGGAGCTTGCAGTGAGCTGAGATCAGGCCACTGTACTCCAGCCTGGGCCACAGAGCGAGACTCTGTCTCAACAACAACAACAACAAAAATAAATAAAATAAATAAATAAAAATAAAAATCTCTCTTAGGCCGGGTGCAATTGCTTACGCCTGTCATCCCAGCACTTAGGGAGACCAAGGTGGGAGGATCACTTGCGCTCAGAAGGTCAAGACCAGCCTGGCCAACAGAGCAACACCAGGTCTCTACAAAAAAGTAAAAATTAGCCGGGCGTGCTGGTGGGCGCCTGTAATCCCAGCTACTCAAGAGACAGAGGCAGGAGAATCGCTCAAACCCGGGAGGCGGAGGCTGCACTGAGCCTTGATCGTGCCACTGCACTCCAGCCTGGGTGACAGAGTGAGATTCTGTCTCTAAAACAATAAAAAGTAAAAGTAAAAATAAATAAAAATCTCTCTCTCTCTCTTTTTTTTTTTAGACGGAGTCTCACTCTGTCGCCAGGCTGGAGTGCAGTGGTGCGATCTCAGCTCATTGCAACCTCTGCCTTCCGGATTCAAGTGATTCTCTTGCCTTAGCCTCCCGAGTAGCTGGAACTACAGGCACCCGCCACCACGCCCAGCTAATTTTTCTATTTTTAGTAGAGATGGGGTTTCATCATGTTGGCCAGGATGGTCTCAATCTCTCGACCTTGTGATCCGCCTGCCTCGGCCTCCCAAAGTGCTGGGACTACAGGTGTGAGCCAGCACACCTGGCCAAATCTTTCTTTCTTTTAAATAATTGGATTGACTTTGGTCTACGGTCTCTCCTGGGGCCCCATCCTTCTCTGGGGTGGGGCTGTCCTGGGCACTGCAGGGTGCTGAGCAGCGTCCCTGGCCTCTGCCCACTCCATGCCAGGAGCACCCCCAGTTGTGATAACCACACATGTCCCCAGACATCGCCCAGTGCCCCCTAGGGACAGCATCACCCCCATTTAAAAACAGTTCCAGGGTAGCTCGGCATTTCACATCGGGGTGACCCAACCTGGACGAAGGGAGGGGGCCTCCGTGAGAAGACTCAAGCCAGGACCCCCCAGGCAGGATCCGGGCTCCCATGGCACAAAAGCCCCAAGTCCAGGGCTCCTGGAGATGTTTTAAAATCCAGTCGACGAATGATGAATAAAATACTTGTGAGTCTATAATCATGAATCCAGCCTGGATTCTGTTTGTCTTTATGCCGAGACAATTGTAAAATACAGGTTTGGAATTTTTTTTTTTTTTTTTTGAGA
>NW_012105808.1:2205702-2208381 GCF_000951045.1 Mandrillus leucophaeus
CGCCCAGGCTGGAGTAAAGTGGCTCCGCCTCCCGGGTTCACGCCATTCTCTTGCCTCAGCCTCCCGAGTAGCTGGGACTACAGGTGCCCGCCACTTCGCCCGGCTAGTTTTTTGCATTTTTTAGTAGAGAAGGGGTTTCACTGTCTTAGCCAGGATGATCTCGATCTCCTGACTTCGTGATCCTCCCGTCTCGGCCTCCCAAAGTGCTGGGATTACAGGCTTGAGCCACTGTGCCCGGCTACCGAGGCTGGTCTTGAACTCCTAGGCTCGTGATCCTCCTACCTCAGTGTTCTATGAAGCTAGGACTACAGACATGTACCACCCCATCCAGCTAATTTTTGTTTTACACTAAAGTATGATTTCATCTTGGTCACTGAGGTTTCTCCGCGCCCCCTTCAATTTTGTGCCCAGTGTGAGTTCGTTGCTTGCCTGACCCTGGTCCTGTCCTGGGATTTGGGACCTGACAGGTCCGGGTAACAACTGCAGTTGATCCGTCCACTTGCTGGAGGACCTCAGGGTCTCTCCTGTGAGCCTCATTTTGGCCATTTCTGGAATCCTGTTGTGCAGGACAGCTGGGTGGACTGCAGTGATGTTTGCGCACCAAGTCCCGAATACCAGAGCAGACAGGGTCCCACCTGTTACCTTCTCGGATTTCCAGCCTCCAGAACCGAGAGGGAGAAGAAATCTCTGTTGCTGAAGCCCTCCGGTCTGTGGCTTGAGGTTACAGAGCCCCAGCAAACTATCACGCTGGATTAAGGGAACTGGTCCCCAGCGCTCACAGCTGCAGACGGGCCAGCGTAGGACAACCCAGTGGGGCCTCTGGCCTATTGGGGGACCCTCGGTGAGCCAGTGAACTCAGCGCACTTCTGGAGCTCCTCGACCACGAGTGAGGAAATTGAACGGTACAGGAAAAGCAAGTGAGCATGCATATTAAACAGCCAAGGTCCATCACCACTACCAAGCACCTGCCAGGCTCCCCACCCAGTGCTCCCAAAAGCGGACGGCCCCCTCCCTCCCCTAAACTCTCAGAAGTTAATATTATTGGGTCAAGATGATGAGAGCACGGGGAAACCTCTGGCAAGGGCCTTGCCCCAGGGGACAGCTCAGGTGGCCTCGGATAACATGACAAAGACCTTCTTTATTCTTTATTATTATTGAGACGGGGTCTCGCTCACTCTGTCACCCGGACTGGAGTGCAGTGGCGCAATCGTGGCTCACTGCAGCCTCAGCCTCCTGGACTCAAGCAATCCTCTTGCTTCAGCCTCCTGAGCAGCTTGGACTATAGGTGTGCATTGCCACACCTGGTTATTTAAAAACATTTTTATTTATTATTACTTTTTGAGACAGAGTCTTGCTCTGTCACCCAGGCTGGAGTGTAATGGTGTGATCCTGGCTCATTGCAACCTCCGCCTCCCGGGTTCAAGTGATTCTCCTGCCTCAGCCTCCTGAGTAGCTGGGATTACAGGCAACTGCCACCAGGCCCAGCTAATTTTTGTATTTTCAGTAGAGACGGGGTTTCACCAGGTCGGCCAGGCTGATCTCAAACTCCTGACCTCAGGTGATCTGCCCACCTCCCAAAATGGTGGAATTACAGGCATGAGCTACCATGCGCAGCCACTGATTTTTTTAAAATTATTTTTTAGTAGAGACGGGGTCTTGCTATCTTGTCCAGGCTGGTCTCAAACTCCTGGGCTCAAGCGATCCTCCCGCCTCGGCCTCCCAAAGTGCTGGGATTACAGGCACAAGAGACCCTCTTTTATTGTTGCAAGATGCTGACAGGTTTCAGAAGAGGTTTGAACCAAACGGGCCCCAAGGACCCAGGTGGGGCCCTGGGATACATTTCTCCCAGGCCAGGGTTGGTTTCAGTCAGCCTGAGCGTGCAGACACCTGTGTCCTGGGCACCAAACTTGACATTCTCGGTTCCTATCAGGCAGCGGGGGCGGGGAGGTGGGGGTTGTGGGGAGGGACCGGGCTCACGTGCCAGGCTCGGGGGAAGCGTCCTAAACATTCTCAGAAATGACCACGCCCGGCACCGGCCTTGGGTGGCTTCTCTCGGGATCTGCTTTCTGGGAAGTGGGTCCCTGCAGCCCCGGGTTCCTTCCCCAGCACTCCAACCCTTCCTAAGCCGCTCAGCCCAGGGATCCAGGGCCCTGGCGAGACAGCCTGGGAGACGCAGAGTGGGAAGTGATGACTGGGAGCTGGTATCGCGAATGTCTACACGCAGACTGACTTCAGGGGCGAGGAATTCCGCCTGGCGAGCGTCTAGACTGCGGTGTTTCTGGGACGCTGGGAGCTGGAGCCAGGACAGGTCTCCCGGGAGCTGGGCTGTGCTGCCACCTGCTGGTCACCGCCCGACAGGCGGCCTCGCTGTCACCACTGCGCGAGCTTCAGGTCCCCCGTCCCAGGACCGTGGCAGGAGGGGTGTCCCGTCCTGCGTGGGGCTTGACGGCAGGTGGGCAAGACGGTGCACAGCCTGAATCTATTTAATGATTTATTTGATAATACCATTTAAAAATCTCTCTTCAGCACTTTGGGAGGCCGAGACGGGCGGATCACGAGGTCAGGAGATCGAGACCATCCTGGTTAACCCGGTGAAACCCCGTCTCTACTAAAAAATACAGAAAACTAGCCGGGCGAGGTGGCGGGCGCCTGTAGTCCCAGCTACTCGGGAGGCTGAGG
>NW_012105808.1:2209646-2214472 GCF_000951045.1 Mandrillus leucophaeus
AATCATGAATCCAGCCTGGATTCTGTTTGTCTTTATGCCGAGACAATTGTAAAATACAGGTTTGGAATTTTTTTTTTTTTTTTTTGAGAGAGTCTCGCTGTGTTGCCCAGGCTGGAGTGCTGTGGCACAATCTCGGCTCACTGCAACTTACATCTCCCAGTTCAAGCGATTCTCCTGCCTCAGCCTCCTGAGTAGCTGGGACTACAGGTAACCACCACCACGCTCGGCTAATTTTGTGTTTTTAGTAGAGACGGGATTTCACCATGTTGGCCAGGATGGTCTTGAACTCCTGACCTCAGGTGATCCATCCGCCTCGGCATCCCAAAGTGCTGAGACTACAGACGTGAACCACCATGACTGGCCAACTTCAGACATTTTTTGAATGGAGGTGGCCCAGGAGGGCAAATGTGCCCCAGGCCCTGAGCATCCCAACATGGCCCTGCAGGCTGGTAGAACCAGCCAGGGAAAGGGATGGTGTTTAAGATATGTGAAAAAGGAATTCAGACGAAGAATTTCAGACGTGAGGTTAACCCAGCTGGTGGCTGCAGCCTACTTTCCTGCCACAGGCCACATGCTGTCTCCTGCTGAATTAGCGCCTACATTGGATTAGGTGAATTCGCTTGAATTACGTTGAATGAGGTGTTGAATTGACACATAGGGGGACTTTGGGCTCTCAGCCCCTCACCTAAAGTCCATTGTCTCAAGCCACTACCTCATTGGAAGAGCAGGTGTCTACACTGCCTGGAGAGGGGGAGATCCTGCGTTAATTGTTCGGGGAAAATACAATCTCTCCCCTGCTCACACTGGACACCAGAATAAACTCCCAACGGGGCAGACGGCATAAACCAGGGGGACCCCCAGCTCCTGGGATTCTCCTCCTCTCTCCCTCCTCACTCAAGGTGTGGATTTCAACATGTGCAGCCTCCTGCGACCTCAGGAGGAGAGATGGTCATGGAATGCAGTCTCTTGGGGGTCCGTGGATTCCCTTAACCTGGGGGTAGGGGGTCTCAATCGGAGTGATTCTGCCCCCAGGGGACACTGGGCAATGTCTGGGGACATCTGTGGTTGTCATGCCTGGAGGTGCTCCCGGCATGGAGTGGGTGGAGGCCAGGGACGCCACTCAGGACCCTGCAGTGCCCAGGACGGCCAGACCTCAGAGGAGCTGGCCCCAAATGTCCACAGTACCTAGCAGAAGAGATCCTGATTTAATTATTTGGGGAAAAAAAAAAAAAAAAGATCAAGGGACCCTAGCTATGGCAATACACTCAGACTGCGGCAGCGTGTGAATCCTGAATGAAAAAGGTGTGAATCAGAAACTCGCAGCCTAAGGCCAGCAAAGGCCACGGTCACAGCGACATCTAAAGACCGACAAGTGTAATGCAGAATCCACCCAGGGAACTGGGGCCCCACACCCACCCCCAGGGTAAAGGGGGCCGGCCTCACACAGGGTCCCTTGCAGGCGTCTGTTGCGAGACCACATCCTCAACACCCGACGAACGGCGCTGGGAGCAGACTCAAGGCTCCAGAGGTCCCAGGAGGGCGGGAGGAGAGTTCCCCCAGCTGCAGCCTGAGCATGGTCACCAGAAAGCAGGTGCGGCGACTTTCCCTAGCACCCTCTCCCTGCCCTCCGTGTACCCGCAGAGGGGCCCTGCACGTCTGGTCTCAGGCACGTGTGCGGTGAAATGCGCACAACATAAAAGCTCCCTTTGCAGGCCAGGTGCGGTGGCTCAAGCCTGTAATCCCAGCACTTTGGGAGGCCGAGACGGGCGGATCACAAGGTCAGGAGATCGAGACCATCCTGGCTAACACGGTGAAACCCCGTCTCTACTAAAAACCAAAAAAAACTAGCCAGGCGAGGTGGCGGGCGCCTGTAGTCCCAGCTACTCGGGAGGCTGAGGCAGGAGAATGGTGTGAACCCGGGAGGCGGAGCTTGCAGTGAGCTGAGATCCGGCCACTGCACTCCAGGCTGGGCGACAGAGCAAGACTCCGTCTCAAAAAAAAAAAAAAAAAGCTCCCTTTGCAGACATTCAGTGGCATTCGGGCAGCCATCATCTCTATCTAGTTCTAGAACATTCTCGGCCCCCCAAAAAGATACCCCATCCCCATCAGCTGTCACTTCCCATTCCCCTCCCCAAGCCCTGGCACCCACGCATCCCCTTCCTGCCTCCCTAGACTGGCCTGTCCTGGACATTTCATAGAACTAGGATCACACACTGTGTGGCCTTTTGGATCTGGCATCTCTCACTGAGTGGGATATCCTCGAGGTGCATCCACACTGCACGTGGCCTGGGTCAGAGTCTCGTTCACAGCTGAGTCTCGTTCCAGTGTGTGGAAGGCCACACTGTGGAAGGCCACGCTCTATTCACCCACTAATGGACACTTGGGTCCTTTCCATCTTTTAGCCATCGTGAATCGTACCATATGAACATTTGTGGCAAGGTTCTATTTGAACACCTGCTTCCAATTCCTCTGGGCACATAACTAGGAGTGGAATTGCTGGGTCATGTGGTGACTCCACGTTCAGCCTTTTGAGGAACCGCCAGACTGGTTTCCACGGCGGCTGCCCCATCTTGCATCACACGTCAATTCTCAACGCCAAGGCGTTCCTCAGCTTTTAAACAAGGCACGGAGGCAGGAGGCAGGAGATGATTGTTCGAGGCCACCCCGGAGCCGTTGGCAGAGCCAGAACTTGCAGCTGTGATTTGTGCTGCGGTTCCAGCCCAAGCCCTCCTTCCCTGGCTTCAGTGCCAGGCTGGGCAAGGTGTGTGGAACAGCCCAGCTTTCCAGGCCACTTTCAGAGTACTTGGCAGCCACTGTCTGTTCTCAACATGCCATCTGTGAGATTCTGAAGAGCCACTGCTGAGCAATTGAGTTGCCCTGCACCGGGAAATTGTCTTTGCAAGGAAGCAGCAAGGCGGAGGAGGCTGGAGGATTCCCTCAGATCATGCACCCACGGCAGCCAGCAATGTGCCCGGCACAGTGAAGGGCCTTGGCCAAAGGGCACCTCCTGTCCCCTCCAAAACCTTACAGGCCACCCCAGGACCTGGTGACCTGGGACAGACTCCTGTATGGGCCTTGTTCCCCTAGTGCCAGCAGGGAACAGGGCAGGATGGAAAAAACACCCAGTAGCCAGTGGCCTGCTGATGTCACCAAGCTGCAGGGCTGCCTGGCATTGATTAAACACAGCTGGTGTGGGCCAGGCATGGCGCCTCACACCTGTGATCCCAGTGCTTTGGGAGGCTGAGGCGGGAGGATCTGTTGAGCTCAGGAGTTCAAAATCAGCCTGGGCAACATAGTGAGACCCTATCTCTAATTTATTATTATTGTTTTGAGCCGGAGTCTCGCTCTGTTGCGCAGGCTGGAGTGCAGTGGCACGATCTCGGCTCACTGCAACCTCCGCCTCCTCCCATGTTCCAGCAATTCTCCTGCCTCAGCCTCCTGAGTAGCTGGGATTACAGGCGTGTGCCACCGCGCCCAGCTAATTTTTGTATTTTTAGTAGAGATGAGGTTTTGTCATGTTAGCCGGGCTAGAGACTCCATCTCTATTAAAAAAACAAAGAAAGAAAGGCTGGGTGCGGTGGCTCACACTTATAATCCCAGCACTTTGGAAGCCAAAGCGAGCGGATCACCTGAGGTTGGGAGTTCGAGACCAGTCTGACCAATAAGGAGAAACCCGTCTCTACTAAAAATACAAAATTAGATGGGCGTGGTGGCACATGCCTGTAATCCCAGCTACTCGGGAGGCTGAGGCAGGAGAATCGCTTGAACCCGGGAGGCGGAGGTTGCAGGTTGCAGTGAGCCGAGATGGTACCATTGCACCCCAGCCTGAGCGAAACACCGTCTCAAAACAAACAAACAAACAAAACAAAACAAAATAGACAAAACATATCTGGTGGGTTCTTGGGTCAGGCCGGCGACCAGGGCCCTAAGGAAGGATGTTTCCAGGAGCTGCCAAGAGCAGTGGGGCTTGGGTTCTGCCCGCCTCTTCCTGTGACTGTTTCCTCATCTGGGGTCACGGGATAGTGCAGCCCTGCCTCCCTGGTCATGCAGGTGACTGTGAGTGAAAGCGTCTTGGAATCAGAAGGTTCTGGCACCAAAGCTTTGCATCAGCCTTCCACCGGTGTGCTGCCCAGCCTGTGACTATCGGAAAAACTTTAGCTTATTTCCGCCTAATTACATTCCGTTAGCCCAAAGTCTCTGACGTTCGGGGCTGGATTGTTCTCTGAGATGGGGCCGTCCTGGGCACTGCAGGGTGCTGAGCGGCGTCCCTGACCCCCACCCACTCCATGCCAGGAGCATCTCCAGTTGTGACAACCACAGACATCCCCAGGCATCACCCAGAGTCCCCTGGAGGCAGACCTGTCCCACTTGAGAACTGCTGGCCTGGACCAGAAACTGAATCTTTCAGGGAGGCAGAGCTCAGCAGTCGTCCAGGCACTGAGTCCAGCCCAGCCCTGCAGCTCTGACCCTGCCCTGGGCTGTGAGCTCTGAGGACCCCGTCAATCTGATCAAGAAGCCACACTAGGTCACCTCAGACCAAGGACATTCTGCAATGATGCTTCACGACTGTCCTCTCCGCCTCCAGCCCTCAAAGACATGGCCTGGGCCCCCTTCCCGTGGCTCCCAGACCTCGGTCTCCAGGGAGCCCTCCGGAATGCCCTTCCTCCTGCCTTCAGTGCTCCTCCCCATCCTGCAAGGGTCGGCAAGGGTGTCCCCTCCTTAGAGACCTTCCTGGACACCATGTGGCACAGACTCTGTCCTCTTGGTGCCACCTCATCCTATTTTGTCTTTTCCTTTTTTTTTTTTTTTTTTTTTGAGATAGGGTC
>NW_012105808.1:2214522-2220814 GCF_000951045.1 Mandrillus leucophaeus
TTTTTTTTTTTTTTTTTTTTGAGATAGGGTCTTGCTCTGTTGCCCAGGCTGGAGTGCAGTGGTGCAGTCACAGTTCACTGCAACTTCAGCTTCCTGGGCTCAAGTGATCCTCCCGCCTCAGCCTCCTGAGTAGCTGGAACTACAGGTGTGCACCACCATGCCCGGTTATTATTTTCTTTTTTTAATTTTGTAGAGATGGGGTCTTGCTATGTTGCCTGGGCTGGTCTCAAACTCCTGGCCTCAAGTGATTCTTCCGCCTCAGCCTCCCAAAGTGCTGGGATGACAGGCGTGACCATTTCCTTATCTTCTAAGACACTCTGTTTGGTTTGTGTGTCTGGGCGTGTGCTGTCTGTGTGTGACAGATGCTCCCTGAGAACAGGACTTGATTCCACCTGTATCAGGCTGGGCGCCCAGCACCTAGGCTGTCCCTGGCACACGGCGAGTATCGAGTCAATGTTTGCTGACCGACCGACGGACTGGCCTCCCATCCACTCTTCCACTCACCAGCTTCTCCATCTTGCCCAAATCCCTGCCAACCCCAGGGCACTGAGGGTACAGACTGCTCCTCACCCGTGCCCCTTGCAAAGCTCTCAGACACATTTTTTTCTGTTCTGTGTATGTGTGTGTCTCTGTTGCCCAGGCTGGAGTGCAGTGGTGCAACCTCAGCTCACTGCAACCTGCACCTGCCCTGTTCAAGCAATTCTCCTGCCTCAGCCTCCCGAGTAGCTGGGATTACAGGCACCTGCCATCACACCCACCTAATTTTTGTATTTTTAGTAGAGAGGGGGTTTCGCCATGTTGGCCAGGCTGGTCTCGAACCCCTGACCTCAAATGATCTGCCCGCCTCGGCCTCCCAAAGTGCTGGGATTACAGACGTGAGCCACCATGCCCGGCCTGTTTTTTTTTTTTTTTTTTTTTAATAAACAATTTTATTTGAAGTAATTTTAGATTTACAGGAAAGCTGCAAAGAGAGAGTCCCCGCCCACACCTCACCAGCTTCCTCTTCAGGGGCCACCCTCTGTAACCACAGGGCATTGCTCACAGCTGGGGAACGCTGGCACCTTCCTATTAACCAAGTGCCACACTCAATTCAGCTTCCCTCAGTTTTCCCCTCACAGCCTTTCCTGCCCCGTCATGACCCCATCCAGGAGCCCACGTGGCATCTGACTGTCCCATCTCCCCGGGTACCTCTGGGCTCTGTCGGTTTCTTGGTCTTTCTTTGGTATTTCCATGAACCTTTTTGTCTGTCTCTTTAGGAAAACAGTTACTATCCATGAAAAACAAAAAATGCGCGGTGGCTCATGCCTGTAATCCCAGCACTTTGGGAGGCCGAGGCAGGCGGATCACAAGGTCAGGAGATCGAGACCAGCCTGACCAATGTGGTGAAACCCCGTCTCTACTAAAAATGCAAAAAATTAGCCAGGCGTGGCGGTGGGTGCCTGTAGTCCCAGCTACTCGGGAGGCTGAGGCAGGAGAATGGTGTGAACCCGGGAGGCGGAGGTTTCAGTGAGCCAAGATCGTGCCACTGCACTCCAGCCTGGGCGACAGAGCGAGACTTGGTCTCAAAAACAAAAAGAAAAACAAAAAATATCATTCTGGCTACCCTGAGAGCTTATTATTGCTATTTTAAAATGAATGAATACCTGTTTGACATGTTCTCAGTCTTGATTTCAAATTCAACCAATATCAGTAAGTAGGAGGCATATAAACAAAAGCTCTTTGGAATAATCGTCAGGACCACAGAGTTTCAGAACCTTTGTCCTAAGCCAGGGGTTAGCAAACGACAGCCCCTGGACCACATCTAGCTGACTGTGTGTTTTTGTAAATAAAGTTTTATTGGCACGCGGCCACACCCACTTGTTTACATATTGCTTGCGGTGGTTTTCCCGCTACAACGGCAGGCAGAGACCGTCGGGCCCTGCAAAGGCTAATACGTTTGCTATCTGGATCTCTGCAGAAAAGTTTGCTACCCCAGGCCTCACACATGGCAAGTTCATAGCAAGCATTTGCTTAAAATTAGGCTGAGCCCTAATCAGGGTGAAGGGCATGGTCAGACATCGGGGGATCATTGAAATGTCCATTCTGTCCCACCTTGTACAGCAAACGCCACCATGGAGCAGGGCTCAGCCGTGAAAAGGAACGAGGCTCTGACACTGGCCACAGTGTGGATGGACCTTGAGGACATCACGCTCCATGAAAGGAGCCAGACACAGAAGGCCACGCGGTGTGTGATCCCATTTCTACGAAATGTCCGGGACAGGCCCATCCACAGGGACAGGGAGGGGATGCGTGTGTGGCGGGGCTGCCGGGGGAGATGGGATGTGACTGCTCATGGGGGACAGGGCTTCTTTTGGGGGTGACACCATGTTCCGGAATTAGATAAAGGAGATGGTTGCACAACTCTGTGAATGTAAAAACTGCTGAGCTGCACATTTTTAAAGGGTGAATTTTATGGTGCGTGAATTATATCTCAATAAAGCTAATTCCAGCACTTTGGGAGGCCGAGGTGGTGGGGGGGGCGGTGGATCACCTGAGGTCGGGAGTTCAAGACCAGCCTGACCAACATAAAGAAACCCCGTCTCTACTAAAAATATACAATTAGCTGGGCGTGGTGGCAGGTGCCCGTAATCCCAGCTACTGTGGAGGCTGAGGCAGGAGAATCGCTTGAACCTGGGAGGCAGAGGTTGCAGTGAGCTGAGATCACGCCGTTGCACTCCAGCCTGGGCAACAAGAGCGAAACTCGGTCTCAAAAACAAAGAAAAGAAAAGGAAAGAAAAGAAAAGAAAAGAGAAAAGAAGAGGAGAGGAGGGGAGAAAAGAAAAGAAGACACAAAAACCTGTAGAATGAAAGGCAGGCAGGCCCCCCTGCACTCTGGCTACAAGACGTCATCGTCCCGCCTCTTCTCTCTGCAAGCAGGTCACTGCCCCCCTTGCAAACCTCTGCCCCGATCCCCAACCCACAGCCCAGAGCTGCGCCCTTGCGTCAGAAAACCTGCCACCCCAGGGGCCACTCCAGCCTCAGAGCAACAGGATATTAAAAAAGGCGAAACCTCAGAATCATTTCCTATCAAAACCAATTAGAAAGCTCTTGGGTAGGAGTCCAAGGTTTTCAAGCAATTAAAGGCAAAAGAGAAGATTTTCAACGAAACATCCCAGCTGGGGGTGGGGCTTCTTAGGGTCCCGTCGTTGGCCACCGTGGAGGGACCCGGGGGTGAGCTCGTGCCGCCAGCACCCCCAGCCGACGTGGGTCGGCCAGTTAGCTGGGCGTGGTGGTGCACACCTGTCATCCCAGCTAATCGGGAGACTGAGGCAGGAGAATCGCTGGAACCCAGGAGGTGGAGGTTGCAGTGCGCTGAAATCGTGCCACTGCACTCCAGCTCTGGGCAACAGAGCAAGACAGCTCTGTGCAGAAAACAGACTCCTGCGGTGCAAACGCTGGCTCCCTTTGAGGCTGAGTTTTGTGACCTTGAGTTTCCTGGCCTGAGCTTCCAGTTTCATTTATAAAAGGGGTGACGTGGCCTCCTTCTCGCTCTGAAGGTCGCGGATTACACAGAGGTGGTGCGACTCATACAGGTTTCTGCCAACAGTGGCCCCACCAACAGTCACCTTTCCTTAGCACAGCGCCTTCCTCGCAGGGTGACGTCTCCCCTTCCTGCACACCCCCGTGGCTTACCGAGACCTGAGTAAAACTCACTTTCCTTGAAAGGGGTTTAGTGGTGGCCCCTCAAAATTCTTGTCCACCGGGTGCCTCGGAAAATGACTGTTACACACTAATTGCATTTGCTTAAAACTTAGGTTGAAGCTGGATGTGCTGGTCCACACCTGTGGTCCCAGGTACTCGGGAGGCTGAGGCGGGAGGATCGCCTGAGCCCTAGGATTTCAAGGCTGCAGTGAGCTATGATGGTGCACTCTAGCCTGGGCAACAGAGCAGCCAGACTCCAGATACAAAAAATTAATAATAAAAAAAGAATTCCTGACTGGGTGTGGTGGCTCACGCCTGTAATCCCAGCACTTTGGGAGGCCGAGGTAGGTGGATCACCTGAGGTCAGGAGTTCAAGACCAGCCTGACCAACATGGTGAAACCTCATCTCTACTAAAAATACAAAGTTAGCCAGGCGTGGTGGCACACGCCGGTAATCCCAGCTACTTGGGAGGCTGAGGCAGGAGAATCGCTTGAACCTGGGAGGCGGAGGTTGCAATGAGCCGAGACTGCACCACTGCACTCCAGCCTGGGTAACAGAGCAAGACTCTAGATACAAAAAATTAATTAAAGAAAAATGACTGGGCACGGTGGCTCACACCTGTAATCCCAGCACTTTGGGAGGCCGAGGTGAGTGGATCACCTGAGGTCAAGAGTTTGAGACCAGCCTGACCAACGTGGTGAAACCCCGTCTCTACTAAAAATACAAAATTATCTGAATGTGGTGGTGCACACCTGTAATCCCAGCTACTCGGGAGGCTGAGGCAGGAGAATCGCTTGAACCTAGGAGGCGGAGATTGCTGTGAGCTGAGATCTCGCCACTGCACTCCAGCCTGAGTGACACAGCGAGACCCCCATCTCAAAAAAAAAACAAAAAAAAACAAAGAAGGAGACACAGAGAGACAGAGAGCAGAAAACAGAAGCAGAGACTGGAGCAATTCGACAATAAGCAAAAGTCAAGGTTTGCCAGAGCCCCCCAGAAGCCAGAGGACACCGAAGGATCCTCTCCTGGAGCCCCCCGGGGAGCACAGCCCTACAGACACCTTGGTGTAGTACTTCTGCCCTCCAGAACCACGACAGGACACACATCTGTGGTCACCTGTTACAGCAGCCACAAGAGGCTCATCTCCCCGTCTTCTCTCCCCTTCCTTCAAGCTTATCACCATGGAGGAGTGAGTTCAATTCCCTCTGCCTGCCCAAAACCCCCAACAACTTTTTTTTTGTGTGAGATGGAGTCTCACTGTGTTGCCCAGGCTGGAGTGCAATGGCACCATCTCGGTTCACAGCAAGCTCCGCCTCCTCGGTTCAAGCGATTCTCCTGCCTCACCGTCCTGAGTAGCTGGGATTACAGGCGTGCGCCCTCATGTCCAGCTAATTTTTGTATTTTTAGTAGAGACGGGGTTTCACCATGTTGGCCAGGCTGGTCTCGATCTCTTGACCCCCTGATCCGCCCAACTGGGCCTCCCAAAGTGTTAGGATTAGAGGCGTGAGCTACTGCGCCCAGCCTTTTTTTTTTTACTTTTTAAAAAATTATTATTATTATTATTATTTTGAGAGAGTCTCGCTGTGTCACCCAGGCTGGAGTGCAGTGGCGTGATCTCGGCTCACTACAACCTCCACCTTCCAGGTACAAGCGATTCTCCTACCTCAGCCTCCTGAGTAACTGGGATTACAGGAACCCGCCACCACGCCCGGCTAATTTTTGTATTTTTAGTAGAGATGGGGTTTCACCATGTTGGCCGGGCTGGTCTCGAACTCCTGACCTCGTGATCCACCCGCCTCGGCCTCCCAAAGTGCTGGGATTACAGGTGTGAGCCACTGCGCCCGGCTCCTGGTGGTTTTTAAGCTTGCAAAGGGTGCAGGATAAGCCCTGCAGAAGTTAATGGTCAGTAATGAGGGCTGCGGATTCAGCCCATCTCCAGGGAAAGCCCCGAAACTGGCAACACCACCTACTTCCGGGATGGGGAACGCAATGAGAGCAACGCGGCAGAGACGGGGGCTTTGGTTTCACTTTCACTATGTGCCATTTATACCCCTAGAGCTCTGGACACCCTGGGCACGGCCACTGATGCAAAACGTTGGTCCTTCTTCCTGGGGGTGTGTGGCCAAGTGAGGGTAGATGAGGGAGAAGCCACTTCCGGGCTAAGGCCCTCAATACCCAGGCTCAGTCTGGGTTCTCCTGTGTCCCAGGAGGCAAAAAAGGTGACCACAAGTTGGGCTGTGGTATCAAAACCAGAACAAACGGGGTGTTCCAAGCCTGGGCAACACAGCAAGACTCCCATCTCTACAAAACATAATTAGTCAGGCGTGGTGGTGCAGCTGTAGTCCCAGCTACTTGGGAGGCTGAGATGGGAGGGTTGCTTGAGTCCCGGCATTTGAGGCTGCAATAAGCTGTGGTTGTGCCACTGCACCCCAGCCTGGGCAACGGAGCAAGACCAGGTCTCAAGAAAACAAACAAACAAGGTGTTCCTTACCCAAAGGAATTGCAAGCAGGGGCCCGGACAGATACTTGTACTGTTCACTCATGTTCACAGAAGCCAAAAGGTGGAAGCAAGCCAAGTGCCCATCAACAGATGGACGGATAAACACAGCA
>NW_012105808.1:2221969-2223601 GCF_000951045.1 Mandrillus leucophaeus
GGTGGTGATGGCTGCACCGCCGTGCAAATGTGCTGAATGCCACTGAACTGAGCACTTAGAAATGGCTAAAATGGTCAATATTATGTTTCATATATCTTACCGCAATTCAAAAAAGAAAGAAAGGCGCTCCGGTGGCTCTCAGGCAGAGCTCCACCTCTGTCTGGTTGCCGGTGATGCCACAGTATAGCAGGCTCCTCCTCTCCGGAGCGGTGACCATGACCTGTTGCCAGCCCCGACCTGCGGGAGGCTGAGCCCGGCGGCGCCTTCTGGGAAGGAGCGAAGGAGGGAGCCTTTCTGATAATTACCCCCAGGCAGAGGGCAGGCGGGCACAGGGGCCCAAGCCCCTCCAACCCATCCCACAGGCCCCAGGGTGTTTACTGAGCTTGGAGAATTCCATGCTGTGGGCTGGGCCACTCCTGCCCTGAGACAGGAAGACAAGGTCGGCTCAGGGCACAGAAGCCACCGCCCGGCTGTCACCTTTCCTTGTGGATGCAGAGCCAGGACCCCGGGCTCTATGGTTTACCTCCCTGGGGTCCTGGCTCTGTGGTTTACCTCCCCGGGGGCTCAGGCTCTGTGCTGAGGGTGCATGCGCTATTCCCTGGGGCCCCTACACCTCTTCCTTTCTTTCTTCTTTCTTTCTTTCGAGACAAGATCTCGCTCTGTTGCCAGGCTGGAGTGCAGTGGCGCGGTCTCGGCTCACTGCAACCTCGGCCTCCTGGGTTCAAGTGGCCTTCCTGCTTCAGCCTCCCGAGTAGCTGGGACCACAGGTGCATATCACTGTACCCAGTTAATTTTTAAAATTTTTTTTGTGGACATGGGGGTCTCACTCTTTTACCGAGGCTGGTTCTGGACTCCTGGCCTCAAGCAGTTCTCCTGCTTCAGTGCCCCAAAGCACTGGGATTATAGGTGTGAGCCACTGTGTCCAGCCAGGGTTTTTATTTTTTTCTTTTGCAGAGATGGGGGGGTCTCTGTTGCTCAGGCTGGTCTCAAACTCTCGGCCTCAAGTGATCTTCCCATGTCGGCCTCCGAAGGTGCTGGGATTACAGGCACGAGCCACTGCGCCCGGATTAGCCGGACTTCTTTCTCCGCCTCGGTCACGGGGATCAGGAAGCAGAGAACCAAGGCTCTGCCAGCAACTTGTAGAAGGGTCATGGGTCACCCATGCCCCTCCCAGTGTTTCCATGGTTACCAGGGAAGCCAGTGAAGGGCGGAGTCTTTGGGGAGAAGGAAGCTGGGCCAGAGAGGAGATGCGGGTGTGAGAAGGCCCAGCCCACTCTGGGGAAAGATGATTCTTGGTATAGACCAGAGAGCAGTCGTGCCCTCACCGCGCTGGGCACAAGACAAGGACTTCGGAGCTGATTATTTCGTTTTTGGGGTTTTTTGTTTGTTTGTTTGTTTGTTTGAGGCAGAGTCTCACTCTGTCACCCAGGCTGGACTGCTCACTGCTGCTCACTGCAACCTCTGCCTCCCAGCTTCAAGCGATTCTCCTGCCTCAGCCTCCCAAGTAGCTGGGATTACAGGCGCCTGCCACCAGGCCTGGCTAATTTTTGTATTTTTAGTAGAGACGGGGTTTCACGATGTTGGTCAGGCTGGTCTCGAACTCCTGACCTCAGGTGATCCACCCGCCTCAGC
>NW_012105808.1:2226396-2226961 GCF_000951045.1 Mandrillus leucophaeus
CGGACAGATACTTGTACTGTTCACTCATGTTCACAGAAGCCAAAAGGTGGAAGCAAGCCAAGTGCCCATCAACAGATGGACGGATAAACACAGCATGGTGCATCCGTATGATGGAATATTACTCAGCCATGAAAAGGGAGTCCCAACACAGGCTGCAACACGGATGCACCTTGAGGACGTCACGCTCCGTGACAGAAGTCAGACAGAAAAGAACAAATCGGCCAGGTGTGACGGCTCACGCTTTTAAACCCAGCACTTTGGGAGGCCAAGGCAGGTAGATCACTTGAGGTCAGGAGTTCGAGACCAATCTCGCCAACATGGCGAAACTCCACCTCTACTAAAAATACAAAATTAGCCGGGTGTGGTGGCGGGCGCCTGTAGTCCCAGCGACTCAGGAGGCTGAAGTGGAAGAATTGCTTGAACTCGGAAGGCGGAGGTTGCAGTGAGCTGAGATCACACCACTGCACCCTAGCCTGGGCAACAGAGCGAGACTGCATCTCGGAAAAAAAAGGACAAACCTGCCGGGCACGGTGTCTCAAGCCTGTAATCCCAGCACTTTGGGAGG